>NC_031989.1:29914304-29957506 GCF_001879085.1 Nicotiana attenuata
GTCCCGAGCCCTTCCCGAGTTTGTAACCATGCCTGATCATTTCTTTGGCCACCATAATTGATGCGTTCGACAGAAAAGGTTGGGGACAAGGGTTTCCTTCTTCACATTGGTCTGCGACCACCACTTCAAAAGCTTGATAAACTATATGCTCACTACCTTCTCTGGCTTCGAGGCATGGGACTGATGGGTCCCGGTAAATCGACTGCTTGTCCTCTCCATGGACTACAATCTCTTAATCCTCATGTTCAAATTTTACCATCTGGTGGAGAGTGGAAGGTACAGCCCCTGCTGCGTGAACCCAAGGTCTTCCCAAGAGGAAATTATAGGAAGTATCCATATCCAGGACCTGAAAGGTAACCTCAAAATCCACCGGGCCAATAGTCAAGATCAGATCAATTTCACCAATAGTATCTCTCTTGATGCCATCAAAGGCACGCACACAAACGTTATTGGGCCTGATTCTCTCAGTACCGATTTCCATTCGTTGCAGAGTTGAGAGAGGGCAGATATCTACCCCAGAACCACCATCTACCATGACCCTTACATAATATCCCTCGCATTTAACTGTCAGGTGAAGGGCTTTGTTGTGGGCGGCTCCTTCCGGAGGCAAATCTTTCTTGCTGAAAGAGATTTGATTGACTGCAAAAAACCTTTCCGCCATCCTCTCCAACTGTTCCACAGTGGTTTCAATGGGTACATAAGCTTCATTGAGGGTTTTGATCAATACTTTCTGATATTCAGTTGAATTCATTAGCAGAGACAACAAAGAGACCTGAGCAGGGGACTTCCGTAGTTGGTCAATTATCTCATTTTTCGGAAGAACTCTTCTGCTTCTTCAGCACTCACTGGCTTCTTGAGCGGGAAACGCTTCTTCGTGGCATTATTAACTTCCTCCAAATTGAGGTATTTCTCAGCCGGGCTACTTTCCTTAACTTCTCCCAAGATCTCTTTCCCCCTGTAAGTTACTGCTGCCTTGTTGTAATTCCATGGAATGGCAGTAGGGTCTGTTATGGGCCTCTGTGGTGCGCGACCAATAACCACGGGCTCATTCAGCCTTGGTGAATTTACTGGCCCCCCCCACCACGTAGGTCCCTTTTGGCACATACATTTTAGATCCCTTGTTTAGCTCAAACCTTCTTGGAGGGCTCAATGATATATGTTCTTTCTTGTGGCCCCGGGGGACATAGAGAATGGCATCTTTTGAGGGTGCTGCCCCAGTTTCGGCTTCCACTTTCTTTTCGGTCTTCTGAGGGGTGGTTTTATTCTTCTTCTCCCCCTTGTCTTGTTTTGCGAAAACTTTTGGCTTCTTTTCCACATCGGCTATGGCAATGATGGCTTTTAGAGCTGGGTCAAACTCTCTATCTTCACAAATCATTCCAATAACCGGCCCGTTGTTGTGAGCCGGTAATGGATTGTTGGTTACATTAGGAACGTCTTCGTCCTTTAGCACTATTCTCTTTTGTTCTATAAGATTTTCCACAGCCCTCTTCAGGGTCCAACAGTCATTTGTATCATGCCCTTCTGCCCCTGAGTGGTAAGCACATCCAGTACCGGCTCTGTAAGCGAGCGACGCTGGGTTCTGCCTGGTTTGGGGTACAGGCTGCAACAAACCCATCTGGACAAGTTTGGGGAAAAGGCTGGAATATGACTCACCAATGGGTGTGAAGTTTGGCATCCTAGGTGGTTCTCGGGCACGGAAGTTGTTCTGCGGAGGTCGAGGATATACTGAGCTTGGTGAGGAGGTTGATTTCTGGGAAATAGAGCTCGGTTTTGATTGAATTATTGTTGCGGCCTAACTTAGGGTTGTGCATTCATCACTGCGTATGGCTGAGGAACCATAGCGTAGGCCACATCTTGATGAGGATAGTAGTGTTGTGGGGTACTTGTAGCGAAGTAAGGTTTGGGTGGACGGGGTTTTCTTACACTCGAAGTCGCCATTGCCGATTCTTCCTTCTTCTTTCAGTTTGCTACGCCTCCAGACCCGCCTTGAATCGCTTGGGAGGTAGCCCTTATAGCAGACTGACTTAATATGCGCCCTGTCTTTAACCCATTTTCAACCATTTCACCGATCTTTATGGCTTCGGCAAACGGTTTCCCCATCGCAGACATCATGTTCTGATAATAATCAGCCTCTTGGGCTTGAAGAAAGACACTAACCATCTCTGTTTCGTCCATTGGAGGCTTGACTCTGGCCGCTTGTTCGCGCCATTTGACAGCATACTCTCGAAAGCTCTCCGAGGACTTCTTCTTTAGATTTGACAATGAATTCCTGTCGGGGCAATGTCGATGTTGTATTGAAACTGCCTGACAAACTCCCGAGCCAGGTCGTCCCAAATATGCCACCGAGATATATCCTGGTCCATGTACCATTCAGAAGCAATACCGACCAAGCTTTCTCCAAAATAAGCCATGAGGAGCTCTTCCTTTCCCCCAGCTCCCCGCAATTGGTTGCAAAAATCTCTTGAGGTGGGCTATGGGATCCCCATGCCCTTCACACTTTTCAAACTTCGGGGTTTTGAAACCCAAGGGTAGATGCATGTGTGGGAATATACACAGGTCAGCGTAGGATACGCTCTTTTGTCCGCTCAAACCCTGTATATTTTTGAGACTCTGCTCCATGCTCCTCATTTTTCTCGTAATCTCCTCTTGTTCAGGGTTTTTTGTGGTTTTTTCTTGCCCCGCGGTAAACTCGTACCGTCGTGGCTGAGGGTAAGCATTGGTAGTAAACTGGGTAGGTTCCATTGGGAAAGATGGTGTTTGAAAGGTAAAGGCTGATGGATCAAAGCTAGGCCTGGGTAGAGTGGGTTGTGCCGTAGCTGAACAAGGTGGCGCAGTGAATATATTTGAGGCAGCACCTGACATTAACACCTGGGGGCGAACCTCAGAAGGTGTTCCAGCAAAGTGAGCCGAAATGGTAGGATATCCTAGCGGAGTATTCGGGTAATTTATGGGGACGTTGGAGGTGCCGTAGCTCGGGGAATCCAGGGATTACCCTTGGTGGTTCCCTACCATTAGACCAGGCGTCCCACATTTCCATCATACGGAGACGCAGAATTCTGTTTTCCTCTGCAGCGGCGATTCCGAAGCTGGGATGGCCGAATCGGGCTATCCTCGGGGATAGGAACCATTGGTAGATGACCCTCAGATGACATTTCAACGCTTCCCTTTGACCTTGTGAAGTACGGATGTGAAGCCAGAGTACCACAAAACCAACCACCTTAATATAAAACCTGTACTTAGCAGTAGACAACAAACCTGTCAGTTTGAAGCAATTAACACATAGGTAATCGCACGTTGGGGTGTGATGCACCTATACAGTTAAATGTGTTTCTACATGTTTCGCAACGGTTGCATGTTTCATCCCGGCTTTGCTTATTTTTCCCAATTTTCTTTTCTTTCCATTTTGGCTCTTTGTGCCTCTCACCCCGTTCCCATTTTCCTCTCTTTTCTTTCCTCTCTTTCTTTGCTCTTTTTTTTTCGTTTTTCTTTTGGTTTTTCTTTGGCTCTCTTTTTCTTTCGGTTCTTTCCTTCCATATTTCTCTTTTATTTGAGTTATTTACAAAATCATGACCGGATCCGATGAGGATTGCCTACGTATCACGTGGGAACATGAATCAGATCTTGCGTAGTTCGGGAAGATTAGGAATAAAGGAAATAAACTAAACTCTTTTTTTTTTATTTCCGAAAGAAAGGCTTATAAAGAAGAAAAAAATATTTTTGGATTTCGATTTTTTTTTTGAATTTCGAATTTTTTTTTGTTTCTGGAATTTCTAAAGAAGAAAGAATTTTTTTTTGAATTTTTGGACTTATATTTTGAATTTATGAAAGAAATACTTCTAAAGAAAAAAGAAAATATTTTTAAACTTGAATTTTCTTTTCCATTTTTGAAAGAAGAATGAAAATATTTTTGAATTTTGAGAAGAAATTAAAAGAAAATATTTTTGGATTTTTTTTAAAAAAATTGGGGTCTCAAAGAAAGACTTTTCTAAAGAAGGAAGTAAAGGAAAATATTTTTGAATTTTTTAAAATTGGGGTCTCAAAGAAAGACCTTTCTAAGGAATAAAGTAAAGGAAAATATTTTTGGATTTTTTGAAAATTGGGGGCCGGAACCGATGAGGTTTGCCTACGTATCTCACATCCGGTGTGAATCAGACCCGCATAGTTCGTCCAGTTTTGACATAATAAAAATAGAGAAAGGACATGAAACTTTTGAAACCAAAGAATCTTTCTTCTGTTTCCTTTTTTTTCGAAATTTCGGCAGAGTTTCGGCTTATTTTGGACACCAGGTTTTTTAAAAAAACGGGTAATCAACTCTCTCATACCTCAATTTTATTTTCCCAATTCCTTCCCTATTCTAGCAACCGGTCAACATGCAAACCGAAGCAAAGAATTGTATAAGTAGCACGTAAAATATGCATCAGGATGGTCTTTGATTCTGGGGTCCACCTGTCCTAGACGGACCCAACTCCTGTGTTGAGTCCCCAAAGTCAAATGCACATGATGCAAACAAATGTTCCTACTAGGGTTCCGGCATGAGGCTGAGTTATTCTAAGTTTAAAACCTGGGTATACTGTTCTAGACTTGTGTACCCGAGCGGACAACTCGAGCCGATGAGGGGGCTACGTACCGGGAACCAAAAGGCCGTCCGGCTTTGTAACTTGCCCAAGCCTCTTTCTTATTTCAAGGTATGACACTAACAGAAAGAGGATTCACGCCAGCGTGCACATCCCCGAAGATGAGAAGAGAAGGGTTTCGTAATAGTTTATATACAATTCAAATAAAATCAAAGCGGTAAAAAACGGCATTTAGCACATTAGGCTCAAATATGTAAAAATCAGATAATGAATAAAGCCAAAATATAACAGTTATTCTAAGCTCGAATTCTAAACCCTGAACAAAAGTTCTGGGTTATATCCCCAGCAGAGTCGCCAGAGCTGTGACACCTCCTTTTTTACACACCCGAAGGTAGTACAAGGGAGTTTTTCCAATTTAAGCGACATTATTCGAAGTGGGATTATTTTATTTATCAGAGTCGCCACTTGGAATATTTTAATTGGTGTTCCAAGTCACCGATTTATGTTAAATCTCAAATCAAGGAAATTTCGACTTTCCTTTTGAAGTCTGCGAACCAGAAATTCTGAATAAGGAATCCTGTTAACCCGAGGGAAGGTGTTAGGCACCCCCGGATTGCATGGTTCTAGCACGGTCGCATAAACTATTATAATTGACCTATTATCTGATTTTAATACATGTTGTAGCCTATGGTGAATTTTTAACTTTATAAACCGCTTTCAATTATTTTATGGAATTATTCTGGAACAAGTTACGATTGGCGTACACTTGTTTGTTTGGTACACATTGCGAATCGTGTCACGGGAACCTTACCCACGATTTACAATATGTTTAAATTATTAACATTATTAGTTGTTGTGGTCGGGTCACATAAATGTACCCCCGGATTTGAGAATTAGGTATCACAACTACGTCACGGGAACCGTACCCGTAGCTATGACAGTTAATTAATTAACACGCCTAAAGCAAACAACGAAGGTTCAAGGCATTTCTAAACTAATTTTGTATTTATATGAGGGTCATAGCTATTGGTGTTATTCAATATGCACACCTCGACTAATTAAAGGATTTGGCTAATTGATTAAAGGCATAAGGAATTTTCAATTTATCTTTTCTACAGCGAATGTTTGAACTGAACCAATACTTAGCGGATTTATAGTAGTAAGAACTGGTCCAATTACTTGAAAATAACTTGGGCCAGCAATGCCCATCAACAGAAAGAATTGGTTCGAAATTAAACAGGCGCACATATGGCAAAGCGTGCAATCCTCTTATTCCCAAGTGCCTTCAGGCTTGGGCCCAAATTGAGCCCAAATTTAATAAATGAATGAACGCCCAGACATATGGACTCGAGATCGAATCCCTGCGGAGCCAAACCAACTTGGGCTCCAGAACTTTGGGCTCTAAACAAACTTTCTAGGATCCAAACTTAAATAGATCTGCATGGCATTCAGTAATGTAAGCAAGAAACAACATGAGCTAACTGAAGTACAAAATGCAGAAAATTCAAAACACCATTTATTTGAACACTTAAAATTTTGAAGAGACCATTAGAAACCCCGCTGACTAAACATGACGCAGGATAAATATAACATGAACAATAGGCTTTAAAGGCTATAAGACCAAATCACATTCCTAAAGAAATTCATTTTTTCTGAATTCAATGCAGGCAGCATTATCCAGCATCTTTATTTGATCCAAATTCCCCTACTAAATTATAAACAGCTATAATGAGCTTTAAGCCTTAAATCAAAACTTCAATACAAGCAATGAACAAACAATTTGGCATGTTAACTATTCTAAAGTTCGGCGATCAGAAATTTCAACAGAATCAAACAGAAGATCAGCTATACACACCTTATACTACATAGAAAAACTGATAGGATTCCCACAAAATGAAACTAATACAGCATATGAATGAAATGAAGCAACAGGGGAACAAAAGTCCAATAACACGAATCTTCCATTATGTGTCCATTTTCAATTGCACATTCACATTTCACAGATTAACCAAGGTGCAGAATGATACCTAGAAATAAAAAGGGAAACAAAAGAAGTGAAGAATCAGCAATCAGCAATAAGCAGCAGCAGAAATCAGCTTAAGAACCAGCAATGAAACAGTGTCCTAACAGCAGCTCAAACCAGACTTTTAAACCCAAAACTCAAAACATTTTTACCCAGGAATACCAAACAAAAACCAAGCTACTTGATTTTGATCTTCCAGAAGTTCTAATGAACCAAAAGGAAACAAAAACCAGAAGCCAGAAACCAAATTTTCAGCAAAATTTCAGTGTTTAGAGCTTGGAAAAGACCCGGTCGTTTTCTCACTTTTCAGTGTTTTTTAATCTCTGAATCTCTGACTTGAGAATGAAGGAACAATGACTTTATAGGCAAGCCTTAGGGCAGCCTAAAAGAATTCAGTTTTGCTCCTTGAATCCTTTTCCAATTTTCATTTTTGCTATTTACTCCCTAAGTTAAAAATCAGTTTTTCAGAAAAGCCCTAAACCCACATTCTAGGAAGCTTCCCCATTCAGTTACATAGGATTCGCCCACCTAAAATTCCTATCCTGACCCTTAAGACCCCTATTTTTACTTCAGTGAACCAAAGCAGATATGGGTCAAGCTTGACCCAATACTTAAAAGGCGTTTTGCAGTAGGGTCGAGAATGGCCTCAAGGCCCAGACAAAATTAGAAGCTAATTTTAATGAATCAATTAGAAACAGAAAAAAAAATCACTTGAAAGATTTTAAAACCAAAATTCTATCAAAGTGACTGATTTCTCTTTTTAGGCTAACTAATGAACTATAATTAAACTATTCTACCTAATCAACAAAATCTAACGTAAGCTAATTATCAGAACTTAAATGTCATAAATAACACCAAAAAAAAGAACAGCATTTAAAACTTGAAAAGAAAAATTGAAAATCCAACGGAGCAAATACGAACACCAAATTAATCTAAAGGGAAGAACTAGGTTCGAAACTATTCACAATTTCAGTCAGAAGACAGACCACTCAAATAAACGGAGAAGAAAAGAAGAAGAATAAGAGGTGAAATAACACAAAAATGAACAGAAAAATGAAGGAAACTCACCGACTAGGCTCGAAATCGATATTGACACTCCGATTTAACCCAAAATAAATTTAATCGCTTGTTCTTTGTCAATAACAAACGAACATCATTATTTTGTGATAAACTGGCCTTGAACACTTAAGAAACTCGGGGCTTGGACCTTGCATGCAGAGAATTTGATTTTGGGCTTTTAGGGTTTCACACTTCAAATCAAGATTCGATGGGTTCTGGAGATTCGAGGAAAAAGAGTACCGGATTTGGTATGAGGGAGTCATGGGGGTGTTGTGGTGTTGATTTGCGGTTGATTGGGAGCAGCGCCGCCACCGGAGATGGTAGGGATTTTGGGGCGGCATATTAGGGTTAGGCGGGTCTTTGATGGTGAAGAAGATGAAGTGAGAGACGAGTTAGAGGGGGTAGGGGGGGTCGAACGGACAGTTATATGTAATTTGGGGTTTAGTTCCGGACCGTTCGATCAAGTGAGATCGACTGTCCTAATTGGGGTAGTTGAAACGGCGTCGTTTGATCACTGATGGGGTTTGGACCGGGTTGGAACGCGGATCTGGGCCAGTTCGAGCGGGTTTTGGGGCAAAATCGATTGGGCTGATGGAATTTTCATTAAAAATGGCCCAGCAGCCCTTTCTTTCAATTCCTTTCCTTTTTTTTTCAATTTCTTTTTCTTTTTCAAAATAAAACTAAAACATAAATTAATTCTTAAAAACTAAATTAACCTCTCAAAATATATTAACTACTCAAGCATAGTATTTACAATAATTAATTAACTCCTAATTTAAAAGAAAAAGCTACAAAATTTGAAATTAAAGAGTGAAAAATACAAAATGAACCATTTTTGTGATTTTTCTATGTTTGTCAAATAAATTAATTTACTAATTAATCTAAAAATGTAAAATTAAATCCTAAATGCAAATACAATATATTTTTGTATTTTTTTATGAATTAAATAAAATTAAACATGCACACAGAAATGCAAATAATCAGAGAAATTCTACAATAATTCCTAAAATAACAAATAATCAAAAGAAAAAATCTATTTTTGGAATTCTGTAGGAGTAATTCATGTGAGGCAAAAATCACGTGCTCACAAATATGATAGTTCCAAGTCTGGTTCAGCATTGAGATCAAACAAGCTTGATTGCGATTGTGTAGTGTCAATTTGCTATAATTAAAATCAAACAAACACTATAAGAAAAATTATATGTTTAAGCAATAAATGAAATGTAATTGCAAAATTATACCTCATTCACACCTAGGGAACCATCATGCTCAATGTGTGTACCTCTGCCTTGCCCATTACCCCTACCCCTCCGTCCACCACTTCTACCGCTACCTCTACCACCACGATTGCCACCAGGAGTCATGTTTGGTATTCAACTTGATGGAACCGATTTAAGTGTCGCCTAATTACATCGCTTCTCCACCTTGTCAGTATATACCTTTTATCAATTTTATCAATCTTCTTGTGCGACATGATCTTGAGTATATGGCAATAAAGTATCCCTCTAGCCATTTGCAACTGCAACTAAAATAATTGTCGATAGGTGTATATCCAACAATGTACTCTACTGGATTTCCACCATTTTTTGTACAGCTGAATAATCACTAACAATGAATTTCTCAACACCAGGGACAACTTGATGATCATCGGGGTTGCTGACTTCACAATGATATAATTTCCTTAGGTGTGTCTTGAAAAATTCATATACTGTACGCGTATAACACTGAATTACCTGCTCCTCCCACTTGAACAATGACTCACACACAATTTGAAAGCCTTTTGACATGTATTCCCCTTCCAACTCTTTCTCATGCTTAGCTCTTATATCTAACTCATACTGGTGAACAAGCATCCTACGAGTGCTTTGACGGGTAATATGTCCATCAAAGAACGCATGCATCCCCTCACTTCTTTGCGTAGATAGCATACCAGCCCAAAAATACACATCAAGGTACACAGGAACCTATTTTTCCTTCTCAGAGTAAAGCTTGTTGAAACAATTCCTTGTACGCAAATTATACTTTACAATATATTCTGTCCATTTTCTCTCAAAAACTTCAACACTAATGCTATCAAGGACCATGAATTTAAATTCTCCACGTGCAATTTTAGAAGTACGAACACCACTTAAGTAAAGAGGTAACTTTAAAAATATATGACAAATACAATACCTATGTATTGTATGTGGCACCACTTCAGCAATGGATGGCTTAATGCTCGGACACTGATCAGTTATAATCGCATCTGGATGAATGTTTCCCATGGCCTCAAGCCAAGTTCTAAAAACCTATTGATAACTATCGATATCTTCATGAGACATGAGACAGCACCCTAGTAAGATGGACTGGTGATTGATGCCAACAAATGTAGCACACGGCATATTATATCGATTCACAAGGTACGTCGTATCAAAGCATATTGCATCATGGAATTGTTCATACGACGCCTTAGAGTGTGAATGCACCCATACCACATATCGCAGCCTACCAATATTATCAACGTCTACTAAATAGAAAAACTTCTTATCCTTTACCTGCATTTCACGAAAAAAGTTGAGCGATGACTGTGCGTCCCCTTCTTGTATTTCAAAATTCCTATTTTTTAAAATAAAATTTCTACAAACTTTTGGAGTGCAACCCAAATTTTGCGGTCCACCACATTGAAAATCAACAAGTCTAATATTCTTAGAGGGTCTAATGCCAGATCGGCTGTGAGCTACAAGATCCCTCTTCAAATAATCACAGATGGACCTATGTCCAGCCATCAGGCGCGATATGGAAGGGAGCAAATCTTGATTGTGATCGTGAATGACCTTAGAGACGCGCCAACAAACAGAATCATCAAAAATAGCAGTGAGCCTAGCTTTACAATTGTTACTCATGGTGGTAAACTTGGTTTTGCGAATCCTACCCCTATCACAACAGTAAGTTATGTACCTGGCAGTATCATCACCCTTCTTGTTGGAATTTCTTTCGATGACGGAGGATCCTTTCAATCATGCATGTTCTTTGTAGAATGCAAACAAAGAATCTTTATCTCTATATCGCATTTCGGAGATTGGACCTACAACCACATCATCTTCAGTGAAATCATTATCCATTTCCTAATCAACATCATATAACTCTAACTCATTTCCTAAAAACTGCTCCTCATCATCGTCAGCTTCTCCATAATATTCTCTATCGGGTTCTTCTTCATCATCATCTAAGTGCATAGCATTGTTGAAACTGTCATGAGAATCAACATCGACCCATTTGTATTCATTCAACAAACTGTCATCCGACGTCATCCCTAAAGATCTGTATAGCTCGTCCCTAACTCGATCAAACCTATTATCTTAATTCATATTCATGGTTGTTGTATTTGTGTTATGATCATCTGAATTCATATTTTCTTGCACAGCCAAATTTTCTTGGATTGAATCCATTTTTAGATAAGGAGGAAGTGTCCACTCTGACTTGGTTTGATAAGGAGAAAGTATTGAAAACTTAGGACCACATTAGTATGGTTGTTTAGCACCTATCTCGATTTATAACTTAGGACCTTATATTTCTCATGGATTATTCATTTTCATTGACAAGGTTTGCATTTAGTATTTGTATTCATGAGCAACATTCACATACGTATTAATAATAAAAACATATAAAGAAGTAAATATGTGATAGATGAAAGAAAGTCCAATGGGCAGACTCTCGGTTAACTTTACTGCCGAGAGGAAGAGTCCTTTAAATGTTTCTTATGTACAAGGATTCTGTTACACAAGTCCTGTAATCTCTCTAGATTTGAATTTGAAGATATACAACAAATCATAACAGTAATTCAAAATAAAAAGTTGATTCAAAATAGGAGAGAATATCTGCTAGCAGTTAAACTAAATCTTCTGTTGGTACTTGGTTTTGTTGTGGGAGGAATTCTCAATCAATACCCCCCGGCAAGCGGATGGTGAGGATCGAACAAGTAGCTTGGATTTTAGCAGATTAAATCGAGCTGTTCCAAGAGCTCTTGTAAAAATATCTGCTATTTGATTCTGAGAACTAACAAATCGAACAACAAGTGAATTATTATCGACTTTCTTCCGTATGAAATGATAATCAAGCTTAACCTGCTTCGACCGTTGATGAATGACGGGATTGGCAGAGATAAAGATAGCACTTAAGTTATCACAGAGTAGAATCGGAGGTTGTATAAGAGGAGCATGTAACTCATGTAAAAGTTGTTGCACCCAAATAATTTCGGTAGTACCAAATGCGAGAGCTCTATATTCATCTTCGGTACTAGAACGAGCGAAAGCCTTTTGCTTCTTAGAGCACCAGCTTACTAAATTACAACCATAGTAAAGAGCAAAATCATGTTGAGAACGACTATCATCTGGGTCAGAGATCCAACTAGTATCAGGGAAGGAAACTAGGCTGGAGTCTGTGGATAAGTGAAAGTAAAGACCATGGTGAAGAGTGCCTTTAATGTATCGAAGAATACCCTTAACGGCATCCCAATGGGTGGTGGATGTGTTATGCATAAACTGACACACCTGACTGACAGCATAACAAATTTCAGGACGGGTATGGTGGCATATTGAAGATCCCTAACAATGAAGCGATATAGGTGAGGATTCGGGAGAGGAACGCCGTCATGGACAAGACGAGACTCGGGGATAGATGGAGTGGAGATCGGTTTGGCATCAGTCATCTTGGCACGAACAAGGACATATCTGATGTGTTTTTGTTGGGTGAGAAAAATGGTATCTTAATTTCTAGTAACTTCAATGCCAAGGAAAAAATGAAGGTGGCCAAGGTCTTTCAAAGAGAAGGCAACGTGAAGTATTTTAGTAAATTGATTAATGAACCGAGGATTGCTTCCATAACAATAAGATCGTTTACATACACTAGGATATAAGTAACATCATTGGGTGATTTTCTAGCAAATAGAGAGCAATCTGATAAGCATGATTTAAAACCATTAGATAGGAGAAAAGTTTTGAGCTTGGTAAACCATGCTCGAGGAGCCTATTTTAGGCCATAAAGAGCCTTTTTGAGTAGGCACACATGGTTGGGGTATTGGGGATTAACAAATCCCTTTGACTGCTCCATAAATACCTGCTTATTAAGCTCACCATTTAAGAATGCATTATTAATATCAAGTTGATGCAAGGGCCAACCTTTAGTGAGAGCAATAGAGAAAACTAGCCGATGGTATTTGGTTTGATGACAGGGCTGAAGGTATCAAAATAGTTAATGCCTTCTTCTTGATGAAACCTCTTTACCACTAAATGAGCTTTATAGCGCTCAATGGAGCCATCAACTTTATATTTGATCCATAAACCCACTTACAACCAACAATATTAGAGTTAGGAGGTAGTGGAACAAGTTGCCATGTATTATTTCGCATAAGAGCAGAAAATTCTGTTTGCATAGCTTGTTGCCTTTGAGGAAGTTTGGAAGCCTGGTTAAAACTTTTGGGTTCATCAATAGTTAAAGGATCAATTGGAAGGGAGTGTTTGGATGTGGTAAGAGCTTTAGGGGCTAAAGAGTTGGTTTAAGAGCGGGCATTTGATGGTGAGGGTTATCTGGTGGTCGAAAATATGCAGGACCAGTAGAGTGGTAAGTGGGAGAAGGACACCGAGAGTTAACTGGAGATGGGGAAGGTGAAGAGTAGTCGCTGGAAGGCAAGGGCAGAAGGTGATTCAGAAGGCAGAAAAGATTGAGAACAGGCGATTACCTGTGTGCTTGTCGAAGGCTAAACAACATCTCGAGTAGTCGTTGACAATTGAGTTGCAACTTGCAGAGGTGGAGGCAGTGAGGCAGCTTGTTGGAGTAATGTGGCTGGGATGTAGATGATGAGGAGCATAATATGGAGGAGGATTCTTTTAGGTGGTCTTGATAAGGAAAACATTCCTCATCGAAGGCAACATGGCGAGCGATGTAAACCCGGTTAGATGGCACATGAAGACACATATAACCCTTGTGTTTTGAGCTATAACCTATAAAGATACATGGCTGAGAACGAAATCCAAACTTGTGTTTATTGTAAGGACGAAGAAAAGGAAAGCAAAGACAACCAAAGGTTTTTAGAAAGCCATAATCTGGTGGACGACCATATTAACATCGGTAAGGTGACGAGTGGTTTAGGATAGGGGTGATGGTACGGTTAGAAAGGTAGACTGCCGTATGAAATGTTGGTTCCCAAAAGAAAAATGGAAGAGAAGCATGGACAAGAAGAGATAATCCTTTTTCGACAATAATGCGATTGCGTCGCTCTAGAGCACCATTCTGTTCTTGTATGTGCGGACATGAAACTCAATGTTGAATGCCTAGAGTTTGAAGATGAGGGGAAAGATTACGAAATTCACCTCCCCAATCAGTTTGTAGACATTTTATTTTGGCATTGAATTGGGTTTCAACCATAGTATGAAATTGTTTAAAAATAGTAAGCACGTCTGATTTTTGATGGATAAAATAAATCCAAATAAACTTGTTGCAATGATCCAAAATAAAATAAAATAATGAGTTCCATTAATAGAATTGATAGGAGTCGGGCCTGAAACATCTAAATACACAAGATCAAAAAGACACAAATAAGATTCATGACGATGAACTAATGGAATACGATGACTCTTACCCATTTGACACGTCACACAAACATTAGGAAAACTAAAATATGAAACAGGAAGATTATATGTAGAGACAAGACTACGCAGTGTGGCTTCGTTAGGATGAGCCAATCTTCGATGCCATCCAACAAGGGTGGTACGTTCACTAAGAAAGGCCATAGGTGGTGATTTTGTGGAGGTTGGTGTAGGTGGTGAAGTGAGGCGATACAAGTCATTGTCAATGATTCCCGAAGTACTGTTTTGCCCTGCAAATTCTTGACAAAGCACACACTAGCATGAAACGTAATAAAGACATTATTATCACGAGTGAGTTTGGAAATACTTAAGAGGCTTTTTGTCAGCTTGGGATTTACAAGAATATTAGAAAGTTTGACACTTTTAGGACTAGCAGACAGAACTTTAGAGCCAATATGTAAAATATTTAGAGACATACCATTGCCGATCACAAGTTGATCATCTCCATTATTCTCCGAGTTAATGGATATGTTAGCTAGATTTGGAGTGACATAGTGAGAGGCACCGGAGTCGAAGTACCATGCTGGATCAACAATTATAGATGGAGAAGCATATTAGCTTGTTGGTTTGGAAAAGGCGTTCAATTGTGTTCCATGCTTCATAAGAGGATTTGGCAGTGATTACATGAGGAAGCAGGGGGGTTGAAATTGTTTGTTTGAGCCAGAGAAGGACGTAGAGATTACGTTGGTGCCAATCTTCATATTTCAGATTTGGAACAGTAACAGGTTGTTCAGTTGGAGCATTTGAGTTGTTATAGTAGCAGGTGGCGGGTTGTAGGATAGAACAAAAGAATAAAGACGAAAAATTTGGAGAGTATTCATAACATTATTCTTCCAAATCTGAAAGTTATTGCGATCAAACTTTGGAGAGAGATTTGGTAAATGATATGTAGTTTATCAAAAGATGATCCCATGTGAAAGAGTGAGACTATTGGCTAAATTTGCGGAAGCGGCCATGTCGGATCGATGTATCTGATACCATATAAAGAAGTAAAGATGTGAAAGATGAAAGAAAGTTCAATGCGCAGACTCTCGGTTAACTTTACTGCCGAGAGGAAAAGTCCTTTAAATATTTCGTACGTACAAGGATTCAGTTACACAAGTCCTATAATCTCTCTAGATTTGAATTTGAAGATATGCAACAAAACAAAACAGTAAAACAAAATACAAAGTTGATTCAATATAGGAGAAAATATCTGCTAGTAGTTAACTAAATCTTTTGTTGGTTCTTGGTTTTGCTGTGAGAGGAATTCTCAGTCAATAAAACACAAACCTGGTAGCAAATTTTTGATTACCAAGTTTTCCCACAAGAAAAATAGTAGTATCATTTTTAGTAATATTTGGACACAAATTCCAAATTATTCACATATTATCTTATCGCAGTACAAAATATGTGACAAAATATAAATCTGTGCTACTTGTTCTTGAAAAAATAAAATTAGAGGAAAATTCCAAGTACACATATGAAAATGCACTATTTGATCCCCCATAGAAAATTTTCATCAGACGACAAGACATCAATCTTTATTGTTATATTCTTTCTTTGAAGACACCAACTACCAAGGGAAAAAAGACGGAAGCTTAGATTTAGAGCTTTAACAAATATAATAAGGGAATTTTCAAAAACCACTATTGTTTAGTGGTTATTAACTTCCTATAACTATCATATACATAATTACTTGCTATAGCTACTATTCGATTGTTACGGTAATGTATTCGTTGCATTCGCGCTACTGTATTCATGAATACAGCAGCAAAAGCGCCTAACAATCAGAGTAGTCCAGTTGTACGCACATGTCGCGGCATGTATTCGCGGCATGTATTCATGAATACAGCAGCAAAAAGCGCGTAAAATCAGGGCAGTCCAGCTGTACGCACATGTATTCACATATATTCGCGCTGCTGTATTCATTAATACATCAGTAAAAAGCGCCTAAAATCAGGACAATTCAGCTGTATGCGCATGTATTCACATGTACTCGCGCCATGTATTCATAAATACAGTAATGACAATCACCTTAAAAATAGGTATGTCCAGCTGTCTAAGAGAGAGGAAAAACATAAATAGCTTATTTCATGCCTCAATGGTAGTATATATAATATAAAAGGTAGTTATAGAAAATAATATCTTAAAATAATTTTGATTTATAAAAATAGGGTGTATACCTTTGCTATAGGAGGTAAAATTTCCGTATAATTATAGTGTTTCTTATACGTAAGGCCCAACAATACAAAAATAAAATTTGGGCCTATATTCTAAAATTCTGAAATTTAGTGGGCATCTTTTAGGCCTTTCTCAATATCATCTTCATTGTGTGAGCCCAAAGAAGATGAGCTAATAGAGAGAGTCTTCACTAGATTCTCGCTATACTGACGAGCTAAAGATGGCTTTGGGAGGCTTTTCCCTTTGTGAAGATTTCGATTATTTTTGTCATTCTCATGGGCTCCATCAAGATCATTCATTTGGATTCCTCTTCTCACTAAATGGGCCGAGCCTTCTTTTTCTTCCTTTTCATCTGTGGATTTTGCTGGGGTTGACTTGTAGTACATGAAGTACAGGATCAGTTGGGCCGAGCCCAATAAGAATCCTATCCCATTTGGCACCTAAAATCGAACATTGAAGAAAACACTCGAATTTTCTCATAATCAATAAAAAACACAAACATTTGATAATATTTCAATAAATATTACATTGATGAGAAAGAAATAATAATGAACCAACTCACTTTTAGCCTCTGCCAGAAACTATTTACATTTACTAGCCGAAAAAGTATATAAAATTTATATAATTTATGTATATAACATAAATAATGTAAATATATACAAAAAACTATACATTTTTTTTGCTATTACTTGGTGTGTATTGTATTGAAATTTATTCATTCACATCTAGTATAGCTCATGATACACCAAATATTTTCCAGACCTAGATCAAAATAAGTGAGAATTCAAAGAAAGGAAAATCGAAAAGAAGAAGAAGAAGAGAACTTACTCCAATATAATAATCTTTGACAAGGACTGCATAAGCAGCCCATACCCCTCCGTTAAGGAACTGGAAGAAGGAAAGGAAAAATGGCATGTACTCCACACTCTTCATTTTTATCACAGTTCTCTGTACGCCAAGCAGTACAGTTGAATTAACAAAAACTACAATTTTAAATTGCATTAAAAAAAACAAATAGGAAGAAATTAAAGAAAGGAAGAGATGTTATATGCTATAACAGGTTAAAATACATTAAAATATTGATAATAAGTTAAATGCAACGAAACAAAGAAAAAAGAAAAAAGGGATAAGAAATTACCGTAGCTGATAAAGGAGATGCATACATGACTATGTTCAAACCAGCAGCTAAAAGTCCGACCACTGTGAGCCGAGTATTTCCATGCACAGCTAGTAAAGTGATTGCTATTACAGCCCCAAGGAAAGCTATATCTATTATTGCCACCAGCTTAATCGATTGAATCTGAAAAAACAAAGACATCAAATTAATCAACTTTTTATTTTCTTCAAATAAAAATCAACTAGTTTTTGACGTTAGAAAGTGATAATTAAAGACGAGATAACATTGAAAACTTAATAGTAGTATATTACCTTAAGAGTTTTGGGGGCATAGATAAGAAAGAGAGTGACATATACGATGTGTAATATGGCACCAGTACCATTGACTGTGACTACAAGCAAACCTCCAGGCTTTAATAAGCCATAAAATGTCCACAAACTTGTGCTCAATAGTGTTGTAATATATGGTATCCCTTTAAAATCCTCTGTTGATTTCTTCTTGATTATCCTTTTGAACGTTTTTCTGAAATAATAATAATAATTTAAATTTAATGATCCTTGTGAATAAACAATGAAAAATACATTAACCAAATGTCTTTTAATTATAATCGTCACAAGTTTCAACTTTAACATGCGTTGATTATAATATTACGGGGTACCATATTACTTAATTCCAAAAAGTAGGGGGGAAAACAAATTACTACTACAAAAACGTAGGATTATTATGTACAAATGATAATTGTAATTTCTTTTATGTAATGATCAGGCTAATTTAACTAGTCATAGGATAGAGCTACTACCAACGAAATTAGTACTACGAGAAAATTAAAACCCAAGACTTACATTGGAGCAGCAAACATAAGTATGGAGATGACATTCCCTGCAGAAACATGGGTGTAAAAATCATTACCACAATATTTCTCTGGCAAAAACAATAATCGTTTTCTTCATATTAATTAATAAACTAAAAATCGCATTAATTGTTCAAGTTCCACCTTGTGTACTTTTAAAGATTTAATAATGAAACTTACCAATTATGCCGAGGATGAAGCTGAAGTTAGCCATAGAAGAAGTAGAAGATGGACAAAGAAAGATGAAAGTACAAGGCTATATATCAAGAGTTACGTGAAGGAGAAAGAGGGATATAAAAAGTAGTGGATGAGGATAGACTATAGGGTGGGGGACAAAAGTAAAAGAAAATGTAGTAGATAGAAAACATAAATGCTGGCGCAAAATCCAGAAGTTGCTGCTGCTGGTTCAAAGGGTCCCAAATACATGGTGGGTATTCACTATTCAATATTAGGACACGTTAGCCTCTGTTGTTGTAGGTAGTTCTTACTACATTCGGTGGCCGGTTCGTGACCGACGGTCCAAAACTAAAGTTTAAACTTTATGGATTCTGAATTTATTATTGAACTCAATAACTCATTACCGTCCCCTGCAGTCCGACATCCATTATCTAAGTGAATTTTGAACTTAAATTTGATGAGGTCATCACCGTAAAACTTGTTAGGTATTTGTGCAGATTTTTTTATCATAATTGGTTTTTCTATTTCATGAAGGAAAGGATAATATATTTACCATAATTGAGTTTTTCTTTTCCTAGAAGGAAAATATAATTCTTTCATATTTGGCTAGTCCCTTTTCTTGCAGGAAAAGGTTTGGACTTCTATAAATTGATGATCCTTCCTTCTCATTAAGTAGCATCCATAATGTAGCCATAGGGGGCTTGAGAGTCTTGTTTAGGGGGAGAACTTTACGGAGCAAGTGTTAGTGTGTCACTTGTGTTTGCCTCTTCGTGAGGTTGTTCTCTCGATATTTTGTACTCTCTTTTTATATAGTGGATTGCTCATCTCCGCCGTGGATGTAGGTCAGTTGACCGAACCACATTAAATGTTTGTGTCTCTTTTGGTATATTTCTCTTTGTGGTATGATTTATCGTCGTTCAAGGTTTGCTTTGTTAGCTTCCGCATGACACCTGATTTTTCCAGTCCTAACAAAACTCATTGTATATGTATAATTCTGAGTTTAAAATTTAATAATTTTTCAGACACGTTTATATCAGAAATATTACTGGTTCAACCAAACCAAGAAAAACCATATTACATCTGCCTCTGCCATTACCATCAACATTGGTCTACAGAAAAAGAAAAAAAAAAAAGAAATCTTTCTACGTCCACACTTTCGATTAAATTTGATCATGACGGGGTTAATTGTGATGTCTCTTAGTGAGATTTGGATTCGGGACGTTGAATAGAATGAGAATGGCAAGTCTGATCTGATTGTAAGCACAAGTGAGGAAGAGTTTCTTAATAGAAAGAATTACAAGAAAATATATTTGACATCACACTATAATAAAAAATGGCTCATGGTTTTAAGTTTTATCCATTCTAGCTTATATTATACATATTTTGAAAGCAGTACATATTTTGAAAGTACTAGCAAATTCAAAATTTATGGAGTTAAATTTGTGTTGTCAAAACTATTGCTTTCACTATCTTTTCTTCTCACATCTTCTACATATGCTTCAAGGGGCCATCCGCCATTACTGCTTCCTCCCCCCCCCCCCCCCCCCCCTGTATCNCGTGTATTTTCTGCTTCTCACTGTATCACTCGGTTGCAATGTAAGAAAATTGAAGAGTAGAAGTCCACCATTGAAGGCTACTCAAAGCTTTGCTTTCGAAAATAGGATTTTTTGAGTTTGTTAGTTGTTTGGATTGGTATTGTTCAATTGATTGAAAATATCAAAATGAGTTCGAAATTTCAATTTGAAGTGATTTTGAGTAGATTTGAACAAGATTTGAGTTAAATTTCAGAAAAGACGCCAGGAAGAAGACGCAGTCAGTTTTTTGTATAATTATGTATAATCTTGTATAATAGTGTTTATGGGTGTATAAACACATCTTATACATAATTATACACTTCTATACACCTCTATACAAGCGTCTGTAGACGAACTTCTTTCACGATTTTCAGTTGCAATTCTTGATCAAAACTAGCCCAAATCTCCATTAAATGACTTCAAATTTTATATATAACCTCCTTATACTATTTCTAACAATTCTAAATAACACCCATGATCACGCCCAACTATGCCTTATAAAAAGGACAATGCGGTCGCTGCAAATATAATCCGGTTTACAAGTCCGGAGTCGAATTCCACAGAGAACTAAGGTTTAGCTACAGCTGTTCACTATCACCAAGAAGACAAGTTTGAACAATTCCTAACTTATAGATATTAAGATTCTTGTGTTTAACTACTTAACTAACAAATTAAAATAGTAAATTAACAACTAACGATACTGAGGGTTAGAGAGAAGATTAAGGAGGTCTAGAGTTATGATTTCCCCTATTGTCGGAATCCTTCCCGCTATGTCTTCTATAATTTCGCCTAAGTATTCTCTACCGATCATGAGCACTCTTATTGCCGTAAATCTCTCCCGAGTAATTACGATAATTTACTAGACGCGCTCTCCCGATTTACGCTAGCTGGCTTTTAATACAGCTCACTTCAGATCGCACCCAAGGATTCGTTATCCCTAATCCCACCTTTAAACCCTCGGTTATTGATCCCTCATATACTCTGGGAGTGGTGTTGTTCAACAATTACCTAAATATGCACTCTCTCCCGAGTTATGCATACTAAATAGGCACAGCTAATTGAGAGCTCTTCAACCAACCACAATATAAACGTAGTTGAACAAATAGAGAAAAGCTATGGCTCAATTATATAAAAACATAACAAGAATTTATCCTACAAAAGGTTCTATCAAAACTCTAGATAACAAATTAGCTATTCATAATAGTATGTAAAACTACAATACTAAAAGTCATAACTAACAATGAAAAATAGGAAGAGGAAGGAAAAACTCGTAGAAGAATTCTCCGCCTTGCTCCCAATGTGTTCTTGCCTCCAAGGGTGTTGTCTAACCCTAAAGTAGTGTCTCTCCGCCTCCTTAGGTCTAATTTGTGTCCAAAATATGTCCTCCTCCTGTTCTTGGCCGGCCTCCTTTGTTTAATATAGGGTTTAGGACTTAAAATCCCATATTTTGCACTTTAGTCCCTGAAATTTTCGCTTCCTGCCGCGGTTTTGCCGCGGTCGCGGTGGAACCGCGGCCAAACATGCCCTCTGATTCTTCAGTTGTCCGCGACCATCTTCTACCGCGGTTCTGCCGCGGTCGCGGCAAAACCGCGGTTTTTCACCCTGTTCCGTTTGGAATTTGAAAAAATGTAAAACATAAAAGTTGTAGCCCTTTGAGTTAGTTTTCCAACCATATATTGTGGAGCCCAAATGGAGTTCTGAGAAAAAAGTTATGTCTATTTTACTAGACAGTGCGCAATATGCCTCCTCAAGTCTTCGTTCGTACTTAATTATCAAATTTGACCTCCGAACACGATCCCGGCTTAATTCCTTGAGCTTTTACTCAGACTTCAAAGCTTCAAATCACTTAAATTCATTTCATAACATCTATATAGCTCGGAATCACACCTACAAGGCATAAAACACACAATTAGTGCAAAACACTAGCGATTAAAGCGCAAACTCAATTAAAGTGCAGTAAATTCGAGTGTAATAAGCGACTAAAATATGCAATTATATCCTATCATCAACACCCCACACTTAAACCATTGCTCGTCCTCGAGAAATCAAACTACACTTTTTTTATAGACACGACCTTTTTAAACAATTCTCCTAACTCATCACACCAAAAGTATTTAAAATAGACTAAGCACAAAAGCGTAACATGTTCACCTCAAGATTTGACTCACAAGTACCACACGTTATTCACAGCTCACCCACTTACTCTAATATAGAGGTGACTAACATTACCTTTCGTTCATGAATCAAGTGCCCTCACACAACAAAAGAGAGTAGTTCCACACAATAAAATTAAGAACACTTAGGAACTCAAGATAGAAAGAATTCACTCACTCTCAGAAATAACATTCATATGCCCCAAAAGATGCACCATAAGCTTGCCCGTAGTGTACTACTCCACTAATCGAGCTCATTCAATCTTGGATCAATTAGGACTTTATTTGGTTGTAATGTAGGCTACGGGACGGGTAGGATTCATTTAGATATAAGAGTGACTACACCTCCCTAAGCACTTTAATACATATACTTTAACATTCAAACCCCATACTTATGTCAAACCAAAACACCACCTTCACATCAATGTATATTACCCCATTCTTCTTTAAGCACACTTACATCAAGAGCCACCACTTATCAAGGAATTTTTTTTTCACAAGAATCCAACTATTTTTTTTTCAATTCAAGTAGCTCTTACTTTTTCAAAACAGTGCACCTTTCTCCTTATTTCATTAGTTCCACTCAAAAGCCAAACCAACTACCCCATACTTTAACTTTTACATAGTTCATAAATAATTCAAGTGCTCATGAGAGGTGAAAAGGTTTAAATAGATGGTTAATTTGAACAAATAGGTAAGGCTTGTAATGTGGTTGCCAAAGAAAAAGGATTATAGGCTCAACGAGGTTAACTACGATACATAACAATTAGGTGGGTAAAATATACATATCTGGCTCAATCAAGAAAACGCCTATATCACTTCCAAGACTGAACAACACTACTATTTCGCTTTGCAAACACACGGGGCAAGTTCTAGGCATCAAATGCAATGCACAGAATATCACAAAACCTTACACACACATGGCACATAACTCACTCAGGATTGGATATATCAAGACACCCTAGTCAGAGCAGTTAAGCAAATTTAAAATCATACAATTTAAGGTACTTATACAAGAGTCAAAAACTGAGCCTAAGCGTCACAGCCAAAGTACTCACTATTCTCAAGGCATAACAAAGTCAAGAGATATTGCTTCATTTCAAAACAAAACACAATGGCTCCTATTCTAAAAAAAAACTAACTACACCCGGTTCAAATAAAACCCTTGGAAAAGAACCGTGGTTTAAAGAAAAACCAAGGGGTAATTGCTACACTACCTAACAAAACAAAAAATCTTTTTGGTATTTTCTTTAGACTTACTTCCCTCAAGAAAACTGTCTAGAAGATCCGTCATCAGGAAAAGTCCAATCTTTTAAAAAAACAAACACAACTAAAGTAGCATGAAAAATCACCCAGACAATCTCCTCACCCCACACTTAAAATTGTGCATTGTCCCCAATGCACACCCATACATATAAGAGGGTAAAAGAAACTCCCTGGTAGGCCAAAGGCCAAAGCACTAGCAGTTCATGGGGTACTCAGACTTCTCCCAAGCTTGGTCCTTCGTGCGGGTACCTCACACTTAGTTCCAACCATTTCATTTGTTGGTGCATCCTTCCAATACCTTTGCTTTCAATGCTCCTAGAAAATAAAAAAAAAATTGACACTACAAAAATAATACAATTAAAAAAAATAAAAATAAAAAAAATAAATAAAAGAAAGCAATAAAACTGGGTTGCCTCCCAACAAGCGCTTGATTTAACGTCGCGGCACGACGTGAATCACTTTCTGCCTCCACTTTGAACTTATGAATCGGACCCCAAGTTTTGATTCTGCTCTATGATCATGCTCCTGGGGTGGTGGAACGAATATGGATGGCCCAATAAAATAATGTAGTATTCTGCACTTCTTGGCCTTTAGATGAGGTGTGTAATCCCGATTTTTTGGCAAGAAGAATTCCGAAATGTAAGCACTTTGTTCCTCATTCCTCGACTCCTCAAATGGCTCGGACGACTCTATTTCCATATCATCATCTAAACACAATGTGGAAAAATGCTTGGAGTGAGGACCAATGCGCTCAACTACATGAACATTGGGACTATCTACATTCTCAACACTAATGACAATAGAGTCAACTAAATATGTATCCTCAATATCCTTGGTTGACTCTAGTATCTCTTCTACAACATCGACATCCTCAAAATCTAGTGCGATTGATTGTTGGTGTTCTACTCTAGCCTCCTCCTCTAGCTCATCAATTTTTGTATCTAATTCACGCTCTTCTTGGATACTATTCACAATATTGGCTTGTTGAGCATTAAAAACTTCAACCAGTTGACTCATGTGAACTTTCAAGTTGTGAATAGTTTCCTCCTGCCTTTCTATCCGCAGTAGTAATTTACTCTGTTGTTCCAAAATGCACTTTAACATATCTTCGAGCTTCTTTAGGTCAGCTTCCCTAGGTTCTTTGTTCCTATTAACTTCACCAGAAAAAGAAGAACCATCAAAGTAAGGGGTTGGGGGAAGGTAAGAAATATAAGCACAACCGTGAAAGTGACCATCTTGACCACCACACATATCACACACATTCCACACATAAGATTGAGTTGGTGCACAAAACTCGCTCTCAGGAATATTTTGATAATTTTGCCCTGGGTGGTTTCCTTCACAATATGCATAAGGAGGATCAAAAGTAGAATTACCAACAACAAAATTCTCATAATTCCATGATGTCATGTTTCTCAAATAAACAAATAAAACTAAAATAAAAAAAAAAAAAAAAAATCAAATAATAAAATAAAAGTTCAAACTTGAAACCTAGCAATATGTACACCTACAACTACACCGTTAGTTCCCCGGCAACGGCGCCAAAATTTGATCACGCCCAACTATGCCTTATAAAAAGGACAATGCGGTCGCTGCAAATATAATCCGGTTTACAAGTCCGGAGTCGAATCCCACAGAGAACTAAGGTTTAGCTACAGCTGTTCACTATCACCAAGAAGACAAGTTTGAACAATTCCTAACTTATAGATATTAAGATTCTTGTGTTTAACTACTTAACTAACAAATTAAAATAGTAAATTAACAACTAACGATACTGAGGGTTAGAGAAAAAATTAAGGAGGTCTAGAGTTATGATTTTCCCAATTGTCGGAATCCTTCCCGCTATGTCTTCTATAATTTCGCCTAAGTATTCTCTACCGATCATGAGCACTCTTATTACCGTAAATCTCTCCCGAGTAATTACGACAATTTACTAGACGCGTTCTCCCGAGCTACGCTAGCTGGCTTTTAATACAGCTCACTTCAGATCGCACCCAAGGCTTCGTTATCCCTAATCCCACCTTTAAACCCTCGGTTATTGATCCCTCATATACTCTGGGAGTGGTGTTGTTCAACAATTACCTAAATATGCACTCTCTCCCGAGTTATGCATACTAAATAGGCACAGCTAATTGAGAGCTCTTCAACCAACCACAATATAAACGTAGTTGAACAAATAGAGAAAAGCTATGGCTCAATTATATAAAAACATAACAAGAATTTATCCTACAAAAGGTTCTATCAAAACTCTAGATAACAAATTAGCTATTCATAATAGTATGTAAAACTACAATACTAAAAGTCATAACTAACAATGAAAAATAGGAAGAGGAAGGAAAAACTCGTAGAAGAATTCTCCGCCTTGCTCCCAATGTGTTCTTGCCTCCAAGGGTGTTGTCTAACCCTAAAGTAGTGTCTCTCCGCCTCCTTAGGTCTAATTTGTGTCCAAAATATGTCCTCCTCTTGTTCTTGGCCGGCCTCCTTTGTTTAATATAGTGTTTAGGAGTTAAAATCCCATGTTTTGCACTTTAGTCCCTGAAATTTTCGCTTCCTGCCGCGGTTTTGCCGCGGTCGCGGTGGAACCATGGCCAAACATGCCCTCTGATTCTTCAGTTGTCCGCGACCATCTTCTACCGCGGTTCTGCCGGTCGCGGCAAAACCGCGGTTTTTCACCCTGTTCCGTTTGGAATTTGGAAAAACGTAAAACATAAAAGTTGTAGCTCTTTGAGTTAGCTTTCCAACCATATATTGTGGAGCCCAAATGGAGTTCTGAGAAAAAAGTTATGTCTATTTTACTAGATAGTGCACAATATGCCTCCTCAAGTCTTTGTTCGTACTTAATTATCAAATTTGACCTCCGAACACGATCCCGGCTTAATTCCTTGAGCTTTTACTCATACTTCAAAGCTTCAAATAACTTAAATTCATTCCATAACATCTATATAGCTCGGAATCACACCTACAAGGCATAAAACACACAATTAGTGCAAAACACTAGCGATTAAAGCGCAAACTCAATTAAAGTGCAGTAAATTCGAGTGTAATAAGCGACTAAAATATGCAATTATAGCCTATCATCAACCCACTCTAAATTTCTCACAAAATCAAATTCGAAATCAAAACCCACATATTTAAGCTTGTTAAAAATCATTTTCACCATTCAAATGGATTTTGTTTGTTGAACTAATATTTGAGTTACAGTTGCTGATCGAAAATTAACTCAAAAGCTTGAGCAATCTTTTTTAAAAATTAAATAGTAATTTCGAGAATTTATTGGAGTTGGATGTTGAATCTTAGCCTATTATTTTTGGGCTAGTTAGTTGTAAATTGAAATATGGATTATAAAATTAAAAAGTAGGGATCCCAGTTATTCCCATGTGAAATTTTTCCCATTGACGTATTACCATCTATGCATGACAGTGACTGTATCTTCAATGCATGCATGTTTTTTTTTCTTTGCATGATCTTCAATGCATGCATGTTTTTTTTTTTTCCTTTCATGATAATGCATACTTGAATAGTGTAAAACAGGACTAGGCCATCGTAATTTAATTAGGTAAACACAGCTACATTAATGCCACGTGTAATGTCAGAAATGTGTATATATTAAGATGTGATCCTACTAGAGTCAGTGGCGCACCCACAACTTTAAGTACTATCCTATATTGTCGCGATTAGGTTAGTAAGAAAATCTGGGTGTAGAGTTATGTTAGTTTTAAAACTTTAATTTTCATCCCAAATTAATATTTGCTTTTAGTTGTTTTAAAAGAGAATTCTCTCAAAGAATATATTTACAGAAACACATACAAGAAAATTTGTGAATCAACGCCAGATTAACTCCTCAAAGAAGAATGCAACTATCATGTAGAATCATAGTTAAATGGCTTTCCCATGAGTCATATGCATGGAAGCATATGTACTAGTAAAAGTGAAACTATAGATTTTATGGTTGCGAGGAGACATAACATGAGGAATGCTGGAGGTTATTTAATTTCATTTATTTAGGCTACAGACATATAGTAATTTTTTTTGGTTTCTCATCTGGTGTTCGGTACCCACATTGGGGCCCGACTAAATCCGGATTCGCGCCGGGAAGTCTCACATTGAGGGGTAAAGAGCTCCCTAACAAAGGCAACTCCATACCCAGGGGCTCGAACTCGAGACCTCTGGTTAAGGATGAAGGAGTACTTACCACTCCACCACAACCCTTGTTGGTAACATAAATAGTAATTATTAAAGCTATGGCGACAAATTAATGAATGAATACTTAAAATTATTTCCTATAATTGGAAGAAGTAAAAACATAGGATTAAAAAAAATCAAAGGATGAACCAAAGCTTTAGTTTAAGTGTAAATGCATAATAGATCCGTATCTGTCTATTAATCAATTTTAACAATCTGCAATACGTTTTATTATTAGATTAATAAAAATTTGTTCATTATTTTCTCAGATATAAGATAGAGGATTATTGTTTCGTCTAAAAACACACTAGTAATTAAACAAGAGAAAAATTTAGTCTGTAAATTACCATGCAACACCTATTAATTCTTCAAAACCTAATTAGATTAGTAGTGTATTATGAGAGGCCAGGGAAAAAATCATGTCAGGAAAATGAGATAATTGGAAGGACTGTAGACATTCCACATGGTTAATTTCTGTTCTAAGGCAATCAAACCCACAAAAGTTACAAAGGGATGAAAAACAGGGAAAAAAGATTAGACAGGTATGATTGATGAACTTCCGTCGTTTAGTACAACTTTTGGTTGAAACAAATAAGGTGAATGTAACATCCACTAACTTGGATTCTTTACCATAAATTTACCAGTAGGCACCATGAGTTACAAGTAGTCTACATCTTGGCAATTCTTGACAATTATGTTTTCTCTAACTTTCAAACAAATAATGGTTGTTATGGGCTCATGATTCTAGGAGGCACAATTGTTGATGGATGTGAATTTGAGATTTTGAAATTTATTTGAAACTTTCGAGCTCTTTTCAAACTATATGGTATACATAATTTATATTCGTATCAAAGTAGGTCTATTAGAAAGTAAAGTGCACTTATAGCTTGTTTGGTCAAGTTTCTTCAAGATCAAAAGTATTTTTTTTTTAAGATGAGATTTTTTTTAAAATTGATGTGTTTGACCAAGCTTTTAGAAAGAAAAAAATATTTTTGACTAGAAATAGAAGTAGTTTTTGAGAATGTTTACCTTTAAAATGGATAACAATTGAATTTATAGGCATTTTTAAGGATATGTGGACAGTTTTAACACAACTAATCAAGAATGTTAGATAAATGAGCTAAAAGTATTATGAACAATCAAACCAATCGAAACATTATGGCCTGGCTCGAACCTTGATTGGGCAATAGTTTCTGCTCTCGGTTGAGTCTTGGGCTCGAGACCAATTAAGAACAAAGAACAAAAATAAAGTAGAGATTTTTCAATAGCTGAAAAGCAGAGAAGTAAGTTTGTATTGCCTTAGTATGCGTGGCACAATGTATCCATTGAATAAAAAAACTACCCTTTTATATAGTAGGAGAGTTTCACCCCTAGTACAATTCTAAACAAGGTAAAACTCATCTTTCTCGTCAATTATTGATCCGCTGCCGATGTTGGTCGAGATCTGCGCCATGATACCCGGTGGGGTGCGGATATCGCAGCCCTCTGTTAGTCATGTGCAACCGTTGTCGTGTTTTTCAAGGTCGCGAAGCTCATTCCGAGTTCGGGGAAGCATTGTCTTATCGGGCACTCCGTTCGGGCCTTAGTACAAGAGGCCTCCAGCTCCGAATCCGATCCCATGTAGTCACGTCCTAACTTCGTTTGACCCACCGGGAAATCTGGGTATATGTTACCCCCGGTTTCACTCGTATACAGAGAAGCAGAAAAAAATAACTTCTTCCCAAAAGTATTTTTTTGAAAAGCGTTTCTAGGAAAAATACACTTAGAAGTGGTTTCTAAAAGCTTGGTCAAACACTAACTGCTGCTCAAAAGTGTTTTTCATATTGATTAGCCAAACACAAATTATCTTTTACCAAAATTACTTTTTTGAACAACACTTTTCAAAATAAGTTGATTTTAGAAGCTTGGCTAAAGAGGCTTTTAATCAAATTATTCTTTATTAACAAAAAATCAGATTCGATTATGCGATTAAAAGTAGAATAGTTTCAACCGTTCCTGATTCCACAATGCTCAATCGTGATCTTAATTTGTGTAAAGAATTGAATAACCTTTAGAGCTACAATTCGATTAAGTGATGAATTCCTATGCTTAGAACGTCTACGTGTAACTGCTGTTATCGATTTTGTGACGTTTGATGACCTTTTTTTGAACAGGGAAAGGTGGTTGTGAATTCCTTAGTTGACTTGGTAACTAAATTGGCAGACAGAAAGTAACCTAAGATCAGAAAAGACAACATAGTTTCCAACCTTCTCTAAAGTGAACTATATTCTTTCTGTCTATATCGTTTGAACATGATATTGCTACTTAATTTGCTTTGAGATTTATTTGCTACATCATCCAATATCCAACCCAAAAAGTTGGACAGATGAATCATGTCTTATACTAGCTTTTTATTTTGTAAAAGTATAATTATTAAGTAATTTTTTTGTTTCAAATATGTCATGTATTGTTGGGAGTGTAAAGTTAAATATATTGCAGAGGACACGATGGAGAAATAGGGTAGAGAAATTTCAAAAGACATTTGGAGCTTCAATCTCTCAACAAATTTGCGCACGAGCTCTTCAATAAATTGTTAAGAGCTAGATACTGTTAGTAAATCTATATTACTATAATAAATAACGAAACAGTAAACTTTCTGAAACAGAATACAGAAACAGAAAATTTTACAGCAACAGAATGTCGAAATAATATATGGAAAAATAATTCGGAATAAATCGAGCTCACTGAATGCACAGTGTGTCCCTAAGGAGATTATTACCCTCAAGTACCCGAGGTGCTGGAATATTATCCTCCCATGATAGAACGATTTAACTCACCGGTGTATTGATACCAAAAATCACGATGTCAGCGAACCAGTCAATGGTAGTAAATCACACTGGAATAGATTTGTTAGAAGAACAAGAAGTTTTGATGTTCAGAAAATTCGTAAGGAAAAATCTGAGGAATCAAACGAAGTTATAGCCAATGGAAGTACTGTTTCTGAAAGTTATAACTCTTCAGAACAGTCACTTAAAAACTGGAGGGAAATTTAAATAAAAATTTGGGAAGAAAGTGAATCGGTCCGCGCACGAATCCGGTTTGGGGTGAAAATTTGGCTAATTTAATTAATATTTTATTAAATAATTAAAGAAATTTTGTCTAAAAAGATTAATCAATCAATCGTTGTAATGACCCGGCCGATCGTTTCAAGAGTTATAGCTTCGTTTCCCCATTTCTGCTTCCTTTTGTGTTTTTCAGCTATATTATGATATGTTGGATCAGTTGGTTCGGGTTTGGAGTGGATTCGGAGAGGATTTGAGACACTTAGTCTCTTTTGGGAAGGCTTAAGTTTGGAAAGTTGACCGGATGTTGACTTATGTGTAAACGATCTCGGATGTGAATTCTGATGGTTCGGTTAGCTCCGTTAGGTGATTTTGGACTTAGGAGCGCGTCCGGAATGTGATTTGGAGGTCCGTGGTTGAATTAAGCTGGAATTGGCGAAAGTTCAAAATTTCGCGATTGTGGTCGGCAGTGGAAAATTTGATATCGAGGTCGGAATGGAATTCTGGAAGTTGGAGTAGGTCCGTAATATTATTTGTGACGTGTGTGCAAAATTTTAGGTCATTCGGAGGTAATTTGGTAGGTTTCGGCGTCAGTTGCGGAAATTGGAAGTTTAGAAGTTCTTAAGCTTGAATTTGAGGGTGATTTGGTGTTTTGATGTTGTTTTGAGTGTTCTGAAGGTTCGACTAAGTTCGTTGATGATAATATGACTTGTTGGTATGTTCGGTTGAGGTCCCAAGGGCCTCGGGTTGATTTCGAGTGGTTGACGGAACAAGGTTGGAAATTAAGGAATGCTGAAGATTGAACTCAGCTGTCATAACCGCACCTGCGGATTAGGGACCGTAGGTGCGAGCCAACAGAAGCAGAGAAAGGGTCGCAGATGTGGCCAAGGCTGAGGAAGGCAGGAACCGCAGGTGCGATTAGAGGAGCGCACCTGCGAGATCGCAGGTGCGAGGTATGGGCCGCAGAAGCGGATTTTGAGGACTAAAGTGAGAGAACCGCACCTGTGATGCATTACCGCAGGTGCGGCATCGCAGAAGCGACATGAGGACCGCAGATGTGGAAGTTCTGGGCAGAATGTATATAAGGTGGACTTCGCGAATTTTAGTTCATTTTCCACCATTTTTAGTCGGGCATGGAGCTTTTGAGAGCGATTTTGAGGAGGAATTCAAGGGTTTATCAGCAAGGTGAGTGGCTTGAGCCCTAATACTCGTATATGTGATGATTTCCCGTTGTTTAATCATGAAATTTGTGAAGATTAGGGGTAAAAATGAGGGGTTAGGGCTTGGGAATTGGAGAGTTTGATTTGGGGATTTGAGGGAACATTTGATGTCGGGTTTTGATGAATTTGGTATAGATAGACTCGTGAGTGAAAGGAATTTCTAGTTTTGTGCTTTTTGTCAGATTCCGAGACGTGGGCTATATTAGTAATATTACTGGTTCAACTAAACCAAGAAAAATCATATTACAACTGCCTCCCCCATTAACATCAACATTGGTTTACAGGAAAAAATTCTTTCTGCGTCCCCACTTTTAATCTTCGATTTAATTTTATCATGGCTGGGGTGATTATGATATCTCTTAGTGGGATTTGGATTCCGACATTGAATAGAATGAGTGTGACAAGTCTGATCTGATGGTTGTTGGACCAGAAAGTGTTAAGCTTTTAGTTACACTAATTAACTAAGAATATTTTAGGTAAATTCCAGCCAAAGATAATTTAACCTAGATCTAAGATTGGAGATACGGGTAAGTAAACAAAACATGTATAAGATTTGACTGTAACATTGATTAAATTCCATTACATAAGAAGAAGGTGATAATTTTCACAACATTGAACAACAATGAAGAATACATAGATGAAAAGGGTCACCGATATGTAACGAGGTAGAACCCCATCCCTTTGATATGATGAGACCAACGATATATATTGAAGACCTAAGCTTCCTTGCTTCTTGACCCTTTGTATGGAGAGAGAGAGATGAAGATCTCTCTTTCTCTCAGAGAATATCTCCATCCCTCCATTTGTTTCAGCCCCCCTTTTTTTCTTCTTTTCACTTGGTTTATATACTATGTCTCTTTCTTTACCTAACGGTCATTATCCATTATACTTAAGACGTTCGACTGTACTACTGGCCGACCCTCTAAATGCCACAACATCCAATTCACCGTTCAAGCCTTCCGAGCACAAGACCCCGACCGTGGCCGAGGTGCGCGTTGCTATAGCATTATATGAGTACGACTTTGGCCCAAGCGACTCTTTGCCGTTCCTTTTCACACGGATTCCTTTCCATCAACCGGCTTCCTCTGCCCGTCCCGTACTGAGAGCGTCTGTGGATGAGGGCGGCCAAAGTTTGGCTACTCGGCGAAGTGCGTCCGCGTTCATACCCATCTGTTTGGAGGTTGCTCCTCGGTCGGAGACTCCGGTCCCCACAGCCTTTTCAGCGGGCGAACCTTCTCGTGGTAGTGGCAAAGAGGGCCCGTCAAAGAGTCGAAGGATAGTGCTGGAAGGGGCGTCTTTGGCTGAAACACCCTCGAGGGCGGCCTCATTTTGGAGGTGCCTGAAGCCGGTGGTGGTGCCAGCCTGGGTATGGAGGCGATGCCCGTTGCGACCGTGGAAGAGGCTGCTGCTGTAGGGGAACAGAGTTCCGAGGCTGCCGCGACTATTCCAAGCGGCCCATCGATGTCTCGACCAGCCCGTACCTCATCTTTGGCTAATGAGAGGTTGGAGGGCATAGTGGTGGATAGGGGTGTTCATAAAAACCCGAACCAAACCGAAAAGCAAACGAAACTGACTAAAAAACCGATACTTTTTGGTTTGGTTTGGTTTTGGTTTTGAATTTTAAAAACCGATCAAATTTTGTTTGGTTTTGGTTTTAATCAGAAAAAAACCAAAAAAAAAAAAACCAAACCAAACCGACTATAGGAGTAGCTATTTCAAATTTATTATTACACCTATATATATGTATATTTTTATACAAAGTTTTAAAAATTTTATGGTTAATGTTAATAGTTTGCACTTTTAGTATAGTTCTTTACCTTTACATTCTAGTTTGATTGGTAGTTTTCTTTTGTTAAGTGTAAGAATTTATTTCGTGTTAAAAATAATATATTTAATTGAGTCCTTAAATTATTCATCACCAGTTGATTCAATTATCATCAATATATCTTGGTAAATAATAGATTTCTCCAAGGGCATTTGATTTGATAGTGTTACGTTGAAAATGTGGTCGCCGGAGTATGTGTTTGGTAGTGTACGTCTTATATTTAAGAAAAAACCGACAAATAACCGAAAAAATCGAAGCCCGACATAAACCGAATCGAGAAAAAATCGACTTAATTGGTTTGGTTTGGTTCTAATATTTGAAAAAACCGACTTACTTGGTTTGGTTTCTTTTTAAGAAAAAACCGATCCAAACCGAACCATGAACACACCTAGTGGTGGAGGAGTATGAATCCGATTCTGACATCGATCCTGAGGACATGAGGATGTTCGAGGAAGGCTTCACCAGGGTCGATGTGAGGGCAGAAGGCCCTTCTCGTATACTCGAAATCCCGTTGGATTCAACCTGTTGGAGGACACGATGGATTTGGTGCCACAGTTCGACCTTCTGTGCTCTGCCGCCGAAAGCAGATCTCTTCAAGAGATCAGTGATTCTGGTTTATCACGCGGTATGGCTGGGATGGCCTTGAGGGTGAGTTTCCTTTTGCTATTTTCTTTGTCTTGTGCCCTTTGCTTTTGCTAACTCCTCCCCTCTTTTTCTTTAGACTTACATGTTGGAGATCGAGGGTGCTCGCAGGGCTGAAACGCAGGCCGCCGTCTTTCTGAATATGGCTAAGAAGTATCAGCGGTATTGCAATAGGTACCATGAGATGCGTGAGCAGCTGAGGGCGGGAACTAGTACTCAATCTGTCAGGGAGGAGTTGGAAAAGAGGTACGAGGATCTAATGCGGTCTATCCGCAGATGCAACAAGCTGGAGGAGCTGCTCAGCACCAAGACGAGGAGCTCGAGGTGGGCAAAGGGGTTGCAGCGGAATGTGAGGACCTTCAGGCGAATGTGTTATCTTTGCGAGCTGAGCTTGAGCAGAACGCCACTAAAGTCGCCAACCTAAGTGCTGAGTGGACGGCGAAAGTGGCTGAGCTAGAAACGAAGGTGGCCGAGTTAGAGAGAGCGGAGGAAGCTCGAGTGACGGCTTTGGCGAGGGCGGCGGCACTGGAAGACACTATCCGTGTCCTTGGGTCTGAGCACTGAGAGGGCGACGGTCGCATTGAAAGAAGCACGACTCGAGAAGTAGATCGGTGAACTTGATCGGGATGCTTCGAGCCTGGGAGACCGAGTTACGGCTCTCGAGACCGAGAAGGCGCAACTATTATCCCAGGTCTGCCCTCAAGACTTTGCCACTGTCGCTGTCCCCCGCCGTTTGTACGAGCTGTGGGTCCATGCCAAGGCCCAACATGATATATATATGTGTTTTTGGACGGCGGGGAGCGTTCCTGAGGCCGCTTTCTAAGATGCTCGGGTCAAGGCACGTGAAGCTCCTCCCCTCTTTTTCTTTAGACTTACATGTTGGAGATCCAGGGTGCTTGCAGGGCTGAGACCGCATTCTAACTCCTCCCCTCTTTTTCTTTAGACTTACATGTTGGAGATTGAGGGTTCTCGCAGGGCTGAAACGCAAGCCGCCGTCTTTCTGAATATGGCTAAGAAGTATCTGCGGTATTGCAATAGGTGCCATGAGATGCGTGAGCAGCTGAGGGCGGGAACTAGTACTCAATTTGTCAGGGAGGAGTTGGAAAAGAGGGACGAGGATCTAATGCAGTCTATCCGCAGATGCAACAAGCTGGAGGAGCTGCTCAGCACCAAGACGAGGAGCTCGAGGTGGGCAAAGGGGTTGCAGCGGATGTGAGGACCTTCAGGCAAATGTGTTATCTTTGCGAGCTGAGCTTGAGAAGAACGCCACTAAAGTCGCCAACCTAAGTGCTAAGTGGACGGAGAAGGTGGCTGAGCTAGAAACGAAGGTGGCCGAGTTAGAGAGAGCGGAGGAAGCTCGAGTGACGGCTTTGGCGAGGGCGGCGGCACTAGAAGACACTATCCGTGTCCTTGGGTCTGAGCACTGAGAGGGCGACGGTCGCATTGAAAGAAGCACGGCTCGAGAAGCAGATCGGTGAACTTGATCGGGATGCTTCGAGCCTGGGAGACCAAGTTACGGCTCTCGAGACCGTGAAGGCGCAGCTATTATCCCAGGTCTGCCCTCAAGACTCTGCCACCGTCGCTGTCCCCCGCCGTTTGTACGAGCTGTGGGTCCATGCCGAGGCCCAACATGATATATATATATGGGTTTTTGGATGGCGAGGAGCGTTCCTGAGGCTGCTTTCTAAGATGCTCGGGTCAAGGCACGTGAAGCTCGCCTTGCATGTGGTTATGACCCTGCGACACCGGAGACTGGTGGGGGTGCTGAGATTGACGACGGGCTTCCTTCCGATGATGACAATTCCGGAGAAGACGGTGGTGGAGATGAGGCCGAGTGAAATTTTTATAGATTTCTGTACTTATTTTAGTTTTTTTTGTTGCCGGGTGGGCCCCCCTTTTTGGACCCTTTGTAAGATTTTTCTTTGAATAAAATGGTCGGTTCACCTTCGTTTGTATGTTTTTGGATTTTCCTTCTCCTTTCCCTTTCGAATTTCTTGGATTTTTTCGCAATAAGTCCCTGACTTCTGGTAGCTGATCCGAGTGGTATCGAATTTGACTTGCTGGTTTGAACTCGGCTTTGTTAACCCGAGCGGGGTTGAATCTCATCTTGCAATTTTTAGTGAAGCCAGTATTGACTTGTTAGTTTGAGCGAGGTCGAACTTCGTCTTGCCAACTTGGGAGGTCACTTTAGACTTGTAAATTCGAGCGAGGTCAAATCTTCATCTCGCCAACTTGGGTGAGGTTAGTTTTGATTCGTTAGTTTGAGCGAGATCAAAATTCACTTTCGAGTAGCGATGACCGAGGGCCGCATAGGCGCGAATTCGAACGAGGTCGAATTGTGACCCGTGATGAGTTCGAGCAAGGTCGAACATCAATTTGTTAATTCGAGCGAGGTCGAATTTTACTTACTTGGTGACGACCGGGGGCTATATAGATGTAGATTCGTTCGAGGTCGAAGTTGTATCCCATTGTGAGTTCGAGCGAGGTCGAACTTTCCTTTAACTTGGCAATGGCCGATGACTGTAAGGGTGTAAATTCGAGCGAGGTCAGAATTGTATCCCGTTGTGAGTTCGAGCGAGGTCTAACTTTCCTTTCACTTGGCGATGACCGATGACTATAAGGGTGTAAATTCGAGCGAGGTCAAACTTTAAGTTTGCTGATTCGAACGAGGTCAAATTTTTCTTTCATTTAGCGACGGCCGATTGCCGTAAGGGTGTAAATTTGAGCGAGGTCGAATTGCTACCCTTTATGGTTCGAGCGAGGTCGAACTTTAACTTTGCTAATTCGAACGAGGTCAAATTTTTCTTTTATTTGGCGACGGTCGATGGCCGTAAGGGTGTAAATTAGAGCAAGGTCGAATTGTCACCTGTTATGGTTCGAGGGAGGTCAAACTTTAACTTTGCTTATTCGAACGAGGTCGAATTTTACTTTAATTTGGCGACAACGGATGGCCGGAAGGGTTTAAATTCGAGCGAGGTCGAATTGTTACCCGTTATGGTTCGAGCGAGGTCGAACTTTAACATTGCTGATTCGAACGAGGTCGAATTTTACTTTCATTTGGTGACAGCCGATGGCTGGAAGGGTGTAAATTCGAGCATGGTCGAATTGTTACCCATTAAGGTTCGAGCAAGGTCGAGTTTTAACTTTGCTTGGCGACGTGCGGGCTCGGTGGAATGGTGAGATTTTCCTGTTGCATTACTTTTGTTAGAGAATATTATTCGTTGTTGCATCGTTTATGCGTGCGTCGGGGTGAGTCCCGATTTATTTAATTTTGCTTTCATTTGAGAGTATTATGCATCGGGTTGAGTCCCACTCCTTCTAGTTCCTTCATTGACGGGACGGGCGTTGAATTCTGTCGCTCGTGCTCCCGGGCATCCTGGGACATGATTATTTTGATTAAAATTTTGATTTCTTGGTTTCATTTGCGGATACCAAAGTGCCAAAGCTTGTTGGAGCAGCTTTAGCGGACAGTAGTTTATTTTGTCAAAAGATAAAGGAGGAAAAGAATAGTGTGTCCAAATGCATTGACAAAATTTAAGTGCATTGTGCAAGGTTGTAAAAGAAGGGAAAAAATATGGAAAATCTATATAACCTATTACTATAAAATTAAATTGCAAAGATGAAAATGGTAATTAAATACAACCATCTCTATGATACAAAGTGGAGCTTTGTAGCTGGAAATGAGAATCTAAAAATGCTTCTAGCATAAAGTAAGTGAAGGAGGTGGCATAAGGTAGCAATGTAACGACTTTCTTTTCTCTTTTTCGAAAGTATACTAGCGGCATTGACTGCCTATAAAGAAAATCTTTACATACTAAAATCCTAATCATTGAACTAGAAACCAAATGTACCAGTGTATAAAAATATTTTATTATGCTCTGAACATTTTAGTAAATCATGAATTATGAGATTTTCCTTCTTGTTGTGGCAGCTGGAAAGCATCTTTCACTTCTTTGAGTTTATTTAGTTGCCAAATGGTCCTGAGTCTCACATTAGCTGAAACCAAATCCGAAATGAAACCAAGAAATTAAAATTTTCGATAGATTTTTAGTGAAAGAATGGTGGCCAAGACTAATAGAATTTGATGGCGGTGGAAGAATAGGTGTACGGTGAAGGAGGAGGTAATGTTGGTGGTGGTTGGATGAAGAGGGAGGTTGTGGTGGAAGAAGAAATAGGGTAGGGGAGAAAATGGGATAGGTGTGATGAGGTGGCATCCACTTCAACGATATGACAGTCCACATGAGATAATTTTGCCATGGTGGAAGGTTTTAACGGCAGAGGGGTATTTTTACACCAATTTTATGACGTCGGGGGTTGTTGTGGACCAATAGTATAACGGAGGATATAAGTGAACATTTTCGAATAGTATAGGGATATTTTTGACCCTTTTTCGTAATTTCGATGACTGAGTACAAATAATGTGAGCGTGAACAAAACCTAAACAGGATCTCTAACATGAAGGCAAACAAGTTCAACAACAAGTAAACACATAACCACAAATAATAGCTTTTAGGCCTGGCCTCACGAGACGGACCAAGTCTCAATACCTCGCGGTGCACACCCACATGCCCGTCACCTAGCGTGGGTATCACCACCAAACAATCACATGATATCAATTTCTCCGGGTTTATACCCTCAAAGCCAGAGTTAAAACTGTTACTTTCCTCACAGCGTAAAATTCTACTCCGGGATATCCTCGTCTATGGACTCGGTCTCCAAAAGCTCCGAATCTAATCATAATCAGATTAATACCATCAAAATGTGCTAATGAATCGAATTCCACAATAAAAACTACAAAATATACCAAAAATCCGAAATCGGCTAAAACCCAGCCCTGGGCCCACATCTCTGAATCAGTCAAAAATGGCAGAATAATAATCCTCGTCCTCTCCCGAGTCTAACCATATAAAATTCGTCAAAATCGCACTCCGTTTGATCCCTCAAATCCTCACTTAAAACTCTCCAAAACTCAAACCCTAACTCCCTCAATTTCACTTTGAAATCATCAATCAAATCCCAATAACGAAGATGGATTCATGAAAAACCGAGTAAAGAACACCTACCCAAATCCCTATGGTGAAAATCTCCTCCAAAATCGCCCAAATCCGAGCTCCCCAACTCAAAATATGAACGAATGAACAAACTCTAGTTTTATATATTTTTCTGCTAGTTATTTTGCCTCGTTTCTCGTGCCAAATGATCTCTAAACTCATATTTTATGACTCCAGCGGATTCTTTGTGAAATTCTAATCAAGTTAGGCTTTTGAATCACTCAATTTGACCTTATAACGAAGGAGATATGTAGGTTTTAATATTTGCAAATAGTGCAGATTTTTAAATACGTCGTCAGTGGCAATTTCGTAATTAAACTGAAAAATCTGGCAACCTAATTCTTAGTAAAATGGCCATAAAATCCTCATACGATGTCCAAATTCAACGATTCTTTTTGATACGGGTCCGTAATTAAGATACGGATCTAATGCTTCAATCAAAAATAAAACCGGAGCTCATTTGTTCAAAATGATATCATTTATACTTGAAGAAACGGCGTGGAAACATAAGAAAAACAAGCACAACACAACCCAAACCTATCTGAAACTCACCCGAGGCCCTCGGGACCTCAACCAATAATTCCAACAAGTCATATATCACTATGCAAACTTAGTCGAACCTCCGAAACATCCAAAATAACACCAAAACACCAAATCAACCTCGAATACAAGCCTAAGAACTTCTAAACGTCCAACTTTCGCCAATTCAAGCCTAATTCTACCACGGACCTCTAAATTATATTCTGGACACACTCCAAAGTCTAAAATACCCAACGAAGCTAACTGAATCATAAAAATCCAAATCCGAATTCGTTTACTCATTAGTCAATTTTCGGTTGACTTTTCTAACATAGCTTTCTAACTAAGAGACTAAGTGATCATTTCACTCCAAAACTACTTAGAACCCAAACCTACCAACTCGATACAACTCAACACAGCTGAACAACACATAAAAAAAAGAAATGGGGGAAACGGGGCTATAAGTCTCAGAAGGACTGAGCGGGTCGTTACATCCTCCCCTCTTAAACAAACGTTCGTCCTCGAACGAGTCTAAAAACATACCTGGAGTCTCAAATAGGTGAAACCTTCAACAATACCTACTCGTCACATTCAAATCATATGAACTCATCTCGCGGTCACGTCATACTCATCACATATCCATCCAGCCACCACTTCCACTAATAGGGACACTATCGGACATATAGGTCTACAAGCACGCGCTCACACAATCCACACCTTAGTGCTCAAGCTATAGTCAAAACCCGGCCTCAAGTCCTCCAGACTGGCCAAACATCAACACACAGAAATCATATCTCGCACCTCATCTAGGGAATCACAATTCATCGATGCATACTGATACCGAGCACTCATGTGCGCATACGAATGCGTGGAAGGAATTCAAAGCGTTAAACTTCACGCTGAATCAATACCGCACGATAAGAATTCAAGAAGGTAAAATATTCCTAAAGGTTCTGCAGCCTCTCGAAGATAAGTACAGACGTCTCCGTACCGATCCGCAAGACTCTACTAAACCCGCTCATGACTCGTGAGACCTATGTAACCTAGGCTCTGATACCAACTTGTCACGACCCAAAAACTAACCATGGTCATGATGGCGCCTATCGTGTTACAAGGCAAGCCTATTCCCAAAATATTACTACTAATTTGATTATAAGAATTTAATAAAATATTTCCAATAATTTAATTCCTGATAAACTAAACCAACTCTAAATATAAATAAATACGAAAACGAGTCCCAAACATCAGGGTGTCACTAAGTCATGAGTGTCTAAAACTATGAACTGAGATATAAACTATCTAACTGTCCGAAAGAAGAAATGACAAAAGGATTAGCAAGGTCCTGCGGACGCTGGCAGCTACCTTGCAGTCTCCAATTAAAGCCGGCCTGAACTCAACGATCGCCGCGCCCTAACTCAACTGGATCTGCACATAAAGTGCAGGGTGTAGTATGAGTACAACCACCTCAGTAGCAACAGAAATAACTAAGGAACTGAGCAGTAGTGACGAGCTGAGCAAAACAATCCAATTATTTATTTTTCACAATTTTAAAAATAAGAGGAATAAATAGGTAAATTCCATAACTCAGTAAATGCCACAAAGAAATTTAACAGATAAATGCAGCAACAGCAAAAGTAAATGCAACCTCACAACAATGTCACTCCATCACTCAGCACTCACACTCAGCACTCAACACTCAACACTCAATACACTCAACACTCTGTGCTTACTGGGGGCGTGTACAGACTCCGGAGGGGCTCCCAAAGCCCAAGCGCTAAGCACGGACAACTCACGTGCCATATCAAGACCTGGATCCGCACGGTCAACTCACGTGCTACGCGGACAACTCATGCACTATGGTTTCAATACCTGAACCTGCACGGTCAACTCACGTGCTACGCGGACAACTCACGCGCTATGGTATTAATATCCTCACAACCAGGCCCTTGGCCTCACTCAGACATGTACCTCACTAGCCTCACCATCATCAACAAATAAGGGAACACAGCCCACATCAAGTACCACAGTATATTAGCAAATAATAGAGACTGAGGTAAACATGTACAATAATTTCTATGACTGAGTACAAATAATGTGAGCATGAATAAAACCTAAACAGGATCTCTAACATGAAGGCAAACAAGTTCAACAACAAGTAAACACATAACCACAAATAATAGCTTTTAGGCCTGGCCCCACGGGACAAACCAAGTCTCAATCCCTCATGGTGCACACCCACACACCCGTCACCTAGCGTGGGTATCACCACCAAACAATCACATGAGATCAATTTCTCCGGGTTTATACCCTCAAAGCCAGAGTTAAAACTGTTACTTACCTCACAGCGTAAAATTCTACTTCGGGATGTCCTCGTCTATGGACTCGGTCTCCAAAAGCTCTGAATCTAATCATAATCAGATTAATACCATCAACATGTGCTAATGAAACGAATTCCACAATAAAAACTACAAAATATACCAAAAATCCGAAATCGGCTAAAACCCAGCCCCCGGGCCCACATCTCTGAATCAGTCAAAATGGACAAATAATAATCCTCTTCCTCTCCCGAGTCTAACCATATAAAATTCGTCAAAATCGGACTCCGTTTGATCCCTCAAATCCTCACTTAATACTCTCCAAAACTCAAACCCTAGCTCCCTCAATTTCACTTTGAAATCATCAATCAAATCCCAATAGCGAAGATGGATTCATGAAAAACCGAGTAAAGAACACTTACCCAAATCCCTATGGTGAAAATCTCCTCCAAAATCGCCCGAATCCGAGCTCCCCAACTCAAAATATGAACGAATGAACAAACCCTAGTTTTATATATTTTTCTGCTAGTTATTTTGCCTTTTTTTCTCGTGCCAAACGATCTCTAAACTCATATTTTATGACTCCATCGGATTCCTTGTGAAATTCTAATCAAGTTAGGCTTTTGAATCACTCAATTTGACCTTATAACGAAGGAGATGTGTAGGTTTTAATATTTGCAAATAGTGCAGATTTTAAATACGCCGTCAGTGGCAATTTCGTAATTACTCTGAAAAATCTGGCAACATAATTCTTAGTAAAAAACTGACCATAAAATCCTCATACGATGTCCAAATTCGACGATTCTTTTTGCTACAGGTCCGTAATTA
>NC_031989.1:29959269-29972369 GCF_001879085.1 Nicotiana attenuata
TCATTACTCATTATGAGCATATCATCCACATATAAGCAAACAATGACTATGTGATTTGGAACATTTTTAATGTACACACATTTATCACATTCATTTATCTTAAATCCATTTGACAACATTGTTTGGTCAAATTTAGCATGCCATTGTTTGGGTGCTTGTTTTAATCCGTAAAGGGACTTAACAAGTCTACAGACCTTCTTTTCTTTACCTGGAACCACAAACCCTTCAGGTTGTTCCATGTAAATTTCTTCCTCCAACTCTCCATTTAAGAAGGCCGTCTTAACATCCATTTGATGAATTTCAAGACCATAAACTGCAGCTAACGCTACTAACGTTCTTATGGATGTAATTCTTGTAACTGGAGAGTATGTATCAAAATAGTCAAGACCTTCTCATTGTCTATACCCTTTGACCACAAGTCTTGCCTTATACTTGTCAATAGTACCATCATCTTTCATTTTCCTCTTAAAGATCCATTTAGAACCCAACGGTTTATTTCCAGGAGGAAGATCAACCAATTCCCATGTATGGTTGTTCAGTATGGATTCTATTTCACTATTGACCGCCTCTTTCCATAACAATGATTCCGAAGAAGACATAGCTTCTTTAAATGTTTGAGGCTCATTTTCCAATAAGAAAGTCACAAAATCTGGTCCAAATGAAGTAGACGTTCTTTGACGTTTACTACGTCTTGGATCCTCTTGGTTAAGTGTACTTTCTTTTGTTTCTTCCCGAGGTCGTTTAGATCCTTCACCAATCGACTCACATTCCTTTTTATACGGATATATATTTTGAAAGAACTCAGCATTATCTGATTCTATAACCGTATTATTATGAATGTCGGGATTTTCTGATTTATGAACCAGAAATCGATATGCTTTACTATTAGTCGCATATCCTATGAAAATACAATCAACGGTTTTTGGTCCTATTTTTACCCTTTTGGGTTTAGGAACTTGCACTTTTGCCAAACACCCCCACACTTTAAAATAATTCAAGTTGGGGTTTCTTCCTTTCCATTTTTCATATGGAATGGATTGTGTTTTGCTATGGGGTACTCGATTTAGTATTCGGCTAGCCGTAAGAACAGCTTCCCCCCACAAGTTCTGTGGCAAACTAGAACTTATCAATAATGCGTTCATCATCTCCTTTAATGAACGATTCTTTCTTTCTGCAATCCCATTGGATTGGGGCGTGTAAGGGGACGTCGTTTGATGAATAATTCCATATTCTAAACATATTTGTTCAAAAGGAGATTTATATTCACCACCCCTATCACTTCTTATCATTTTGATTTTCTTGTTAAGTTGCGTTTCAACTTCATTTTGGTATTGCTTGAATGCGTCTATTGCTTCATCTTTACTATTAAGTAAGTAAACATAGCAATATCGAGTACTATCGTCAATAAAAGTTATGAAATACTTCTTTCCACCGCCAGATGGTATTGACTTCATGTCAAAAATATCTGTGTGAATTAAGTCTAAAAGATTTGAATTCCTTTCAACTGACTTATAAGGATGTTTAACATACTTAGATTCCACACATACTTGACATTTTGATTTGTCACATTCAAACTTAGGCAATACTTCCAAATTAATCATTTTCCGCAGGGTTTTATAATTGACATGACCCAAACGTATATGCCATAATTCATTTGACTCAAGTAAGTAAGATGAATCTGAAATTTTATTATTATTTTCAACAACCATTACATTCAGCTTGAAAAGGCCCTCAGTGAGGTAACATTTTCCTACAAATATCTCGTTCTTACTTATTACAACCTTATCGGATACAAATACACATTTAAAACCATTCTTAACAAGAAGTCCAGCAGAGACTAAATTCTTCCTAATCTCGGGGACATGAAGGACGTTGTTCAAAGTCACCACTTTGCCGGAAGTCATTTTGAGAAATATCTTCCCACATCTTTTAATCTTGGCCTTTGCAGCATTTCCCATAGAAAGCGTCTCATCGGGTCCAACAGGTGCATAAGTAGCAAAAGCTTCTCTAACAGCACAAACATGGCGAGTGGCTCCAGAATCAATCCACCACTCTTTAGGATTGCCCACCAAGTTGCATTCGGAAAGCATGGCACACAAGTCATCAACATCATCATGCTTTTCAACCATGTTTACTTGACCCTTCTTCTTGTCTTTCTTCGGATCTCCACACTCCGTAGATTTGTGTCCATCTTTTCCACAGTTGTAGCTACTGAACCGCTTCTTGCTTGGGTTGTATTTCGGTCCAGAAGCCTTCTTCCTCTTTTTGTTCTCTTCAACAATATTTGATCCCATTATTGTTGAGTTTCCACGGCCTCTCTTGTCAGCAGCTTTATTGTCCTCTTCGATTCTCAATCGAACAATGAGATCTTCAAGGGACATCTCCTTGTGTTTGTGTTTCAAATAATTTTTGAAGTCCTTCCACAACGGAGGCAACTTCTCAATCATCACTGCTACTTGGAATGCTTCATTGATGACAAGACCTTCAATGAAAATTCTGTTAGTAAACATAATAAAATTAATACTACCAACACTAGTATTAATTCTACTTATACCTTCAGCAAGAAGATCGTGAATAATCATTTGCAATTCCTGGACTTGGGTAATAACAGACTTGATATCTACCATTTTGTAGTCCAAAAACTTTGCAGCCACGAATTTCTTCAACCCGGCATCTTCAGTTTTGTATTTCTTTTCGAGCGCAATCCACAGTTCTTTTGACGTTTCCACGCCACTGTAGACGTTATACAAAGCATCCTCCAGCCCGCTTAGCATATAATTCTTGCACAAAAATCTGAATGCTTCCACGCCTCAATCACGAGAAAGCATTCAGTCTTTGGAGTTTCATCAGACAACACACGAACATCTTCCTTGATGAACTTTGGAGACTTAGATTAGTCAAGTAGAAGAACATCTTTTGCTGCCAGCGCTTGCAATCAATCCCGGAAAATTTTTCGGGTTTCTCCGTCGGTGCCACTGCTGCCGGTGTTGTTTGGCTCATTGAGGCATTGGCAGTCACCATTGGAACAACTTGGTTCACATTATCATTAGTCATTTCTATAAAAGAATGACACAAACGTTAAAATCACGTAGATTTTAATCTCCAATAGAGTACAAAACCACAAAGGTTTTACTCTCCAGAAACAGTGAGTACAAATATAGAAAATATATTAAATACCTTAAGCTTGTTAGTAAACTGTATTTATAAAATAATTCTGGAAAATATAAATGAACATAAACAGAAATGAAAAACAGAAACATAATTTTAATCCGAGCCCACCGGATTCACAGTATTTCCTTAAGGAATTTAAGCCCCTCCTAGTACCCAAGGTTGTGGATTATTTCCTCCCAGGATAGAATAAATTACACACTGGTGTAGTGGTACTTCAAACCCCAGTGTTTCAGTGAACACAAAGTTCGGTAGCAAATCACACTTACTGTTGCTTTGTTTGATGTTAAAAGTATGCAGAAGAAGGAGGAGAACCTCAGCAAATCGTATGGAAATTCTGAGCAGAATAGTCTTGTATTTATAGCCAAAGTTGGACAGAAATATAAAGAGGTGCAACTCTTCAGAATGGTTGTTTATGCAAAACGGCCACAACATAAATGCCATAACATAAATGGCTATTTACTCAACAATAAAGAGGAAAAATAAAGAGGGAAAATTGAAGAGGGTAGTTTAATTTTCAGTTACACAACTGAAAAACGGATTGGATTTAATATTAATATTAATATTCTGTTATTAAAACAAATATTTAATAATATTTCTGTTAATATTTTACTATTAACAAATAAATTTGGTCCAAAAAATTAATCAATCAATCGATCATTTGACCAAATCCAAATCCGAATCCGAAGCCGAACCGCGCGAGCGACAATGACGACGGCGCGAGGCTTGCTTTCTTCTCAACTCTTTAAGAGCTAGAAGAAGAGCAATTGCTTATATACCCATAAAAAACCTCTTCCTCTTCCAATATGAGACAATGTCCCTTTGCCGGGGGGGGGGGGGGGGGGAACTAAAATTTCACTTAAAAATTTTATTTCCCTCCATTTCCCACTCACCCTATTTTAAGCATATCATATACTTAAAATCCCAACACTATTGACTCCATGACTAGTGCAAGTGAGACATGATCATGGGCAGGTTCAACTTGATCATGAGGTGTGGTTGCCTGCTCCTTACTCGAAGAACCCTGCTCCAATTGTTCAGGCAGAAGGTCATTTGTCACAGAAGATTCAGCCCATGGAAATAAGTCTTCTGTGTCTGAGTTCCTTTCTTGAAGGAAACACTTGCTCCCCGAATGAGACATCTCTACTAATAAACACTCTTCTACTATCCAAATCATATAGCTTGTACCCCTTTTGTGTTTCTGAGTATCTTTTAAGGACTGGCTTTCTTGCTCTTGGAGTAAACTTGTCACCACCAGGTAAGTTACTTGTAAAACACAAACAACCAAACACCCATAAGTGCTCTATTTTTGCTGGCTTGTTATGCAGCACTTCATATGGACACTTTCCTTGCAGCACTTATGTGGGCAATTTGTTAATCAAATATGCAGTTGTTCTTATGCAGTCACCACAGAATCTCATTGGCACTGAACTTTGGAATATTAGTGACCTTGCAACTTCTAGGATATATCTATGTTTCTTTTCTACTGTGCCATTTTGTTGAGGTGTATATGGACAGCTACTCTGATGTATAATTCCCAGAGATGTCAATAAATCATTGAACTGAAAGTTAAAGAATTCACTGTCATTATCTGACCTCAACACTTTCACAGCTACACCAAGTTGATTTTTTATCATAGCAAGAAAGTTTTTTATTACAACTAACACTTAACACTTTGGTTGAATCAAACATACCCAGGTATATCTACTGTAGTCATCCACAATGGTAAAAAAGAACGCTTTTTATCATATGTGGACACTCTATGGGCCCCCCAAACATCTAGGTGAACAAGCTGAAAAAAACTAGTAGAACTTGTATTGTTTGAAGGAAATTTTAACCTACACTATCTAGCTAATAGACAAACATGACAATTCTCTTGTACCTGCATGTCTACCTTTTTCTTTAACTCTGGAATATGCTGCATTGACTTCAATGATGCATGTCCTAACCTCAGGTGCCAGAGTTCACCTTCTGCTCCTTTGCTCATGAAGAAACCTTCTGCTCCTTTGCTCATGAAGAAACTTGCTGCAGCTACTGTTATATTTTCCTTTAGCAGATATAATCCATTATGCTCTCTACCAATCCCCATCACCCTACCACTATAAAGATCCTGAAACATGTAGAAATCAGGAAAGAATGTGACTGAGCAACTAAGATCTCTGGTGAGTTTTGATACTGACAACAGATTGAATTTAAAATCTGGTACATATAAGACATTTTTAACTGTCTTATTCCCTAGTACAAATGCTTCTCCAGTGTGTGTTATTTTTCCCTTATTTCCTGTTGCTAATTGCACCTCATTCTTTCCTTGATCATCAATTCTTCTCACACTGCTCAGAATATCCTTAGAGTATGTGACATGATGAGTTGCTCCTGTGTCTATCACCCAATCACACATACCTGCATTTGCTAGCAAGGAAATTATACCTGTCATGTTTGTGGAACACTCTGATGTTGCTGGTTTTGACAAAAGCTTGACTAGCTGCTTGTATTGTTCTTCTGTGAGGAATTGTCCATTCCCCTGCACTTGAATAGCTGGTGCCTTTCCTTCCTCACTGTTTACATTTACATTGTTGGTATAAACCTTTCCTCCTCCAGTGTGATTTTTTCTTTTGCTTTTGAAATCAACTGGATAGCCAATTATCTTAAAACAGTTTTCCTTAAGGTGACCTTTGTATCCACAATGCTCACAAATGATCCCTGGCCTTTTACCTTTAAAGTCCTGATCCCTTCCCGCCAACATGGTGAGTGGTTCCCTATGTGTATCAACCACACCTAAGGACCTTTGACTCTCTTCCTGAGTAACTATTACATATGCTTCATTAACAATCACTACAGGTCTTTTTGCTAGTACATTACTTCTTATGTTACTTTAACTTTCATTCAAGCCCATAAGAAACTGCAGTAAACGTTGTGACCTTAAATGTTCAACTAAAGGTCTAGCCTCCTCACAATCACATGAGGACAGAGGTACTAATACATCAAGTTCATCCCACAAATCCTTCATTTTAAAGAAATTGGTAGTTACAGAGTCAGTACTTGTCTCAATGTTGCTATGGTTGTCCAAAGGTGATAGATTCTAGTCAGATCTGATTTATCAAACCTCTCATTAAAATCACTCCAGCTTTTCTCGCATTTGAAGTATAGACAATTTGAAGCATAGACAATGCTTGGCATCAACTCACTTGATACAGTGCTTCCAATCCAAGACAAAACAATTGCATTGCATTTTTCCCATTATTCTACCAATTCGCCTCTATACGCACTCTTCGCACAAGTTACGTCCACAAACCCTAGTTTACTCTTTCCCCGGAGTGCCAATTTCATCGCCCTGCTCCACAACGCGTAATTTTCGGGCCCTGTGAGCTTGAGCGGTATTAGGATAAGTTCAGGAGCATTTGAAGGTTGTTGTTAAAATAGCGGATGATTGTGATCTACTGCAGCGTCTTCATTCCCTGCCATAGCTGATCATATCGGAGTTTCATCGAGCTTCGATTGTATGAATTTCTTCCTAATTCTGATGAGTTTATGATCGCCGCTCTGATACCATGATAGATTCTACACGATACAGAGATATATGGAGAAGAGGATGTGAAATGTTATTATCTGTGTATATTACACGTGAGTGTGGTCCCATTTATAGACCACATAACCGACTAACTAACCTCTCTTTTCCTATTTACAATTTAGTCCCTCAACTAGTTACTAGTACACATTAGTCTAGTCTCTATAGCAATACCTATAAATTACCATGCTGCACCTATTAATTCTTCAAAACCAAATCAGATTAGTAGAGTATTATGAGAAGTTAGGGGGAAAATCATTAATAGAGGTCAGGAAAATGAGATAATTGAAAGGACTGTATACATTCCACATGGTTAATTTCTGTTATAAGGCAAATCAAACCCACAAAAAGTTACAAAGTTGAAGGGATGAAAAACAGAAGAAAAAAAAAGATTAGACAAGCATGATTGATGAACTTTCGTCGTTTAGTATTGTAACGACCCGGCCGGTCGTTTCATGAGTTACCGCTCGGTTTCCCCCATTTCTACTTCTATTTTCTTTGTTTGTCGTTCTATAGGTGATCGGGTTGGTTGGCTCGGGTTCGGAAAAGTTTTAAAAAGGTTTGACACACTTATAGTCTCTTTTAAGAAAGCTTAAGTTGAAAAAGTCAACCGAATGTTGTCTTATGTGTAGGGTTTGGATAGCTTCGGGAGATGATTTGGGACTTAGGACCGTGATCGAAATGTATTTTGGAGGTCCGGAGTAGATTTAGGCTTGAATTGGCGAAATTGAGTTTTTGGTGTTTTTCGGTTGATAGATGAGATTTTGATATAGGGGTCGGAATGAAATTTCGGAAGTTGCAGTAGCTCCATTATGTCATTTGGGATGTGTGTGCAAAATTTCAGATCATCCGGACGGGGTTTGGTATACTTTTTGATCAAAAGGGGAATGCGGAAGATTTTAGAACCTTAGGCTTGAATTCGATGTGTTTTGGTGGTTTTGATGTAGTTTGGGGTGTTTAGAAGGTTGGTATAAGTTTGAATAGTATTATAGGATGTGTTTGTGCTTTTGGTTGAGGTTCCGGGGGCCTCGGGGTGATTTCGGATGGTTGACGGGAAGTTTGGAAGTGGTTTGGCAGTTGAAGTGTTGGAATTGCTGTCATAACCGCACCTGTGGCTAGATGACCACAGGTGCGGTCTCGCAGATGTGAAAAGGGGGCCGCAGATGCAGCCAGAGGCGTGATTCGCTGTGACCGCAGAACGGTTGTGCGACCGCACCTGCGATGGCGCAGGTGCGGATTGGGCATCGCAGATGCGGAAAGGCGGGGCTTAAGTGAAAACCGTAGATGCGGTACCTTGGACCGCAGGTGCGAAAAGCCTGGGTCAGAATGTATATATTTCTTCCTTTGCGATTTTCAGAGGGTTTCACCATTTATAAAAGCGATTTCGGGAGTTTTGAGCGATTTTTGAAGAAGGATTTCAAGGGAGATTCATTGAGGTAAGGATTTTGGACCTAAAACTCGTTCCTATTGTATTAATTCACGGATTAGGGCTAAAATTAATGGAATTTAAGCCAAAAATGGAGGAACTAGGGCTTAGAAACTTAGGCCTTTGATTGAGGATTTGAAAGACCATTTGTGGTCGGATTTTGGAACTTTTGATATGTATGAACTCGTGGGGAGATAAGGAATCTAATGATGTAAATTTTATCGAATTCCGAGACGTGGGCCCGGTGGTCAGGATTTGGTAATTTCGGCATTTGCATTTCTTTTCGATTATTTTCGAGTGGACTTTGTCCCTTTAGCATATTTTGATGGTTACGTTCTGATTTTGGTAGATTCGGAGCATCCGGAGGCCGATTCCAGGGGCAAAGGCATCGCGAGCTAGAGTTTGGGTCGGATTGAGGTGAGTAATGATTTTAAATGTTATCCTGAGGGTATGAAACCCCGGATTACACAGTGTTAGGCTATGTTGAGGTGACGCACACGCTAGATGACGAGCGTGGGTTCGTACACCGTTGGGGATATTGACTTGGTCCATCTCGAATGACTGTTTTACTGCGTATTTGATTGAAAATTGTCTGATATTATTATGTTTTGGGCTAAATGCCATATTTGGGCTTCATGCCAACTGTTTGGACCCTTAGGGGATATTTACTGCTATTTTCCTCACTGTCTGACTTTATACTTGCACTCAGTCATACTATATTTTACTGTTTTCATAACTTAGCCATGCTTACTCTGTTTTAAACACTTTAAATGATATTTTAAAAGATATTTTGAGCTGAGCATCATGTTTACTGGTGCCCGAGAAGCTTATGAGATTCTGACTGAGTAAGGCCGAGGGCCTGTGTTGTGAGGATACTTTTGGGTCGGGCTGCACGCCGCAGCGGTGATATACTGATTAAGATAATGAGGCCGAGGGCCTGATATTTTACACCACGAGGTGGCTTGTGATTGATATAAGGCTGAGAGCCTGTTTGATTATGCCACGAGATGGCTTGATATTGCGCTTGGGCCGTAAGGGGCCCCTCCCGGAGTCTGTACACCCCCAGTGAGTGCGGGTACCCATTGTGATATGAGATATAGCGTGAGGGGCTGGTATTGTTCTATGATATTGCCCGAGGGGCTGATTCTGTTGTTGTTATTGAGCCCGAGGGGCGGTTCTTGTGTGTTTACCTTTCTAGCTGCTTTTCTTTTATTTGTTTACCTGTTTAAAAGGTGTTTTCTGAGACTTCACTGTTTAATTGTGTTTACTGATTTTTGATCTGCCTCTTATAGCTTATTGTTGTGTTTAACGTGATTTTGTATCGCTCAGTCTTCATTTATTGTTATTACTCACTGAGTTAGATTACTCACTTTACTCCCTGCACCCCTGTGTGCAGATTCGGGCGCTACAGGTCCTGCTAGCGAGGGTTGAGAGCTGTCCAGCAGATTTCCGAAGATTTACTAGGTAGCTGCTCGGCAATTCGCAGCCCAGTGCATTCTCCCTCTATCTTATTCCCTTTCTGATTCAGTTATGTAGTAGTGGAGTAGACTTTCAGACTTGTAGTATTATTTTAGATGCTCATGACTGGTGACACCTCGATGTCGGGCTGTGTTGGTTTTAATTCCGCAATTTGTACTGTTCACTGTTTATTTTGGGATTTTAATTCTATTAAAGACTTAATATTTGTTATTTTAATTGCTTAAAGTGAACTAGAGGCGTGTCGGCTGTCCTTGTCTTCACGAGAGGCGCCATCACGATCGGGTACGAGTCTAGGGTCGTGACAAGTTGGTATCAGAGCCTAGGTTACATAGGTCTCACGAGTCATGAGCAGGTTTAGTAGAGTCTCGCGGATCGGTACGGAGACGTCTGTATTTATCCTCGAGAGGCTGCAGAACCTTTAGGAAAATTCCATATTCTTGAAATTCTTATCGTGTGAATCTGTTGATCCGAGTACTAAACTTTTGTTATTTTATTATCTCACAGATAGTGAGGATACGAGCGACCGGTCAGGATGGACGACCACCAGTACCACCAGCTGGAGCCACTAGAGGCCTAGGACGCGGTCGAGGCCGTGGTAGGGGCAGAGGTGCAGCCCACACAGCAGCTGGGGTAGCACCTACAGATCCACCAGCCGCCCCAGTTCAGGATCAGGTCCCAGTTGTGGACGCTCCAACAGCACCAGCTCAGGTACCAGCTGTGCCCATTGTGATTCCGAGTCTTCAGGAGACTTTGGCCCAGATTTTGACAGTATGTACGAGTCTTGCTCGGGCGGTCGCGGTCTCTACTGCCGCAACCACTTCTCAGGCAGGGGGAGGCTCTCAGACTCCCGCCGCCCGCACATTCAATCAGTTTTTTTCAGGGATTGCAGACACCGGAGGCACCTCTAGCCCAACCGGTGGCAGCTGCTCAGGGTTACGTAGCTCCAGTTATGCCAGAGGACGAGCAGCGTAGATTGGAGAGGTTTGGTAGGCTCCAGCCTCCTATTTTTAGTGGTGCAGAGAGCGAGGATGCCCAGGGTTTCTTAGACAGATGTGAGAGGATTCTTCGCACCGCGGGTATTCTGGAGACCAACGGGGTTACATTCAGGACCTTTCAGTTTATCGGAGCTGCCTTCACTTGGTGGGAGGCATATGAGAGGCGTAGGCCTATTGGTTCGGCACCTCTTACTTGGCAGCAGTTCTCCGCTCTATTTTTGGAGAAGTATATTCCACAGTCCCGTAGGGAGGAGCTGCGTAGGCAGATCGAGCAGTTGAGACAGGGGGATATGATTGTTACTCAGTACGAGATGAGGTTCTCAGAGTTAGCTCGACATGCTATTTGGCTGGTTGCTACGGAGAGAGAGAGAGGATCAAGAGGTTTGTTGATGGCCTCACATACTAGCTTCGGGTTCTCATGACTAGGGAGAGAGTGTCTGGTGCTACGTTTGAGGAGGTTGTGGATATTGCTCGTGAGATTGAGTCAGTTCGTCGCCAGGAGCGCGAGGAGAGGGAGGCCAAGAGGCCTCGAGGTCATGGTAGTTTTTGGGGCGCTCCTTCGAGGGGCCAGTTTCAGCACGGTAGAGGCCGTTAGTTCAGGCATGCTCAGTCAGCTCGCCCAGGTTATCGTGGGGCATCATCAGGCCATGGTTCTCACGGTTCTCAGCAGGGTCATTCCTCACTCAGTGAACTTCCAGCCCAGGGTTCGTCCCGTGCTCCATCAGTTCAGGATTCTTCTATGCCAGGTGTGTCTGCTAGCCATCCCGATGCTAGGGGTTCCCACCAGTCCCCATCTCCAGCACCCAGGAGTTGCTATGAGTGTGGAGAGATGGGTCACATATGGAGGCAGTGTCCTCGTCGTCTAGGGGATTCATCCCAGCAGAGGGGTCAGCCATCAGCCTCAGCCCCAGCCACTTCACCACCCACCCACCCAGCTAGGGTGGATGACAGTCATCTAGGGGTCGCCCCAAAGGGGGAGGTCGATCCGGTGGTGGTCAGGCCCGCTTCTATGCACTTCCAGCTAGGCCTGATGCGATTGCTTCAGATGCGGTGATTACAGGTATTATCTCAGTCTGCCGCAGTGATGCTTCTGTGTTATATGACCCTGGTTCTACTTTCTCTTATGTGTCGTCTTATTTTTCCCATTATTTGGATATGCCCTTCGAGTCCCTCGTTTCTTTTGTTCATGTCTTTACGCCGGTGGGCGATACAGTTGTGGTAGACCGTGTGTACCGGTTGTGCGTTCTGTCTATTGGGGGTTTGGAGACCCGAGTGGATCTATTGTTGTTATGTATGGTGGACTTCGATGTTATTTTGGGCATGGATTGGTTATCTCCGTGCCGGGCTATTCTGGACTGTCATGCCAAGACAGTGACTTTGGCTATGCCTGGTGTGCCACGGATTGAGTGGAGAGGTTCGACCGATTATGTCGCCAGCAAGGTGATTTCTTTCTTGAAGGCCCAGAGTATGGTTGGGAAAGTTTGTCTTTCATATCTAGCCTTTGTGAGGGATGTCGGTGCAGAGACTCCCAGTATTGATTCTGTTCCAGTCGTGAGGGATTTTCCCGATGTGTTTCCTGCAGACCTGCCGGGCATGCCACCGGACAGGGATATTGATTTTGGTATCGATCTGGTGTCGTGCACTCAGCCCATTTCCGTTCCACCGTATCGTATGGCACCAACGGAGTTAAAGGAGTTAAAGGAACAACTTCAGGAGCTCCTGGATAAGGGGTTCATTCGGCCTAGTGTGTCACCTTGGGGTGCGCCGGTTCTTTTTGTGAAGAAGAAGCATGCCACGATGAGGATGTGCATTGATTACAGGCAGTTGAACAAAGTAACAATTAAGAACAAGTATCCTTTGCCTCGTATCGATGGGCGAGAGTGTTCTCCAAGATTGATCTCCGCTCAGGTTATCACCAGTTGAAGATCAAGGACTCAGATATACTTAAGACAGCTTTCAGGACCCGATATGGTCATTATGAGTTCTTGGTGATGTCTTTCGGGCTGACCAATGCCCCAGCAGCGTTCATGCATTTGATGAACAACGTGTTCCGGCCGTATCTCGACTCGTTTGTCATAGTCTTCATTGATGATATTATGGTATACTCGCGTAGTCAGGAGGAGCACGCGGAGCATTTGAGAGTGGTGTTGTAGAGATTGAGAGATGAGAAGCTTTATGCAAAGTTCTCCAAATGTGAGTTTTGGCTCAGTTCAGTGGCTTTCTTGGGGCACGTCGTGTCCAGCGAGGGTATTCAGGTTGACCCGGAGAAGATAGATGCGGTTCAGAGTTGGCCCAGACCGTCCTCAGCCACAGATTCGCAGTTTTCTTGGTTTGGCGGGTTATTATCGCTGGTTTGTTCAGGGATTTCATCTATTGCATCGCCCTTGACCAAGTTGACTCAGAAGGGTGTCCCGATTTCAGTGGTCTGATGAGTGTGAGGTAGAGCTTTCGAGTAAGCTCAAGCTGC
>NC_031989.1:29973632-30030920 GCF_001879085.1 Nicotiana attenuata
CGAAAGTTGAGATCAAAGGATATAGCTTCAGTGAAAGTGCAGTGGAGAGGTCGGCCCATGGAGGAGGCTACCTGGGAGACCGAGCAGGAGATGCGGAGCAGATATCCTCACCTATTTGAGGCTTCAGGTATGTTTCTTGACTCGTTCGAGAACGAACGTTTGTTTAAGAGGGGGAGGATGTAACGACCCGGCCGGTCGTTTCATGAGTTACCGCTCTGTTTCCCCCATTTCTGCTTCTATTTGCTTTGTTTATCGGTTCTATAGGTGATCGGGTTGGTTGGCTCGGGTTCGGAAAGGTTTTGAGAAGGTTTGAGACACTTAGTCTCTTTTAAGAAAGCTTAAGTTGGAAAAGTCAACCGGATGTTGACTTATGTGTTAGAGGGCTCGAATGTGAGTTCCGAGGGTCGGATAGCTTCGGGAGATGATTTGGGACTTAGGAGCGTGATCGGAATGTGTTTTGGAGGTCCGGAGTAGATTTAGGCTTGAATTGGCGAAATTGAGTTTTTGGCGTTTTCCGGTTGATAGGTGAGATTTTGATATAGGGGTCGGAATGGAATTCAAGAAGTTGCAGTAGCTCCGTTATGTCATTTGGGATGTGTGTGCAAAATTTCAGATCATCCGGACGTGATTTGGTATATTTTTTGATCAAAAGCGGAATGCGGAATATTTTAGAACCTTAGGCTTGAATTCGATGTGTTTTGGTGGTTTTGATGTAGTTTGGGGTGTTCTGAAAGTTGGTATAAGTTTGAATAGTAGTATAGGATGTGTTTGTGCTGTTGATTGAGGTCCCGGGGGCCTCGGGGTGATTTCGGATGATTGACGGGAAGTTTGGAAGTGGTTTGGCAGCTGAAGTGTTGGAATTGCTGTCATAACCGCACCTGCGGCTAGGTGACCGCAGGTGCGGTCTCGCAGAAGCAAAAAGGGGGTCGCAGATGCGGCCAGGGGCGTGGCTGTGACCGCAGAAGCGGTTGTGCAATCGCACCTGCGATGGCGCAGGTGCGGATTGGGCATCGCAGATGCGGAAGGCGGAGCTTAAGTGAAAACCGCAGATATGGTGGATTGACCGCAGGTGCGATAAGCCTGGGTCAGAATGTATATATTTCTTCCTTCGCGATTTTCAGAGGGTTTCACCATTTTTAAAAGCGATTTCGGGAGTTTTGAGCGATTTTTGAAGAAGGATTTCAAGGGAGCTTCATTGAGGTAAGGATTTTGGACCTAAAACTCGTTCCTATTGTATTAATTCACGGATTAGGGCTGAAATTAATGGAATTTAAGCCAAAAATGGAGGAACTAGGGCTTAGAAACTTAGGCCTTTTATTGAGGATTTGAAAGTCCATTTGTGGTCGAATTTTGGAACTTTTGATATGTATGAACTCGTGGGGAGATAAGGAATCTAATGATGTAAAATTTATCGAATTCCGAGACGTGGGCCCGGGGGTCGGGTTTTGGTAATTTCGGGATTTGCGTTGCTTTTCGATTATTTTCGAGTGGGCTTTGACCCTTTAGTATATTTTGATGGTTACGTTCTGATTTTGGTAGACTCGGAGCATCCGGAGGCCGATTCCAGGGGCAAAGGCATCGCGAGCTAGAGCTTGGGCCGGATTGAGGTGAGTAATGATTTTAAATATTGTCCTGAGGGTATGAATCCCCGGAATACACAGCGTTAGGCTATGTTGAGGTGATGCACACGCTAGATGACGAGCGTGGGTTCGTACACCGTTGGGGATATTGACTTGGTCCATCCCGAATGACTGTTTTACTGCGTATTTGATTGCAAATTGTTTGATATTATTATGTTTTGGGCTAAATGCCATATTTGGGCTTCATGCCAACTGTTTGGACCCTTAGGGGATATTTACTGCTATTTTTCTCACTGTCTGACTTTATACTTGCACTCAGTCATACTATATTTTACTGTTTTCATAAATCAGCCATGCTTACTCTGTTTTAAACCCTTTAAATGATATTTTAAAAGATATTTTGAGCTGAGCATCATGTTTACTGTTGCCCGGGGGTCTTATGAGATTCTGACCGAGTAAGGTCGAGGGCCTGTGTTGTGAGGATACTTTTGGGTCGGGCTGCACGCCGCAGCGGTGATAAACTGATTATGATAATGAGACCGAGGGGCCTGATATTTTACGCCACGAGGTGGCTTGTGATTGATATGAGGCCGAGAGCCTGTTTGATTATGCCACGAGATGGCTTGATATTGCGCTTGGGCCGTAAGGGGCTCCTTCCGGAGTCTGTACACCCCCAGTGAGCGCGGGTACCCATTGTGATATGAGATATAGCCCGAGTGGCTTGTATTGTTCTATGATATTGTCCGAGTGGCTGATTCTGTTGTTGCTATTGAGCCCGAGGGGCGTTTCTTGTGTGTTTACCTTTCTAGCTGCTTTTTTTTTATTTGTTTAACTGTTTAAAAGGTGTTTTCTGAGACTTCATTGTTTAATTGTGTTTACCGATTTTTGATCTGCCTCTTATAGCTTATTGTTGTGTTAAACGTGATTTTGTATCGCTCAGTCTTCATTTATTATTATTACTCACTGAGTTGGAGTACTCACTTTACTCCCTGCACCCGTGTGCGCAGATTCGGGTGCTATAGGTCCTGCTAGCGAGGGTTGAGAGCTGTCCAACAGATTTTCGGAGATTCACTAGGTAGCTGTCCGGCGATTCGCAGCTCAGTGCATTCTCCCTCTATCTTATTCCCTTTCTGATTAAGTTATGTAGTAGTGGAGTAGACTTTCAGACTTGTATTATTTTAGATGCTCATGACTAGTGACACCCCGATGTCGGGCTGTGTTGGTTTTAATTCCCAATTTGTACTGTTCACTGTTTATTTTGGGATTTTAATTCTGTTAAAGACTTAATATTTATTATTTTAATTGCTTAAAGTGAATTGGAGGTGTGTCGGCTGGCCTTGTCTTCACGAGAGGCGCCACCACGGTCGGGTCCGGGTTTAGGGTCGTGACAAGTACAACTTTTGATTGAAAAAAAAAGGTGAATGTTACAGCCACTAACTTGGATTCTTTACCATAAATGTACCTGTAGGCACCATGAGTTGCAAGTAGTCGACATCTTGGCAATTCTTGACAATTATGTTTTCCCTAACTTTCAAACAAAGAATGGTTGTTATGCAGGTAGGCTCATAATTCTAGGAGGCATAATTCATGTTGATGGAAGTGTATTTGAGATTTTGAAAATTATTTGAAACTTTCGAGCTCTTTTCAAATTATATGGTGTTCGAAATTTAGTGTTCAGTTAATAATTTATATTAGTATCAAGCAGGTTTATTAAGGAAGTAAAGTGCACTTCATCAAGAGATTCTTTACTAACAAATAATCATATATTCGATTATGTGATCAAAAGTAGAAAAGTTTCAATCATTCCACCACGCTCAATCGTGATCGTAATTTGTGTAAAGAATTGAATAACCTTTAGAGCTACAATTCGATTAAGTGATGAATTCCTATGCTTAGAACGTATACGTGTAACTGCTGTTATCGATTTTGTGACGTTTGATGACCTTTTTTTAACAGGGAAAGGTGGATGTGAATTCCTTAGTTGACTTGGTAACTAAATTGGCAGACAGAAAGTAACCTAAGATCAGCAAAGACAACATAGTTTCGAACCTTCTCTAAAGTGAACTATATTCTTTCTGTCTATATCGTTTGAACATGATATTGCTACTTTGCTTTGAGATTTATTTGCTACATCATCCAATTACGCCTATCAATCTTTCAACAAATTTGCGCATGAGCTCTTCAACAAATTGTCAAGTCGCTAGATATTTATTGCTGTATTCACCAACATGCATGTATTCCACACTACATACTAAGGCTGTATTGTGGGCCGGGCCCAGCGAGAGGCCGGCCCGGGACCGCGGGCCAAACGGGCAAACGGGCTGGTCTCAAACGGGCCGGTCTCTAATGGTGCAAAAGCCCACTGTGGGCCGGCTCAACCAAAAAGCCCGCGAGCTCGGGACCGGCAGGCAGGCCGGGCCGGTTCAACCGGGCCTCACGGGCCCAACGGTAATATTTCAAAAAAAAAAAATTTAAAAAAAAGCCCAACGGCTAGAAATTAAAAAAGTAGTCGTTGACCCTTAATTTCAGCCGTTGGGAAGTTTAAAAAAAATAGTCATTTCGCCCCCAAACTTTGTTTTAACCCCAAACTTTTTATAATTATATTTTTTCCTATTCTCAATTATAAATACCCCCTCATTCTTTTATTTTTACTCACAAATTCATCAATCTCTGTCACTTCTCAAACTCAAATTGAAGTATTCAAGTCATCAAGTCTTCACTCATCTCTCATTTCTCAAACTCAAATTCTTAATTCAAGTTAAATCATGCCCGGTGATTCTAGATTGCACCCATTTGTTTTGGAACACTTTAATGTGGTAGAAGAAAATGAAGAAGTTTACATAATAAAGTGCAAGAACTGTGGTCGAGTCTACACTCGTCGTCGAAAGGAGGGACAGGCTCTTTAAGGAGGCATATAAAGAGTTCTCTTGCGCGTTCTCCAGACATTCGTATTTAAGATTTTAAGTTGATTTGAGACAATTTGTGTTATTTTAAAATTATTAGACGTATTATGCTTAATGTTCTAGTTTGTTAGATTAATTTGAAGTATTATATTGAAGGTATTGAACTTTAATTTGGAGTATTAAATGTAATCTTTAATTTGCAGCTTTGATACCAAGTATTAAATGTAAACTTTAATTTGAACTATATATATATATATATATATATATATATATATATATATATATATATATATATATATATATATATAGCTATATATAAGCAATTTATATTAGTATATACATATATAGTCTACAAGAAATTGCCTTAGATTAAAAAAAATATTTAAAAAAATAGCCCGGAACGAAAAAACCCGTTAGGCCCGTGGGCCCGGCCCATAGCCCGGGACCGCCTAAGCCCGGCCCGCCTAAGCCTAGGCCCGTTTGGCCCGGCCCGTTTAAGCCCGTTTGGCCCGGGCCTGGACCACAATACGGCCTTAGTACATACTCTTTATCCTCATTGCTTCTATTGAATTATAAGATGAAGAAAATAGAAGAAAAAGAAAGGTTAAAAACGAAGTTTGATTAGATAAGGTGCGAGCGAGGACACTTGGCGCTCTGCTACCGGTCATTATACGTATGTATTAAAGAAGCAAATGATCAGGGTGATTATTAACAATTATTATACATAAATCTACTATCCTTAAAGAGTGGTGGCAAAATGGTTAAAAGAAAATAGTTAACCACTCATATTATGAGTCCATTACTCAAATGATCACTCAACTATATATCCCAAATTATCTTCTAAAGTCACTTTTCTTTCGTTTGTAACAACAAAGTCATTTATCATGCCTATTGCACTCAGAAGGACACTCAACTAGATTTTCCAAATTTTTGATTGTCAAATACCTATTTTGCCCTCTAAATTTTTAATTGTCAAATACTTATATTACCCTTAAGTTTGGGAGACTGGGAATTCTCTAAAAAGTTATCATATTCAAGAAGTCATGGATAATACGGTTACCCATATTATCCGCCGGTTAACTCGTTTATTATATGTTAAATATGAATCGGATCAAATAATTTATTCATTTTTTTTTATTACCCGTTTTCGACCGGTCCTATATCCAACTCGACCCACTCATTTGTCATCCCCAAAGAGGGTGTTTATACCCATTCCGAGCTAGACTGGGGTGTCAGTCGAACTTGTCTACAAAAAGATGGTGAGGATGGAGGTGATCATAGATATTTAGGCCTGTTTGGATTATCCGGAAAAAAGTAATTTTTAAGTACTAAAGTTTGTTTTATAAATAAGCAATTACTTGTTTGGATAAAAGTATAAAGCTTAAAAAAAGTCTTGAATTTAGTGGTAAATAAATGTTGGTAAGCACTTTTTTCAATTATGTTAAAAAGACAGTATTACTATCTTAATTTATATAAAGTTATTACGTACTATTTTGAGAAATAAAAAAAAAAAATAAGAGGAAAAGGGGAAGTAGTTAGATGGAGAACATGAACGTCGGCAAGACGCAGAAATCGCTAATGATGAATAAAAGGTGCAAATACATGAACAATATACTCATAACTAGGAGATGGACATGTTAACCTCAATTGTTATAGCCTTGTAGGAAATTCATGTTGATTGTCTGATTCACTTTCACATACCAGATTACTTTTTCAACCTACTCCTCCTTAATTTGAACCTTCCTGTTTTATAATAGGGTCGATAGGTACTCGTATATTTGGATTCCTGTTGATATATTATGGGAATGACAAATCGCCAACTAATATAAAAAATAAAAAAAATAAAAAATAAAATAAAAAAGTTCAAGTGAGTTATAAGGTCCAGTCCGAAAACTGGCTAGTCCGTGCTATTTTCATGTTAATTTTCCTTCTTATTGCTGGGCTGGAGTTGTTAGCTCTAATTTGGACCCCTGATGCTTCACTCGAGGGGCATTTGCATCTATACCCGCTTTTTGTGTCACGTTTTAACTTGTGCCCGCTTTGCAAAAAAAATTGCAAGTGTACCCGCTTTTTCGCATAACTTCAGCATACGGGGCTGAAGTAGCAAAGGCAATCACGCAAAACTTCAGCATTCTAGTAGCCGGGCCTGAAGTTCAACTCTAGAGCTGAAGTTTTTGTCTGGTAACTGGCGAACTTCAGCTCTAGTTTTTGTTTATAACTGGCGAACTTCAGCTCTAGAGCTGCAGTTTTTGTTTATAACTGGCGAACTACAACTCTAGAGCTGAAGTTTTTATTTAGTAACTGGCGAACTTCAGCTCTAGAGCTGAAGTTTTATTTTTGTAACTGGTGAACTTCAGCTCTAGAGCTGAAGTTTTTGTTTTGTAACTGGCGAAGAGCTGAAGTTCTTGAGGAGGGACTGAAATCCATACAAACAAGTACATAGCCAATCATTAACATTATATACAGTTCAGTATCAAAGTAGGATGAATTATGTATTTCTTGATCCCGTCTCTAATGGACGGTTGACGAAGCAGTTTGTGCATGCTTTTGAGTCAGGCGAATCAATAACTCGAAGGGATTCAGTATGTTGTTTGAGCAGTAGTTTCTAACTATTTAAATATTATGAGACCACAAAAATTTCTCAGAGGAAAGAGGGACAAGTGGAATATCTTGAATTCTTTGGAACCACAGGGAAAGAGAAAACAACAGGAACAATGCCAGAAAAGATGTATATGTAAAGTCTAGGACCATGAATCTGAGATCACTGTAGACCTAGCCAACATGGATCTATGAGGCCTGAAGTCTAATCTTCAGAAAGAAGAAGAAGTAGAAGAAGAAGAAGAAAACGAAGGAGCAGAAGGAGGAGGAGAAATGGGGATGAAGTTATTTAAAAAGTGGGTACAAGTTAAAAGTTTACAAAAAAAATGGGTATAGATTAAATGGGGGCGACCAAATAGGGCGCCCCGTGCAATTTTTACTTCACTCGAATAGCCACCTGTGTTCATAATAGACCATTTGATTGTAATGGACTTGGATACATATTGGCCCATTAATAACATTAGGCCTAGTAAAAGCAACGAACCCAAGAAAACAGGCCCATTGACCAGTCGGTTTCTTTCCTTAACTCAAAACAAAACATGATAAAATGGCACGAAGTGACAATTTGGTATTAGCTTTATATTAGGTTTGGTAAAGACAGCCCAAACAATTGGCATTATCTAGCTAAATTCTAAAACTACTCTCTTATATATTCTCTCTCAAACAATTGGACCCAAACCGTCTCGCTCCCCCCCTACCCCCCCCCCCCCCCCCCGCCCTTCGCCGCTCACTTCTCTTCTTGTTCACTGCTTCCCCTCCCCCCTTTCTCTTCTTGTATTTCTTCTTCTATCTCTTCTCTTTCGCTCTCATAGTTTAGTAAAAATTCTTGCAAATTATACAAAAGAACCAGTGGGATGAAAAGGTAAAGTTGATCTCACATCAGAGAAAATCAGAAGCAAAAGTAAGAGAGAAAAAATATATTTCAACTTTGTTTTTCTTCTCTCTTCTTTTTTTTTTTTTGGTTGGAGTGAATGAGTTGGTGTGATTAAAATTGGTTGAAAATACCTAAACGAGGCTATACAAAATTTGAGCAAGATTATAAGTGATTTAGATTGGTTTCAGGTAAAAAGTCAGACATAAAAATCCAACTGCGACATATGTATATCACGTTGTATATCGTGTACATTAGTGTATATCATACACGGGCTTTTAAGGATGTCTGTGTATATCACTTTGTATATCGCGTATACAACACAATTAATTTATGGACGCCCATGTATATCACATTGTATATCGTATATATAACACAAATTTTTATGGGTATACACAGATATACATGCTATACTTGAGATATCACTGATGTACATAGAGATATTAACGGGATACAATAGGGGATACACATGTGAAGTTGTCTTGAACTTGGGTTTTCAATCTGAAATGTGTTATTCAAAGAAGGAAAATAAAATTTTAATATACTTTTTTGATATACACATTATTATTATTATGTTATACAATGTGATATACAAATAATATAATTATTGTTATGCTATATATATTTGGATATACAGATAAAAAAAGGAAAACTACCAGCTATGTCCATTTAAAAGTAGCTTATTACAAAAATTGGCCAATTCATAAAATATTACTAATACTAGCCAAATATTACTAATATTAGCTAATTAGCTATTTGTAGCAAAAAAAGGTCTTTGCTTTCTTTTGAGTGGTTGTTATTAGAATAGATTGGATACATTTTAAGGAGCTTGAGTCTCAATTTTGGGATGATTTGGTGAAGTTTTGAGGTGGTTTGAATTGAATATTCAAAGTAAAAACTGAACATGAAAAAAAAAGATATGTGTATCACACTGTGTATCATTTGTGTGACACATATGTATCATAGTGTCAATTGTGTATTATATATATACCTGTGTATGAGATACATGCGTGATACATGTGTTGATACACGTGTCGCGGAAGAATTTTTTGAATTCGATTTAATTACGAATTTTGATACAAAACCAGTCCAAATCACCTCCAATCTTCCTTAAATTTTGTATATTGACTTATCTATATGTTTTTCAACTATACCTATTGAAAAAGTTTCTTTTTTGCTTAGATTTTTGGAATAATGTATATCTTTTTTTTTGTATTTCATCACCTTATTTGCTACCTCATCCATGAAATTTCCTTTCTGTCTTGCATCTAATGTTGCTAATCACGCTTAAAATATGGAAGGAGATTTTTCCATGTGATTCTTTGAGAGAAAGAACCTTATTTATTTAATTTTTTAATTTTTATATGTGCTTGGCTAGTTTTGGTAAGTTTATGACTAATGGCTAGAGGTTGGTAAGTTGAGACTTATTTGGGATATTCGTGTAAGTTTCCCTAAAAAACTAGAAAAATAATTTAAAAAATATTTGAGAGTTTTTTCAGATACTACCGAAGGAAATGGAACCTAATTTCTAGGATGATGGTTGCTATGAGAGAAGAGAGAGAGGCTTTTAAATTTTTTGCTATTTTAAGGAAAATAGATTTGATGGGGCTTATTTTTAGGATGGTGATTGAATCATTAGAAGAGAGAGAGAATAACTTTAGGCTACCATATGCCAAATCCTAAAACGTTAGCTTTTTATACCAATTGTTGGACCTAGTTGTCATGTCATGCCAAATCCCCTCAAACATGAACCCAATTTTGTCCAACAGTAAAGGATCAACGAATGAACATAAAAATAATTATAGCAATAGAATATTTGCTTGCTAATCCTTTTTTAAGTATTATTATTATTATCATTTTTTTTATAATTGGGGATTAAGATTCGTGCACGACGGTTAAGGGCCTACATCATTAAACTAATTCAGATGATTATCTTAAGCTCAAAAAGACGAAATAGCTTACGAAATAGCATCGTTGATGTAGTACGAATTATTTAGCTTAAAAGAGGGTGAGTGGGAAATGGAGGGAAAATAAAAATGCTTCAGATTCGGATTCGGTCAAATGATTGATTGATTAATTTTTGGACCAAATTTATTTGTTAATATATGTTTATATGTTATTTTATCTTTTCCAGAATTAATTTACAAATACAGTTTACTAACATATACAAATTTGGCAAATCAAATCCTTTAGGCAACAATTAGAAGCCCAAGCTCATAAACATAAACGAGGGAGTATGAGATTAACAGGACTCTACAATCGATACAGTGGTTTTTGTTCTTGTATAGGTCTAAATTTGGCGTATCGATGGTAAAGCATAATTAAGATAAAGGACGGGGTCGACCATGGTATGACAACTGAAGTTTGCTTTCAAGACGTTTGATGCCAAAGACGGGCAGCTATGATAAGGAGACAACGGTAGCCTAAGTTCAAATATAGACACAAGGAAAATTTCTTTAGGATATTCCTTGCTTTGTACTTTTTAGGGTTTTTGGGAAATGTAGGAAGAGATAGAGAACAAAAAGGATCTTCACTTCTTGAAAAAAAGGACTTTATGTAAAGGGTTGATGATCACGCCCAACTCTAGTCCTAAAAAGGATAAGCGGTCGCTGCAAATATAATCCGGTCTAAAAGTCCGAAGTCGAATCCCACAAAGAACTAAGGCTTAGCTATATCTGTTTAATATCACTAAGAAGACAAATTTGAACAATTTTCTAAATTATAAAGATTGAGATTTATATTTCTAACTAATTAACTAGCAAATACTACAAAGCAGTAAAATTATCAACTAATGAGACAAAGGGTTGGAGACTAAATTAAGGAGGTCTAGAGTTATGATTTCCCCAATTGTTGATTTCATTAGTTGTATGTTTCTTATAGCTTTGACTTAGTTGCCTCTATCAATCATGAACTCTCCAGCTATCATAAATCTCTCTCAAGCAATTATGATAATTTACTAGACGCACTCTCTCAAGCTACGCTAGCTAGATTCACATTACAGTTCACTTAGATCGCACCCGAGGTATCGTTATCTCTAATCCAACCTCTAAATCCTCGGTTATGACTCTCGCCTATACTCCGGGAGTGATGTTGTTCAAACAACTACCTAAATATGCACTCTCTCTCAAACAGATACATAATAAATAGGAACGGCTAATTGAGGATCCTTTCAATTAACCAAAATCAAAACGTAGTTGAACAAATAGAGATTAACAACTAACTCAAAACTATATTAATATAACAACCAATTCATCCCCAAAAGGTTCCATCAAAACCCTAGAAAACGAATTAGCTATTCATAATAGTATGTAAAACTACAATACTAAAAATCATAACCAACAATGAAAAAAATAGGAAGAAGAAGGAAAAACTCGTTGAAGAATTCCGCGCCTTGCTCCTATTGTGTTCTTGACTCCTTAGGTCGAATCTTCGGTCTCCTTAGCCTCCTTAGGTCTAAATTATGTCAAAAGTGTGTCCTCCTCCCTTCAAAATAGGTTTAGGACCCCTTTTATACGAGTTGGAATAGTGTAGGGCCGAAATAACCTCGTCCCGGACGAAATAGGACTTCTTCTTGACGCCTGGAGCGGCGCGGCTGCGGCCAAAACGCGGTAGGACCGCGGCCAGACAAGTTCTCTGATTTTCTGCCGCTGTCGCGGTTTCTACCGCATTTTTCACCCTGTTCCGTTTGGAATTTGGAAAAACGTAAAACATGAAAGTTGTAGCCCTTTGAGTTAGTTTTCCAACCATATATTGCGGAGTCCAAATGGAGTTTTGAGCAAAAAGTTATGTGTATTTTACTAGACAGTGCGCAATATGCCTACTCGAGTCTTCGTTTTGTTGTTTTATCATCCGTTGATCCTCGAATACGATCCCGGCTTAATTCCTTGGGCTTTTACTCAGACTTCAAAGCTCCAAATCACTTGAATTCATTCCATAACATCTATATATCTCGGAATCACTCCTACAAGGCATAAAACACACCGTTAGTGCAAAACACTAGCGATTAAAGCGCAAACTCAATTAAAATGCAGTAAATTAGAGTGTAATAAGTGACTAAAATACGTAATTATAGCCTATCATCAGTTGACCTGGGAATATACTGAAATTGTCTCATTCATTGATTACCTTGTTCGAACCTACATTTTTGGTCCCATATTCACGAGATCCAAAGATTCTAGAACTCTATATTATTCCATTCGTTCCACGTTGTTGTCAGGAGAAGGAATCGTTTGAGTCCCACAATACTTGGGGAAGTAAATCCTTTTTGTTATGCTAGAAGCATTAATCTATATTCATTGTAATTTTATGTTGTTGCATTTGTGAGCATTTAATCAACTCAAATATATTTATTAACATCTTCCATCTTGCATACTTCGTTTAGTTTTTGGTCTAGAATTTATTATCCTTAACTAAGATTCAAACCCCCCAAGTGACTTTGCCAAAAGGGTGTAAACCAGAAAAAGAATAAAGTTTATGATTGAATACATGTTTCCCTCGTTTAGTAGAACTTTGATAAAAATAAGTTTCTAGTAGTACGTAAATCTTGGCAATTCTTGATAGAAATGTTTTCCCTAACATTCAATGTTCAAACAAAGAATGGTCGTTAAGGTATTTCAGTTCTTAATAATTATTCTCCTTATATAAGCAAAGCAAAGTTCTCACTTGGCCACAACAAAAGTATTGATATCAGTGCTAATTAATTAAGTCTTGAAATGGCTAAATTAGCTGCTGCATCCTCCCCCATTGCCCTTTTTCTCACTTTGAATATTCTGTTTTTCACAATGGTTAGTTCCATTAATTATTACCCAACAGTTACGGGTAAATGTCCTACAGACTCATCCAAATACGAAGTGTGTGGTGACTTATTAAATGATTTGGTGCACCTTAATTTGGGAAGTCAAGCTAAGACCAAATGTTGCTCTCTCATTCAAGGCATAGCTGGTGCTGATTTTGCATATTGCCTTTGCGATGCCATTAAAACAAACAGCACCAGTATTCTCCCTCTTGACGCCCTAAGCTTGCTGTTCAACAACTGTGGAAAGAATCGTCCCTGGGATTTCCGATGCCCATAAGCTAATTAATTTTCATCTTTCGCTACAAGAAATTTGTGGCGACTTCTAGTAAAGTATCGTCAATGCGCATATATATAATTAGTTGCTTATATTTTCATCTTTCTTTCCGTGTGTTTGGTATGTTGTGTGCTTAATTAAGGTTATTGCTTAATATTGTCTCCATTAATGTATTATTGTACGTGGTTAGAGGGAATTAGGCTCGTTGCCTTCATTCTCTGTGTTGTATCCCAGTTCTATTAGCAAGAAAATGATATCGTCGTGATGAATTATGAATTACGTATAATGTTTAAAACTATAGTAATCATTCTCCCTTTTTAGCAATAACCTCTTATTCCTACCTATATAGCCTGTTCTGTTTGTCGGTTATAAACTAGGAAATTCTTTCTTTCTTTTCTTTTTTTTTTTTTTCCTCTTCAGAAGCATAAATATTTTCGAGATTGTTTTAGTCACAGCTTGACAATTCTTGAGATTTCAGAATGAAAAGGGGAAAGATAAGAAAAATACTATAATGGACATTTGTTCCAATCAATTTCGAAGCATGAGGGAAGGCAAGCTGGAAACTAAATAGAGATCGATCAAATAGCTGCAGACAGAAATTAGCATAGATAAGAAAAAGACAGCACTGTTTTGAACCTTGTTTTAGATTTGGTGGTAATGAATGTGTTTACCTCAAAAAATGTGAGTAACTATTAAAGGTGATTTGTGGTTTTAAAGATATGTGATTTATTCCAATACTAGTGAATATACAAGTAATATTAGGATTAAGTAAGAAGAATTGATGAACCAAACCAGTGTTGTTAGAGAAACCGGGACCTCGAGCTCGATTATATCGGGGGCCTCGAGGTGAGTTAAGAGTATGAACAATAAAGTAAAAACAATAAAGCTGAAGAACAATTGTGGAGCACAGTAAACGAGAAAAGCAGAGTAGAATGTTCTATTAAAGTGAATGAGATCCTCCTTACAAATCATTGGGGTCCCCTTTATATAGAAGGGGAAAACCCTAATATGGTACATTTCCAATTAAGGTAAAGAATTCTATCGGTACAACTGTATAGCAACCTAGTACGGACTCGTACTATTTCGTACAAATCTTATCCCTTAATTTATGCCCTGATCCACGTGTCCTTGAGAAATTCCCGCTCTTTCTTAAGTGTCATCGAAATTGTATTGCCCTCGTAGTAGATCATGACGGGTCTCCGATTTGCTCCCTCGAGGTATGCATTTTCCAGTCAGATCTGGTCTTTACTCCGTGCTGCCTGAACTCTAGCCCGGGGTACCGTTAAGTCCTTGAAATCGAGCTCCCCGATTTCGACCATATACAGATAGTCCCCGCGTTTCTTAGAATGAAAAGATAAGAAACGATCTGATTCTCGCCCCTTCGATGTCCCAATCATGATGTCAGTCTAGTGAGGTCAGTCGGTCCGTGTGACTGAAAAGTCGTGCAAAAGTTACGCGTACACAGTTTTCGAAAAGCCTTTAATGAAAGATGGCTATTGGTCGTCCGTTTAGCTTCTCCAACACGCTTAGACATCCTCTATAAATACTTCAATCCTTCATTCTTCAAACTTTTACTTTTACAATATAATCAAATCCTCTCTGCACTTATTCCTTCCTTATGCCCATTTCTTAACCAGCTCCTTCTTCTGAATTTTCACAACAAAAATGGCAAAAACTTCTAAGACAGTTCCACAAAAAGAGAAGGCCTCTTCGTCTTCATGCCCGTTGAAGAAAAAAATGGTGGTACCTCCTAGCATTGAGGAATGTACCCCCGGATTGTGTGATATGTCTTCCGATTTCAAGGTCGACAAGCCTGCTTCGGTTCTAGGACGATATGAACCCATGTCTTGGTATATTAGCTTAATAACTGAACTCAAACAAGTGAACGTAGATTGCCGTTGGGGAGATGAAGTGCACGTGGAGATCCCTTCACCTGATGAGGATATTACTACTCACAAAGCGGGGTACCTAAGCATACACATACCCATTTACCTTAGGTCCCGTAGATCCTTCTTTGCCCTTTCCATACCTAGTGCTCCTCGATTTCTGTCGACAATACCAAGCGACACTGGGCAAAGTTTATCCTTCCTTCTAACGGATTGTTCACCTAATTAGGTACTTTTCGAGTAAAGTCGAGGGGATGTCTTTTACCTCGACCACCTGGTCAGATTATACAGCCCTCGTCTCTATCGAGGTGGTCTGATAAAATTGCAACGTCGATCTCTAAAGTCTTTCTTCGCTAGCATCGATGAGGATAAAGACTGAGGATGGATGAGCCGCTTCGTTCAAGTCAGGGCCTCCGACCTGATTCCCGCTGAAAAGATGTCATTTCCCGAGGAATGGAATACGAAGCGTAAGTACAGACCTATCGAGCATGTTTCATTACTTAGACATTTTCCCTTTCCTTTGAACTAACTCCCTTTTGATGATGTAGCCGTTGAGTGGTACCCAGGTGCGGTTGTGGACCTCCCGGGCTGGGTTCGGCAACTACCTTCCGTTTCCACATATGCCGAGCGCGTCTTGCGCAATTTGGCCAAAGGCCGATGGGAGGCCAAAAACCACGGTGAGTCCTTATTATTTGCATATTTAAATCCTATAGTGAAATACTCCTCAGCAATACACTTAACTTAATGCTTGTGCAGGCCTCAGAGATGTTGTTTCGATGAGGTCGCCCCCACCTGGCGAGGGAGAGACCCAAAAACCTGCCAAGGACAAGAAAAGAAGGAAAAAAGGGTCGCCGACGGAGTCCCCGAAGCCAAAAAGGGCCAAGCTTCGAAAACCTAGGGTCGATACGGTAGCTTTGACTCCGGAAACTGTTGCACGTCTTCGTGTGAGGACGAAGAGAGAGATGAGGGCGAGGGCGAAGATGCTCACCCGTTAATAAGTCGGAGAGGAGGAGGCACAAATCCTTCAAAGGCTGCTGAGCCGGAGGCCACCGAAGCGGTTCAACCTCAAGTTGAGGAAGTTCCCGGGGGGAGCTTGATCGGGTCCAACCCTGCACCACTATAGAGTGGCGAGAGCGGTCGATGCAGCTTTTACCCGAGAAGGTCGGGATCGAATCCACAGGGAGGTAGATTTGGGGATTGGACTCCTATCTAAACTAGCAATGCGTAATGCCCTTAATTACTCTTCCAATCATAATTGTTCGTTTTTTACTTCTAATATTATAGTATTGAGATACTAAATTAAACTAAGAATGATTGCTTGAAAGGTTTTCTAATAGGTAACGAGGCACTAGGGAAGTGACTTTCCCCTAGGTGAATACTTGACGGGTTCTAAAGTCTAAGGCAAAGTTGTTATGTTTGGGATCGCGATATAGCCAATGCACGACACTACTCACTCTATACCTCTCGGTAGCTTGAGTGACTTTGCCCTAATTGACTTTCTCAAGGCCAATTGGGTGTCGAAATTATGCAAGCAATGTAGGCTCAAGTCGAGTATTACTATCTCTAGGTTTAACCCTTTAATTGGGGATATCAATCTCTTGAGTACGCCCCAATTCCTTGTTGGACTGATTACCTAGACTCAAGCTCTCTTTCTCAAGAAGAGCCCAAGTCAAATAGGCACAAATTAGTGTTTGCAACCACTAATTCAACATAAAAAACACAAATCAGTCCAAATATCAACCACCCATAAACATCTAAGCCTTAAAACACAAGATCCATCAAATACCCACACTAGGGTTGAGCCACAACCCTAGCTAATGGGTCTAGCTACTCATAATAATGGAAGAAAAGAGATAATTAGATGAAGAATAACCCATATAATGTGTTTACAAGCTAAGAATTAAAGATTCAATGATAAACCCACTATAAAATTACTCAAAATAGGCTAAAACCGCCGTTCACGTGCTCAGCTAAAAGTTAGATACCCTAAAAATCTGAAAAAGAACTATTTATACAAGGCTGAAATTTCTGGACAAAAATACCCCTGACGGAGGTACCGCGGACCGCGGAAAATGCACCGCGGCCGCGGTGAGGCTTTTTAGCTTCATTTCTCAGGCTCTGAATCTGGCCACCGCGGACCGCGTAAAATGCACCGCGGCCGCGGTGGCTTCACTGCGGTCCGCATAAAATGAACTGCGGCCGCAGAGCTCTCTGAATCTCCTCTCTGCGGACCGCACAAAATGGATTGCGACCGCGGTGAGGCTGCTGCGGTCCGGACAAAATGGACTGCGGACGCGGTGCTTGAGCTTCCAACATTTGCATCTCTGTGATCTTTTCCACCGCGGACCGCACTAAATGGACTGCGACTGCGGTGGGTCTTCTACGGCTGCAGTGGATTTTATGCTGCAGCAGTGCCTTGACTTGTTCTTGGTACTTGTGCAGGTTTAACTCCTTTTTAAGCTGGTTTTGACTACTTGTCACTTTTTTGACCAAACCCTGCAAACAAGTACAACATGTGAGCCTTTGGGACTATTTGTATACATTTCTAATCAAAACTCAAGTAAAATGGAGTGTAAAATGAACTAGAATCCCTAGTTATCAACTCCCCCAAACTTAAGCTTTTGCTTGTCCTTAAGCAAACAAAATAAGTCTCACCTCCTTAAGAATACAACCAAGAAAATTCAGCTGACCTAAAGTGACCTCATCTAGCATCAGTTGGGACTAACAATTGCCCTCTATTCAAATGAATCATTAAGAACATTCAACCTTTTAAACACAATGGTTTTAGTGCGACACAAAAGCATCAAGGATTGACTCAACTCATCAAAGAAACTCTTTCTACTACTTTGGTCATTGTGGAACCCAAACTCATACTCCTCAACTCTCCATAAGCAAACCTCACTTTTAGATTGTAGCACTCAGAACGAGGGTTGTGGAAAACACAATCACCTCTCAAAAAAAGGTCACAGGTCCGGCTCTAAGTACCATAAGCTTGTCCCTTATGTGAGTCACCACTAATGTAAGCTTCATTCAACTCAAGATCATATAGGGCTTTTGTGGAGATATAGTGAAGGCTTTTGGTTCAGGGTAGGAAATATTTGGTCTAAGTAGGTTCCATCTTCCCTTAAGCACTTTATTTGCTTTATTTTGGCACACATTCTCTTGACTTTTTAAGTCATTTACTTCTTTCTTAGGGGTTAGAGAGACAAACTATCACTCTTTCTTGTTCATTTCAAACCTTTTTCTCCTTTCTAAACTTTCCACGCCTTTCATCACTTTACTTTTATTGAATCCCTTCATTTCTTCTATATTGTTCATTCTTTTTTACTTTTTGATTTTCTTTCTTTCTCTTTTTGCCTTTCCTTTTCTTCGCTTTTGTACCTTTTACCAGTTTGTTGCGTTCCTCGTCTCTCCCCCCAAATTTATGCTTTTTTCATGTGCTAAGGAAAGATTGGGTGCCAAGAGAGAGTCTTTTTAGAACGGGTAAAGGCTTGTATCATGATTTTTGAAGGAAAAAGGGCTATGGCTCAAAGGGGTTGACTAGGGACATTGTCATTGGTACGCTATGGATGTTTTCAAGTTATCATTCGGATCAAGGAGAGCCTATAATCACTTCTCAACTCAAACTACACTTAGGATTTCGCCTAGAAAAACATTCAGGGCAAGTTCTAGACTCAATGGCACGGGACTTGGACTTGCAATTCAAATTCTCACCACACAAGCTATAGGATCGCTAAAGAGACAGAGTCGAGGGCCCACAACGACCTTAGCTAAGATTTGAGCAACACCCATGGTCTCGAAAAACCACTTGATGATTGTCGGCCAACACAAGAGTCTCAAGGTCACAACTATCACCATCCTATACACACCAATTTGTTTTTGACCATAGGATCAAAGGCAAATGTGTTAGGCCCAAGTGAAGCTTTGCCTGAGGCACTATTAATCACTAGCTACTATTTACACAAAAAAACAAAAAGAAAACAGACTCAAACCCTTAAGAAGGTTGTCATGCCATCCATCATCGGTAAGAGCCACCAGGTTCACACAAATTCCACCTTTGGAAAGAACTGTGGCATTAAGAAAACCAAAGGCTTATTGCACACAAAACTCAAAATAAGAAGCTATGAAAGAAAATGCGGAAAGTAAAATGAATATGTACAATAAGGGATTTAGACGAATATACAATAGAGGGAATGAATATATACATCAGAAAGTAACTTTATAGACAGACCAAAGTAAGTACGAAAAGTGAAATAAACTGGTAAAATTATGTACATACCAAAAGTGAAAATCAAAGCATAACAAAAATAGTATCATATTTACAACCCAATATCATCAAAATAGGGCTACCCCCTAAAATGAAAGCTAGCATTGTCCTCAATGCTAACTAACCAAAAATAGCTCAAACAAAAAGATAGAGAGTAAAGAAAACTCCCTATTGGTCCTGGGTCTGCATGGGATCATGAGCCTGGGTCCCTGGGTCCTCTGACTGCTCGGGAACCTGATACTGGGTCCCTGTAACCTGTGCCTGCACTGGGACCTGAGGCTGCTCTGACACCTGGGGCTGGCTAGAAGAACCTCCCTGCGGGTCCTCCAACTCAATAACTGCATCATCAGCTCGGGGGATCACTCTCCTCCTCTTTGGTGCCCTCTCCAGCTCCTGTACTGGCTCAGTCTGAGCTGCTGGAACTGGGTCATGCAATAGAAGCTCCAATGGCAAGTGATCAACTGCCTTCATCTTCTCCACTTCTGCCCTCAACTCCTTCACAGACTCCCAGGAAGCTCGGGTCTTTCTCAGCTTCTTTGTCTCCTTTGTCAGATCTGCCAATGCCTTCCCATGAGCACCTACAGCCTCCAATATCGACTGCTGGTTCTCCAAGATCTTCTTCTGGTTGGACAGAAGCTCTTTAAGAGTCTCCTCCACTGACTCTGGAACCTGTGGTTGTGGGGGTACGGACTGGGCTGCCACCGAGGTAGAAAGCAAAGACAGCTTAGAAGTAGCTGCCTGCATCCAGTTGTTGATACTGGCAAGGGTTTGGCTCAAACAGTGGGCAGTCAATGGGTAGGCTGAGGATGAGGGAATATCTGGAGCAGTGGAAGTAGAGGGTCCTGGGGCAATGTCTGGTGTAGATGAGGGACGCTGAGTAGAGGGGACTACTAGTACTGGCTCTTCAGACTGGCCAGTAGAAGTAGTGGCTTTTCCTTTTGGATCTTTATTTTTGGGGTTGTCATCACTTTTCAGGCTATACCAGGAGAAAGGCAGCTTTGGCTTCACCTTCACATCAATCTTCCTTTTCTCCACCTCCAAGTCCTCAAAGTACATTGTCATGAAATGTGGGAAGGGATATAATTTATCACCCTTGTTGACCACCTGTGTGATCACGCGAGACATGATATTCCCGACATTGATCGGGTACCCTGCCATAATCGAAGCCACCAAGATTGCCCGGGAGATAGGCAGAGAGTTCTCATGAGTAGTGGGGTCCAGCCTGCTGCACACGAAAGTCTCCCACCCCTTTGCTTCAAAGTTCAAGGTTCTCCTCAGAATTGGGACTCCTGCTGTCAACCATGCTGGGGTAGTACCCGGGAGTGCCAGGTATTCTGCACCCACGGACGGGCTGCCTCATCCAATGCCACCTTTTCTAAATACAGTGATTCATCTTCCTCCAGAAAGCCCAGGTAGTCATTGATTGTCTGCCCATCGAACTTCACTGTCAAGTTCCGCACCTTAGTACTTTAGTGTCCTTTTTGATGTTGGCAGCATTAGTATAAAACTCCTTGACTAAGTGCTCATTTGCCTCCTCGACATCACCTATGAAATATTCCCAACCCGCTCTCTCTCTGAATTGCCTCTGCACATTAGGGTTGTGAGGCAGAAGGTCCCTCTGAATGAACTTCCTCTCAAGTATCAATTTCCTCTCGGGCCACAACTCTCGGAACTTGTGGTATGCTTTTTCACTGACGAATCTATCCTGCCAAGCATCCGGGTTTCTAATTCTCTCCACTCCCCCGGTTTGGGGCACACCCCCTCCTTCTTCTTCTATGGGATCCTCACCGGATGTTGAAGCTGTAGGTGAGGTAGAAGAAGCACTATCACTGCTCTCAGCTGAGCCCTCAGACGACTTAGAAGAAATATGAACTGAAGCTCGAGCAGTAGGGGAGCCCGGAAGGGTAGCTTCATCTCTCAATCTCATCCTATCTGAGAAGTCAGGGACATACTCCGGCACTGAATCAGACTCAAATGCCTCCTGGGAGGGTACATACTCACTTCCCTCTGAATGGGAAGCAGCTCTATCCGCAGCCTTGATTAGTTTTCTTGTTTCTCCAATTGCTTTCCGAACTTGTGGGGTCAATCTTATCATTCCCCTACCGCGGGAGGACTCTCCTTTTCCCTTTTGTTTTTCACCACCGCCTCGTCATTTAACCATTTTTCTGCAAGTGGAATTCAGTTAAAGCTTGTTAGTATCATAGTATCAGAAGAATCAGTGAAGATGATGCATGAAGGCAGCTGACTGCGGACCGCATAAAAAGAAGTGCAGCCGCAAAGGCACCACCGTGGACCGCACAAAATGGTACCGCGGTCCGCAGTGAGGTGGGGTTCAGAATACCCACTCTCTGAATCATGGCACCGCGGACCGCAAGAAATGGTCTGCGGCCGCGGTAGGGCACCGCAGACCGCGAAAAATCGACCGCGGCCGCGGTCCCTAAAATAGACTCCTCTAAAGTTTTCCACCGCGGACCGTATAAAAACCATCACGGCCGCAAAGAGCCACCCGGACCGCATAAAATCCACCGCGGTCCGCGGTAAACATCACTCAGCAATACCAACCTAGGGTTTCAATGTTTTTCTCATTTTTAGCTTAAATTCACTTATTATCAAGCCCCTAGGTATTTAATCATCATTTTTCACTAATTAACTCTAATCTAAACGGCATGATGTAACCCTACGCTAGAAATTGAAAGAAAGAGGGAAGAAAAAGAAGTACAACTAACTAATTAAAAGAAAATAAAACCAAGTTAAAAACTAGGGAAGGATTAAAAGTACCAGTAATGAGATGCAGTAAAGATGAATGAAGACCAGTGATTGAATTTGCACAGTTAGGGCTTGATNCAAATTTCATGCAATGGTTTGTTGGGCTCCTATTTGAAAGCTAAGATTTCATCCCTCAAAGTTGCCATATGCCCCGGCGAGAAAAAATTTTCAATGAATTTGTCCGCGAACTCATCCCATGTATGGATGGAGTGGTTGGGGAGTCTCTCCAGCCAATCTAATGCCTTCCCTCGAAGAGAAAGGGAATAGTCTCAACCGCAAGGCATCCTCGGACACGTTCGTTTGCTTGCTCCCCCAACATGTATCAACAAAACCCTTAAGGTGCTTGTAAGCGTTCTGATCGGGAGCACCTGTGAAATACCCTCGTTGTTCAAACAAGGTCAGCATCACAATGGTAATTTGAAAATTGCCCGCCCGGATCTCGGGTGGGACAATCCCACTAGCATATCCTTGGTTGGGAAGCACCCGAGGGGCCACTCTTGGAGGTGGAGGGGGAGGGTCTGGAATATTATCATTGGCATAGGCCTGGCGACCTTGCCGTTCTCCTTGAGGTACAAGAGGCACCTCATCTTCACCGATGTCATCAACCTCCTCCCCCGAAACCACGTTTCCGAGAGGGTCATTGTTGTTGTCTGCCACCATATTGTACCTGAATTGGCGTCACACACAAGTTAGTATCATAGAAGGAAAGAAAAACAATACACAAAACTATTTAGATAGATAGCCAAAATCGTTAGCTCCCCGGCAACGGTGCCAAAATATGATTGGTGCCAACCCTGCACCACTATGGAGTGGCGAGAGCGGTTGATGCAGCTTTTACCCGAAAAGGTCGGGATCGAATCCACAGGGAGCTAGATTTGGGAATTGGATTCCTATCTAAACTAGCAATGCGTAATGCTCTTAATTACGTTTCCAATCATAATAGTTTTCTTTTTACTTCTAATATTATACTACTGAGATGCTAAATTAAACTAAGAATAATTGCTTGAAAGGTTTTCTAAATAGGTAACGAGGCACTAGGGAAGTGACTTTCCCCTAGGTGAATACTTGACGGGTTCTAAAGTCTAAGGCAAAGTTGTTATGTTTGGGATCGCGATATAGCCAATGCACGACACTACTCACTCTATACCTCTCGGTAGCTTGAGTGACTTTGCCCTAATTGACTTTCTCAAGACCAATTGGGTATGATAAATTATGCAAGCAATGTAGGCTCAAGTCGAGTATTACTATCTCTAGGTTTAACCCTTTAATTGGGGCTATCAATCTCTTGAGTACGCCCCAATTCCTTGTTGGACTGATTACCTAGACTCAAGCTCTCTTTCTCAAGAAGAGCCCAAGTCAAATAGGCACAAATTAGTGTTTGCAACCACTAATTCAACATAAAAAACACAAATCAGTCCAAATATCAACCACCCATAAACATCTAAGCCTTAAAACACAAGATCCATCAAATACCCACACTAGGGTTGAGCCACAACCCTAGCTAATGGGTCTAGCTACTCATAATAATGGAAGAAAAGAGATAATTAGATGAAGAATAACCCATATAATGTGTTTACAAGCTAAGAATTAAAGATTCAATGATAAACCCACTATAAAATTACTCAAAATAGGCTAAACCGTCGTTCACGTGCTCAGCTAAAAGTTAGATACCCTAAAAATCTGAAAAAGAACTATTTTTACAAGGCCAAATTTTCTGGACAAAAATACCCCTGATAGAGGTACCGCGGACCGCAGAAAATGCACCGCGGCCGCGGTGAGGCTTTTTAGCTTCATTTCTCAGGCTCTGAATCTGGCCACCGCGGACCGCATAAAATGCACTGCGGCCGCGGTGGATTCACTGGAGTCCGCATAAAATGGACTGTGGCCGCAGTGGCTTCCATTTTTCCAAAGTCCAAGCTCTCTGAATCTCCTCTCCACGGACCGCACAAAATGGATTGCCGCCGCGCTGAGGCTACTGCGGTCCGCACAAATGGACTGCGGCCGCAGTGCTTAAGCTTCCAACATTTGCATCTCTCTGATCTTTTTCACCGCGGACCGCACTAAATGGACTGCGGCCGCAGTGGGTCTTCTGCGGCTGCAGTGGATTTTATGCTGCAGCAGTGCCTTGACTTATTCTTGGTACTTGTGCTGGTTTCACTCTTTTTTGAGTTGGTTTTGACTACTTGTCACTTTTTAGACCAAACCCAGCAAACAAGTACAACATGTAAGCCCTTGGGACTATTTTTATACATTTCTAATCAAAACTCAAGTAAAATGGAGTGTAAAATGAACTAGAATCCCTAGTTATCAGAGCTCGCGCAAGGTTCTCGAACCGAAACGAAGCGCCCCGTCCTGAAGGGCACTTGGTCGATGAACTCAGAGAACCCAGCCCTGAGGTTCCTCGAAGGCGGTAGAAGGCCCCGATTGAAGCGCTAGGGGTGATTGACATGAATGATTCTCCACTAGGCCCATCATTTTCTGAGGGCAAATACGGGATACCCAAGATATGAAGACTCCTGATGTGGGAACATCCCACGGGGAGAATGTCATTTTCGGCAAATGCCTTGCCGGGATCAGGGTCCCGACCTTAATGCCTCTTTCATCCTTGAAGAGTCCGAGAAGCTTCGAAAGCAGGTAAACTTTGACCTGATAACTACATTTAGAGTTAGGTTCTTGCTTTTCTGACCTCCTTTCTTTGTGCTTAGTCCGCGATGCTCTTCGATCAAGCTTTTTCCAAGTCTCGAGCTGAGCTTGCCCGATGTGAATACGAGATCAGGAAGCTTATGTCAGAGATGGACGGACTTAAGGCTCTCTATGTCAAAAGAGAGGGTGAACTCAATGATCTTCGAGCAAGTTCGGCGAAAGCTTCCCAAGAGTGGGCCGAGCTTGTTGAAAAGGTAATATAGCCTTCGTAGGCGCATTTTGTACTTGTTTGTTTCGGCTTCTAATGTTCCACCTTTGCAGTTCCGGGAGAAGGCCGACTTGGCGGAGCAACTTCGGGAGGAGCTTAAGACTAAAGAGGCTAAAACCCTCGGGTGGAAGCAAAGTATAGATTACTTGGCCTCCGAAAAAGACAGTCTATGGGAACAGCTGGCCTCGGCCAAGAGCCAGCTTCAGAGTGCTTAGGAGGAGGGTCGTATATTTATGGAGCTTCATACTGAGACGACCGTTGAGTTTTCTAAGGTTAAGTCTGAAGCCGACGCGTTCGTGTCTTCATATCGAACCGATGCTGCAGCTGCCAATGCTCGGGTTAGGGAGATATCTGCTGCAGCTGAGCTTAAGTTATCCTGCGCCGTCAATCATGCTCGGCTGGAATCTCGAAAGCAAACTCTCGAGGAAGTGCATGCCAAAGGTTTTGACCTCTCTGCAGAAATTGAGAAGGTGAAGGCTTTGGAAGAAGAGGCCGCTGCATTGCTCTCTACTGATGAAGATTTTGTCAGCGGCTCCGAGACTGGGGAGGACAAAGACGAAGTCCCCGAGGAGGAAGAGGCCCCCAAAAATCAGGTTGCCGAAGGTCAGACCACCGAAGATGTAGTTCCGGTGGATGCTGCCTCCGAGCGAGTGACCCCGACAATAGACTAGGTCCTCTTTAGTTTCTTTATTTTATGTAAGGGCTCCATGGGGGAGTTTTGTAAATGTGCTTTGTGAATACAAAGGAACTTTTGTTTCGACCTTGGTTTCTGACGAATCTCATTTTCCTTTATTTATAGAAAATTTGCTTGTACAACCCAAATTATCAGCCTGAGTGTTGGTTCGAACTTAGAACGCAATGAACCCTTAGGTACTTTACTGATTAACATGATGCCTCTTGAGGTCTTTAGGTAATTCTCGAGCTTAGATCGAGCTTGTAATGACGTAACCCTTGGGCCCGAGTTGAGCGAGAGCAAGGTCTCGAATCTCACATAAAGTTATCCCTTGACTTCGTGGATAGTCCCCGAGTGAGAATTTTCTCGAGCTCGGATAGCCTATGGGCTTAGTGGTCAAGTGAGTACTTGCTCGAACTCGAAATAAAGTTATCCCTTAGGGGTTTTTTATTTTTTATTTTTTATTTTGTCCCTTAGGCTCTTTAGGTTGGCCCTTAGGCTCTTTAGGTAGGGCCAATTCGGCGTCTAAAATGGCTATAAATTTTTCCCTCTTTCTGGCTAAAGACTTAATGAAAATTTTGGTATGCGTTAGCATGTATTTTTTTTGTATTCATATTCGTTCGATTTTTTTGAAGGTTCGATTGATTGGAACCTCGTTTGTAATTTAATATGCAACGTTAATCGAATACCTCTTGAGGTTTTTTCGATGGCCGATGTTATCGAAGCCTTCGTATTATTCTAGGGCTGATTTTATCGAAGCCCCTTATAATTTGTTTTTGCCGAGGTTAGCCTGATTTAACCGGTTTTTTCGAAGTATTTGAAGGCATTTCAGTTTTATGGCGGAAGTCGGACGTCTCCAAGCCGCATTATTTCGGCCGTATCCTTTTCATATGGCTGTAGTATTTTATATGGTCGTAGCCTTTAATCCCCGAGTGTGATGGCCTTGGCCTTAATATCGAGGGGATGCCTCTTTGAGGTCTTGTGAGTTCGAGTGTGCCTCTTTGAGGTCTTATAAGTTCGAGTGTTCCTCTTCGAGGTCTTATAAGTTTGAGTGTTCGATGACTCGATGTGTCAATTGTCGATGACAGTCCCCGAGTATTCGAGTGCATTTGGGGTTTTGGCCCTTGAGTCGTTAAATATGGAAATAGTAGACTTCTTTGAGGCACAAAGTGTTTTGATATAATAAGAATGCTTCTTCAAATAATTGATACATGCGAACATGTTTTGCCGCTGGGGGATCGACTATTCTACATGGACACGGTTCATTTGATTGATCGGCCCATTACAACATTCCCCTATCGAGGCCCTCCTTGGCATGAATTGCTTTCATCGAGAATGCGTCCTCTGAGGGTGATGCCCCCCAGTGTTCGAGGTTGATTGAAAAGAAGCCTTGAATACTTGTTGAATACTCATTAGGTAGCATATAGGTGTTTCCTCGTTAAAATCCTTGCCGGTAAAACCCTTTTGGGATAAAACCCGATCTAAGGGAAAAAGAGTGCAACGCATACTTTAAAACCCTAGGTCTTCGAGCTAAAAGGTGCCTCGATGTTTCCAATCGAATATCTGCGAGGAGTTAGTTTTTAAATATAAATGGAAAAGGGGAGAAGGTCATACCTCAGCAGTAATAGCGTTTTAGCCACGATACATTCCAATTGTTTGGTAGTTGCTCGCCTTCCATTGTGCTAAGTTTGTAGGATCCTTTCCCTACGACTCCGAGGACACGGTACGGTCCTTCCCAATTGGGGCCTAGTTTCCCTTCATTTGGGTCTCGAGTGTTGAGAGTGACTTTCCTTAGGACTAAGTCCCTGACTCCGAAATATCGAAGGTTCGTCCTTCTGTTGTAATACCTTTCGATCCTTTGTTTTTGCACGGCCATTCGAATTAATGCTTTAATGCGGCCTCACTATTCTGTTCTCGAGGTACATGGTCCAGTGTCCATTCCTTGAAGCGGTGCAATGTCACTTGAAGTTTGTCTAAGTACCTCTGCATTTGATCGTCTCGAACCTCGAAGCTCCCATTTACTTGATTTACTACCAAAAGGGAGTCACACTTTGCCTCGATGACCTCTGCTCCAAGGCCCTTGGCTAGCTCGAGACCTGCAATCATGGCCTCATACCCGGCCTCATTGTTAGTCAATTTAGAAGTTTTGATAGATTGCCTAATGACACTGCTAGTGGGCGGTTTTAAAACGATGCTGAGCCCGGATCCTTTCATATTTGAGGAACCATCTGTGAAGAGGGTCCATACCCCCGATGACGTACCCGTTTTTAGCAAGAGTTCCTTTTCTACTTCAGGTACGAGGGCAGGCGCGGAATCGGCCACGAAGTTTGCCAAATTTGAGAATTGATAGTCGTTCGAGGCTGATATTCGATATCATACCCTCCAAGTTCAATGGCCCATTTGACCAATCTGCCTGATAATTCGGGCTTAAGCAAGACACTTCGAAGCGGGTACGTAGTGGATACACATATAGGATGGCATTGAAAATATGGTTTTAATTTCCTAGATGCGCTTATTAATGCAAAAGCTAACTTTTCCAAATGTGGGTACCTGGTTTCAGCATCTCCTAGGGTCCGACTCACATAATAGACAGGAAATTGCGTACCTTGCTCTCCTCGAACCTACATGCCACTTACCGCCACCTCGAACACAGGTAAATACAAGTAGAGTGTTTCATCCTCCTTCGGAGTGTGGAGCAAGGGTGGGCTCAAGAGATACCATTTTAATTCTTCCAAGGCTTGCTGGCGCTCCAGAGTCCATGCGAAGTTGTTCTTCCTCTTAAGCAGGGAAAAGAAATGATGGCTCCGATCTGATGACCTCGAGACAAATCGACCTAGGGCAGTAATCCGTCCGGTCAGCCGTTGTACTACTTTCACACTGTTCACTACGGTGATTTCCTCGATGGCTTTGATTTTATCGGGGTTGATCTCGATACCCCTGTTCGATACCATGAACCCCAAGAACTTGCCCGAGCCGACTCCAAAAGCGCATTTCTCGGGGTTGAGCTTCATGTTGTACTTTCTTAAGATATCGAATGTCACCTGCAAATGGGTCAAATGGTCCTCTGCACGCAGGGACTTAACTAACACGTCATCAATATAAACTTCCATGGATTTGCCTATTTGATGTTCGAACATCTTATTAACTAGGCGTTGATATGTGGCTCCTGCATTTTTTAGCCCGAAGGGCATTACATTATAACAATACGTACCATACTTCGTGATGAACGAAGTCTTTTCCTGATCCTCCGGCTTCATTTGAATTTGGTTGTACCCAGAGTAGTGATCGAGGCCAACCCTGCACCACTATAGAGTGGCGAGAGCGGGTCGAAGCAGCTTTTACCTGAGAAGGTCGGGATCGATTTCCACAGGGAGCTAGAGATGGGAATTGAGTTTCTATCTAAATTGGAGTTGCGTAATTGTTCCTAATTGCACTTCTAAACATAGTTGGTTTTGATATTACTTCTAAATTTATACTACTAAGATGCTAAATTAAGCTAAGTTAAGCTAAGAGTAAACTATTGAAGGTTGTCTAAATAGTTAAAAGACACTAGGTAAGTGACTTTCTCCTAGGTGGATACTTGACGGGTTCTCGTGTCTAAGGCTAGGTTGTCATATTTGGGGATTACGATATAACCATTGCACGATTCTACTCACTCTATACCTCTCGGTAGTTTGAGTGATTTTGCCCTAATTGACTTTCTCAAGATCAATTGGGTATGATAATTTGTGCAAGCAATTGAGGTTCAAGTCGGGTATTACTATCTCTAGGTTTAACCCTTTAATTGGGGCAATCAATCTCTTGAGTACGCCCCAATTCCTTGTTGGACCAATTTTCCTAGACTTAGGCTCTCTTTCTCAAGAAGAGCCCAAGTCAAATAGGTATAAACTAGTGTTTGCAACCACTAATTCAACATTAAAACCATAAATTAGTCCAAATATCAAACACCCATAGACATTCAAGCCTTAAAACACAAGGCCCATCAATTACCCACACTAGGGTTGAGCCACAACCCTAACTGATGGGTCTAGTTACTCATGAAAATAGAAGAAACCAAAGAAATAGATGAAGAAAAACCCATAATATTTAATTACTAGCTAAAACTTGAAGATTCAATGATAAAACTATTATAAAATTACTCAAAATAGTAAAGGGACACTGTTCACGAGTGCAACTCTGCATAAAATTACAACTAATAACCTAAAAATGGGAAAAGAAACTATTTATACTAGGCCGAATTTTCTGGTCAAAAATACCCCTACGGGGGTAGTGCGGACCGCACAAAATCGAGTGCGGCCGCACTGAGGCTCTTGGCTTAAAACTTCTGCTCTCTGAACTTGGCCACCACGGGTCGCACAAAATGCACCACGGCCGCGGTGGCTTCTGTTGCTGTCCGCACAAAATGCAACGCGGACCGCATTGGCAATGTTTCCCCAACTTGGCAACTCTCTAAACTCCAGGTTGCGGACCGCACAAAATCGAGTGCGGTCGCAATGAAGCCAATGTGTTCCGCATGAAATACTTTGCGGCCGCATTGCTTGAATGCCTGAAATGAGCACCTCTCTGATCCTCCTCTTTGCGGACCGCACAAAATGGAGTGCAGCCGCATTGGTCCTGTTACACTGTGCTTGGACTTGTTCTTGGTACTTGTACATGTTTCACTCCTTTTTGAGCTGGTTTTGACGAATTGTCACCTTGTTAACCAAACCCTGCAATCAAGTACAACATGTAATCCTTTGGGACTATTTTGTACAGATTTCTAATCAAAACTCAAGTAAGAAGGAGTGTAAAATGCATCATAATCCCTAGTTATCAAGTACGCATCGAGAAAAGTAAGGGTCTCGTGGCCGGCCATAGCATTGATCAAACAATCGATGTTGGGCAATGGGAAAGAATCTTTAGGGCATGCTTTGTTCAAATCTTTGTAGTCTACACACATTCTAAGTTTATTCCCCTTTTTAGGGACTACCATTACGTTAGCTAGCCATTCGGGATATTTTACTTCCCTAATGGATCCTATCTTGAGAAGTTTGGTTACCTCTTCTTTGATGAATGCATGCTTTTCCTCGGACTGAGGTCTCCTCTTTTGCTTCACCGGTTTAAATCTGGGATCGACACTTAGTCGATGGGTAGTTATCTCAGGTGGGATCCCTGTCATATCTAAGTGGGATCAGGCAAAGCAATTAATGTTATCGATAAGAAATTGAATGAGTTTTTTCCTGAGTTTGGGGGTTAACCCCGTCCCCAGGTATACTTTTCATTCCGGAAAATGCTCGATCAATATGGCCTGCTCGAGTTCTTCGACCGTGGAATTCATCGCATCCGATTCCTCGGGGGCAACGAAGGCTCGGGGGATGAGGAAATCTTCTTCTTCGTCCTCGACCACCTGTTCATTGATCACCTGTCCCTCGAGCTCAACCGAGGGTATGGGTTGTGATTGCTATTTGGCCACCTGTTTGTTTTTTGACTTTTCCGATGTGGATGGTGTCGATACCGGTGCCAAGTCGTGTACTGCAAACATCTCCTTAGCTGCATGCTTCTCTCCATATACTATTTTCACGTCATCCTTTGTTGGGAACTTCATCATTTGATGAAAGGTCGATGGCACCGCCCTCATGCTATGGATCCACGGACTTCCAAGCAAAGCATTATACCTCATGTCACCTTCGATGACATGAAATTTGGTGTCTTGTATGGTTCCATCCACGTTGACTGGGAGGATGATTTCCCCCTTCATCATTTCACTTGCCATGTTGAAGTCATTCAAGACTCGAGATACTGGTATGATTTGACCGAGCAACCCGAGCTGCTCCACGACCCTTGACCTGATTATATTTGCCGAACTACCTGGATCCACAAGAACACGTTTAACTTGAACCTTATTTAAAAGGATAGAAATTACCAATGCATCGTTGTGAGGCTGAGATAAGGCCTCGATATATTCTTCGCTGAATGTAAGGGTGTCCTCGGGCATGTAGTCTCGAGTCCGTTTCTCCCTTGTGATGGATACTTTGGTACGTTTGAATATAGGTCCCTGTGGGACGTCGACTCCACCGATGATCATGTGAATGACATGTTGAGGTTCTTCAGGTTCATTCATCCTGTTCGCATCTCTTTCTCGAAAATGGTTCTTGGCCTGGTCGCTGAGAAATTCACAAAAATGCCCCTCGTTGAACAACCGGGCTACCTCCTCTCTAAGCTACCTGAAATCCTCGGTCTTATGCCCATGAGTACCATGATACTTGCACATCAAGTTGGGGTTCCTCTGGGAAGGATCAATCTATATAGGCTTGGGCCATCTAGTATTTCTAATTTTGCCAATGGCTGAGACGATACCCGAGGCATCGACGCTGAAGTTGTACTCCGATAACCGGGGTGCCTCTGCCGGTCCCAAGTGCCTATCAAATCCGGTTTTGCTCGTGAGTCCCCGGGAACTTTGACCTCGATCTGCTCTTTGATCGTTCCGAGGTATCTTACGCCTTGAAATGTTCCTTCGATCCTCGACGTATGGCCGATATCTTTCCTTATTCGACCTCGACCCCCTATCTACATTTCCTGACTCCTTTGCTAGTAACCTGCTTGGATAAACTAAGCCCGAGGGGGCTTCCAACTGGTCATCTTCGACCCTAATTTTTGATTGGTACCTATTATGCACATCCGCCCAAGTCACGGCGGGATACTCAATCAAGTTCTACTTCAGCTGCTTCGAAGCTATCGAACTTCGTCCATTTAGCCCCTGAGTGAAGGCTTGTACGGCCCAGTCATCGGAGACCGGTGGTAATTCCATCCATTCCACATATATATTAGGTATTGAATCCTCTTAACTTCTTTGCGTGTATATTTAATTTATTTTTTGAACTTCCATAGTGAAAATCCTACTTCCACTACTGTCATGGGACCAAAAGATAACCAGAGTGAGATCCAGATTGGTTCGATGAGAGAGTTCTCATTATTTGGTGATGTAAACTGGTCCCATAATGCTGGCTCCGATATGCTTTTGCTTTTGTGCTATGTACTTCGATGCTAAATTCCTCGGCTGCCTTAACTGAGTGAATATCTACACTATAATCAGCCATTTCTACTGAGTTCACTGGTGAAGGTTTGTTCTTATAGATAACGTAGATGATGAGCTGCGCTGACCCTGAAGCTAGTCCAACCACATATGGCACCTGATTTTTTGAAACAAGAGTGTCGTTAATAGCCTGATATATAACTTTAAGTTATTATATGTACTCCATTTAATAAGCATTGATCGTAATCATTTACAGCTTGTTTGGATCGTTGTTATCCATTGTCGTATGTATTGTTATCCCAAAATAATATTTGTTTCGATTGTTTTATTAAAATTAGTTGTATTGTATTGTTAAATTCATTGTTTCGGAATAGCGAAAAGTCCCATTTTTTGAAATAACCGATTTGGTGTGGTGGGATTGTTTCCTATTTTTCTTTCCAATTATGTCCTAACTTATTACTCCATAATTCTATTTTACCTTTTTTTAATTTTAGCTTCAAATCTCCAACCTATAACTTACTTTGTCTTCGCCCTTTTTTTTCCAAAACTTCTGCCACTTCCAACTCCAACGTTAAAGGTATAACTTTCGCGTTCTTTTTGTTTCGTTTTTTCTCCTAATGTGATTTTAACTCCAATTCTAATATCTTTAACTCCTATTCTGTATTCCTTTGTTCTGCCAATTCTTGTTCCTTTCTTTATAAGACATATTTGGTGATAAATTAGTAGAAAGGGGTTTTCTTAAATTATTTTTATGTATAATTCTTGATAAATTTAATATTTAAATAATTGAGGGTATTTTAGTAAGCTTATCACTTATATTACAATACGATAAAGTCAAACCAAACAGCAAAATATTATTTAACTACAGTAAACAGTACAATCAATTCAAATATTATATTCATAAAACGATATAATACAATAATATAAAACGATGGGTAACAACTATCCAAACAAGCTATTAATGTGATGGCTGTAACTTGTTATAACTAGTTGTATAACTTACAAATTGTCTGGAGTGATACAACTAAGGAAGCTATTGTGGGTGTAAAAAAATATTTAGACAATCGGGTTTCTTTATAAGGAAGCTAGTACACTAATTTCAATTAAATTTTCCTTTAATAAGTGATCACGCCCAACTATGCCTTATAAAAAGGATAATGCGGTCGTTGCAAATATAATCCGGTTTACAAGTCCGGAGTCGAATCCCACAGAGAACTAAGGTTTAGCTACAGTTGTTCACTATCACCAAGAAGACAAGCTAGAACAATTCCTAACTTATAGATATTAAGATTCTTATGTTTAACTAATTAACTAACAAATTAAAATAGTAAATTAACAACTAAAGATATTGAGGGTTAGAGAAAAGATTAAGGAGGTCTAGAGTTATGATTTCCCCAATTGTCGGAATCCTTCCCGCTATGTCTTCTATAATTTCGCCTAAGTATTCTCTACCGATCATGAGCACTCATATTACCGTAAATCTCTCCCGAGTAATTACGACAATTTACTAGACGCACTCTCCCGAGCTACGCTAGCTGGCTTTTAATACAGCTCACTTCAGATCGCACCCAAGGCTTCGTTATCCCTAATCCCGCCTTTAAACCCTCGGTTATTGATCCCTCATATACTTTGGGAGTGGTGTTGTTCAACAATTACCTAAATATGCACTCTCTCCCGAGTTATGCATACTAAATAGGCACAGCTAATTGAGAGCTCTTCAACCAACCACAATATAAACGTAGTTGAACAAATAGAGAAAAGCTATGACTCAATTATATAAAAACATAACAAGAATTTATCCTACAAAAGGTTCTATCAAAACTCTAGATAACAAATTAGCTATTCATAATAGTATGTAAAACTACAATACTAAAAGTCATAACCAACAATTAAAAATAGGAAGAGGAAGGAAAAACTCGTAGAAGAATTCTCCGCCTTGCTCCCAATGTGTTCTTGCCTCCAAGGGTGTTGTCTAACCCTAAAGTAGTGTCTCCTCGCCTCCTTAGGTCTAATTTGTGTCCAAAATATGTCCTCTTCTTTGTTCTAGGCCGGCCTCCTTTGTTTTATATAGGGTTTAGGACTTAAAATCCCATGTTTTACACTTTAGCCCCTGAAATTTATGCTTCCCACCGCAGTTTCACCGCGGTCGCGGTGGAACCGCGGCCAAACGCCCTCGCGGATTCTTCATTCTTCAGAAACTGCCTTCCACCGCGGTTCTGCCGCGGTCGCGGCAAAACCGCGGTTTTTCACCCTGTTCCGTTTGGAATTTGGAAAAACATAAAACATGAAAGTTGTAGCCCTTTGAGTTAGCTTTCCAACCATATATTGTGGAGCCCAAATGGAGTTCTGAGCAAAAAGTTATGTCTATTTTACTAGACAGTGTGCAATATGCCTCCTCAAGTCTTCGTTCGTACTTAATTATCAAATTTGACCCCCGAACACTATCCCGGCTTAATTCCCTGAGCTTTTACTCAGACTTCAAAGCTTCAAATCACTTAAATTCATTCCATAACATCTATATAGCTCGGAATCACACCTACAAGGCATAAAACACACAATTAGTGCAAAACACTAGCGATTAAAGCGCAAACTCAATTAAAGTGCAGTAAATTCGAGTGTAATAAGCGACTAAAATATGCAATTATAGCCTATCATCAATAAGCATTAATTATTTTTACAGCCACAATATATGTTGGTGAAAATATAATTACAGTTGAAAAATAAAATTAAACATCTTCAGGCTGAGGCGCGGATATCTTGCTCTTTTTAAGGAGATTCAAGCCCACTGCAGCAAAGTTTTCACTGATCCAGCAGTAATCCTCTTGACTTGCCTCCCCCAGGATACAACAGTCCGATCACGTCGTATGACTCGAACAAACTCTGGACAAGTTGTTGGGTCCAAAGCTCCACCAAGATGAACACCTTCCTTCAACAAAAGTAAAAACCTCTTCTTTTTTCACAACTTTAACCTCACTTTATTGAAATACTCTTCAATTATTTTCATACCACATTAGGGAAGAATGACTCCTATTTATAGGTATATGAATTCTTCCTCGAATTAAATTGGAAGAAAGTGAGATAATAAGTTATAAAATCATGGAGAACATGAGATAATTAGTGTGTAATTAGTGGTAGAACATGGGAGAAGAGTTACAAAAAGAGTTATGGCCATTTTCTACATCTTGGAGTAGTGGAAGTTATGGGAGTTATGATTATTTTCTACATCATGGAGTAGTGGGAGTTATAACATATTTTATTTTAATATTAAAATGCTAAAATACTAACCATATATATAACTGGAATCTTATATAACTAATATGAGGTTCGTAAGTAATTACAATGAGATAAGAATCTTGGAGGAACATAGAAATGCAAACCAAGCCCCAGCATTCAGTAGCAGGAAAAATGAGAAGAGAAATGGCATATATTCCACACTCTTCGTCCTTATTACTGTTATCTGATAAATTGAAGAATATATACAAGGTAAAGGGAAGAACAATGACGAAATTGAATTAGAGGAAGATGGTCATAATTGAATTATGACTTGCAGGAGCAAATAACTCAGAAAATACTTTTATGAATAATAAACATTATAGAAATATGCACTTCTTAACTTTACCATGACAGAAAGTGGGGATGCATACATGCCGATAGTAACAACTGCACGTAAAACACCAATGAAAGTTGTTTATCCTAAAAACTGGATAACAATTAAACTTATAATGTGGTTTTAAGGACACGTGATTTCACCTAATACCAATTGATGAATGTAAATATCAGTAATAGAAATTGACAATAAAATAAAGCAAACCAATGTCACAACGTAATTCAGCCCTCGAGCTTGGATGCCCTCGAACTAGTTGGTGCAAGAACAGTAAAGAATATGACAAGCTGATGAAGAAGAGAATATAAGCTAAGGAGAAAGTGTTATATTGCTTTGATACGTGAGAACAATGTTAGAAGCCTACAAAATGATTAGAAACCTCTTTATATAGTAGAGGGATTCTATCTATGGTACAATTCTAATTACGGAAGTAAATCCCACGATTAGCCTAAACAACCGTCCTTGATTTGATCTGTTCTGAGATTTCCGCCATGATCTTCGACCAGTTACGGATATCTCGCCTTTCTCTTATTGCACTTTGCTTGAAGTCTGCCCTATTTATTCTCGATCACTATAGGCCTTGATCTCGACAAGCACCTCGTTTCTCGAACTCAGTACCTTGTCCTCGTGCTTTAGTCTGATTCACTATGAGGCCGACCTTCGATGCAACTCCCTGGTCTCGATCAAATAGTAAAATCGGATAGGCCCGATTTTAACCGTATACAAAAGTATTCCTGGCATTTCCATGGAACACAACAAGGCTCAAAGCCATTGCTCCTCCCGGGAAAACTATGTTCATTATGCCACCGATATGATGCCTTCACCTGAAATTAATCATCATCAAATATGTTTATTACTAGTGTGCGAACAAAGTCCTATACTGATAATTAAAAAGGTTGAGAAAGCTACATATAAGTTGTAGAAATATTTTAATGAGGTGAGGACTTTGGAGAGAATCGTGTGGAGTCCAAAGTGGATAATATAACATCATCTTAAGAGTATAAAGACTATATGTGGGCTAATTGATAGTCCGCAGTAAAGGTTTTTTTTTTTTAAAAAAGTAATGTAATAATGTAGCCTTGTTTAGGCCTTGTTTTGGCCTTGTTGTAAGAGGCCTTGGTGGCAAATTTGAAACCATCAGAATTGAGATTTGCTGGCCAAGTTATAACCAAGCAAATCCAATTCCTTTGGTTATAAATTGAGCCGATTCTGGCTCATTTGACGTACACCAACAAGATCTGAATTATTCATTTCTTGTTTCTTCTCCTCCTCCTTTAGTAATTAAGATTATTTTGTAAGAGAGTTGAGTGTCGGGAAACACTTGTGTGAACCCTTCTTTGGAGTGATCTTGTGAGATTAGTCTCTTGGGATATTTGGGATTAATTAGAGTTTTTACTCTAATTTTGTACTCTTATTGTTATAGTGAAATTGCTCCTCTCCGCTTGTGGACGTAGGTCACACTGACCGAACCACGTTAAATTGGTGTCTTCTTTATCTGCTTTAATTACCATTATTATCAACTGCATTGTCTTTGTTATTGTCATTATAATATTGTTTGGCTAAATTCCGCGCTACCCGGGTTTTCGATCCTAACAAATTCGTATCAGAGCGGATCTAACCGGGTTAGTTACAATAGCCAAAAATATGACTCTAACAAAGACCTATGTTGAAAAATTTGACCGAAGTGCAAACTTCGGAATGTGACAATTAAAGATGGAAGCTATCTTAATTCAGGATGGCTTAGATTTGGCACTGCAAGGAAAGGATAAGAAGCCGAAAAAAATGACGGACGAGAAGTTTTTCGTCGTAGACAAAAAGGCAAAAGCAGGTATTATTTTAAATCTCTCATGAGGTTTTGCGTGAAGTTGCAGCAGAAAGCTCAGCCAAAGGTATATGGGAAAAACTAAAAACCCTGTATATGAAAAGGACGGTAGAAAACAGGCTTTACCTAAAGCAAAACCTCTACACTTTTCGTATGGCTGAAGGTACCTCGATACTTACACATCTTGATACTTTTGATTCTCTTCTTATGGATTTAAGTAACATAGATGCTGAAATTAAAGATGAGGATCAAGCCGTATTATTGCTTGTTTCCTTACCCCAGTCATTTAAGCATATAAGAGATACTATGCCTTATGGAAAGGATAATATCTCTTATAAAGATATCAAATCTATTTTGAAATCAAAAGAACAATAGATATAGATATTACTGGGGAAACTAGTGGGAACCAAGGGGAAGGCTTGTTTGTAAGAGGTAGATCCAATAAGAAAGATTCAAGTAGTGAAAGACCAAAATTAAGGTCAAAATCCAGATACAGAAATGTCATGTGCAAATACTGCCATAAGAAAGGTCACATTATTTATGAATGCTTTAAATTGAAAAACAAAGAAAAGCATACTGAAAAAGAAAAATGAGCATAAGAGTACTGACACTGCCGAAGCAAGTGTAGCTGCTGATGAGACTGAGGGAACTATTTTTTTAGCAACTAATAATAGTTTTAAATCTAATAATGAGTGGATTTTAGATTCGGGTTGTTCTTATCATATGTGTCCCAATCGGGATTTGTTTACCACATATGAATTTGTTGAAGGTGGAGTTGTCTTGATAGGCAACAATGCTGCCTGCAATGTTATTGGTAAAGGTACAGTCCGAATCAAAATGCACGATAGTGTGGTGAGAACTCTCACCGACGTTAGACATGTTCCTGACTTGAAGAAAAATCTCATCTCTTTGGGCACTCTAGAATCTCTTGGGTGCAAGTACACATGTGAAGGTGGAGTTTTAAAAGTTTCTTATGGTGCTCTTGTGATCATGAAAGCACGCAGATCTGGTACGTTTTATACTCTATTGGGATCTACTGTTACAGGTGTTGCTGCAGTTTCAACATCAGATAAATCGAATTCTGACATCACCAAATTGTGGCATATGCGATTGTGGCATATGAGTGAAAAATGTCTTTCCATCCTCAACAAAAGAGGTCTTTTGTGTGGCCAAAATACCGAAAATTTGGAGTTCTGTGAACATTGTGTGTTCGGGAAGCAGAAAAGAGTCAGCTTCAAATCTCCAGCAATTCATAGAACAAAAGGTACTTTGGATTACATTCATTCAGATCTTTGGGGACCTTCACGTACCCCGTCAAAAGGTGGTGCCAGGTATATGTTAACTTTCATTGATGATTATTCAAGAAAGTTTGGATTTATTTCCTGAAAAATAAAAGTGATGTTTTCTTAACTTTCAAACAATGGAAAGTTTTGATTGGGAAGCAAACAGGAAAACAGGTTAAGCGGCTTAGAACAGATAATGGCTTGGAATTTTGTAATGATGAATTCAATGAATTTTGCAAGAATGAAGGAATTGCTCGACACCGTACTGTGAGAATGACGCCTCAGCAAAATGGTGTGGCAGGAAGGATGAATAGAACTCTATTGGAAAGGGCTCGTTGCATGATTTCAAATGTTGGGTTGACAAATGCTTTATGGGCAGAAGCTATCTCTACAACTTGTTATATTGTCAACCGTGCTCCTTCTGCACCCTTAAACTTTAAGACTCCAGAGGAAATGTGGTCAGGTACTCCTGCAAATTATTCTGATTTAAAGTTATTTGGTTGCCCTGCATACATGCATGTAAATGATGGAAAATTAGAGCCAGGGGATAAAAAGTGCATTTTTTTCGGGTATGCATCTGGGGTGAAAGGATACCGATGGTATCCTGATCCCATTGCACCAAAATTCATAATTAGCAGAGATGTAACCTTTGATGAATCCTTTATGTTACATTCCAGAAAAGAGTCTTCTAGTTCTTATAATACAGATAAAGGGAAGAGTACAGAGAAGCAGGTGGAGGTTGAGATCGGCAATCCTTCTGAGCCAAGTTCATCAACTTTGGAGCAAAATACAGTTGAAACTCCTGAAGTTGAGGCAGAAGCTGAAATTTCTGAAGTTGAGACTCCTGAAGTTGAACCGGAAGAAGAGGAGTATTCTATAGCCAACATAGACCAAGAAGAGAAAGTAAACAACCACTAAGATTTGAAGATTATGTTGCATTTGCTTTTTCAGTTGCATAGGAAAATGAAGAAATTGGAGAACCATCAAAATATTCAGAAGCAGTTTCTGGTGCTGACTCAACCAAGTGGCTGATAGCAATGAATGAAGAAATTGAGTCTCTCCACAAGAATGGTACTTGGTCTCTTGTGAAGCCGCCATCAGGAAAAAGAATTGTTGGTTGCAAATGGGTCTTCAAGAAAAAGGATGGCATTCCAGGGGTTGAAGATGCGAGGTGTAAGGCACGATTAGTTGCAAAGGGCTATAGTCAGGTACAAGGAGTGGATTTTAATGATATTTTCTCACCTGTTGTTAAACATAGCTCCATTCGTGTTTTGTTTGCCTTAGTTGCCATGTATGATTTGGAATTAGAACAGCTTGATGTTAAGACAGCTTTCTTACATGGTGAACTTGAGGAACAAATATACATGCATCAACCCGAAGGATTTGAAATTGAAGGAAAAGAAGATCACGTTTGCTTGTTAAAGAAATCCTTGTACGGATTAAAGCAGTCTCCAAGACAATGGTATAAAAGGTTTGATTCCTTTATGTTGGGTCATGGTTATTCAAGGAGCATGTATGATAGTTGTATTTACTTCCGGAAGTTAAATGATGGTTCATTTGTGTTCTATTATTATATGTTGATGACATGCTCATTGCTGCTAAGGATTTGACAGAAATTCACAATTTGAAAAGTGAATTTGAGATGAAAGATTTAGGAGCAGCTAAGAAAATCCTTGGCATGGAGATCAAAAGAGATCGAGGAGCCAACAAGCTATTCCTGACCCAGAAGAAGTACTTGGAGAAAGTCTTGGATAGGTTTGGCATGAAAGATGCTAAACCGGTGAGTACCCCTTTTGCTGCTCATTTTAAGTTATCAGCTGCTCAGTCCCCGCAGTCAGAGGAAGAAGAGAGGTATATAGCAGAGGTACCTTATTCCAGTGCAGTCGGCAGTATTATGTATGCAATGGTTTGTACACGTCCAGACATTTCACAAGCAGTGAGCATGGTAAGCCGATATATGGCTTGCCCTTGTAAAGCACATTGGCAGGCTGTGAAATGGATTCTCAGATACTTGCAAGGTACTTCAAACACATGTTTGGAGTTTGGAAGAAATACTAACACTTTGGTTGGTTTTGTAGACTCAGATAATGCAGGTGATCTTGACAAAAGAAGATCACTGACAGGCTATGTATTTTGCATTGGTGGTTGCGCTATCAGTTAGAAAGCTACATTACAACATGTAGTAGCTTTATCTACTACCGAAGCAGAATATATGGCAGTGACTGAGGCGATCAAAGAAACCTTATGGTTAAAGGGTCTATTTGCTGAACTCGGTTCACACCAAGGTGATATTACCATTTTCTGTGATAGTCAAAGTGCCATTCACCTGACTAAAGATCAGATGTATCATGAGAGGACAAAGCACATTGATATCAAATATCATTTCATCCGAGAAACCATTGCTGAAGGAAAAGTCTCTGTTCAGAAAATCAACACTAGAGACAATCCTGCTGACATGTTTACGAAGCCTCTTCCAATTGTCAAGTTCAAGCTTTGCGTGAACTTGGTTGGCATTTATAAAGAATGATTTTGCCCACTGGGGCTTTTTGCGGAGAAGGTGGAGCAAATTTACTATATTAGTCAAAATTAGGCCAAGGTGGAGATTTGTAATAATGTGACCTTGTTTTGGCCTTGTTTTGGCCTTGTTATAAGAGACCTTGGTTGCAAATTTGAAACCATCAGAATTGAAATTTGCTGGCCAAGTTATAACCAAGCAAATCCAAATCCTTTGGTTATAAATTGAGCCGATTCTGGCTCATTTGGCGTACACCAACAAGATTTGAATTATTCATTTCTTGTTTCTTCTCCTCCTCCTTTAGTAATTAAGATTATTTTGTAAGAGAGTTGAGTGTCGGAAAACACTTGTGTGAACCCTTCTTTGGAGTGATCGTGTGAGATTATTCTCTTGGGATATTTGGGATTAATTAGAGCTTTTAATCTAATTTTGTACTCTCTTTTGTACTCTTATTGTTATAGTGAAATTGCTCCTCTCCGCTTGTGGACGTATGTCACACTGACCGAACCACGCTAAATTGGTGTCTTCTTTATCTGCTTTAGTTACCATTATTATCAATTGCATTGTCTTTGTTATTGTCATTATAATATTGTTTAGCTAAATTCCGCACTACCCGGGTTCCCGATCCTAACAAGTAAAATAAAACTCTCCTATTTCGCACTGTTATTTTTTTAATTTCAATGTGAACTGCCACTGATAATATTTCTATGGGAAATTGACGTAAGAAATTTGCATTTTTATAGTAGTACCTCGATCTTCTTCTTTTCTTTTCTTTTTCTTTGTCATGCGTTCGGAGAAGAATTTAATTAACTTTAAAATTACATTGTACCAATAATGGACGATCGATATTAACATACTATTCAAATACAAACTAACATGGAAGTTCTTGAATAAGCTTCTTCATTGCACCTACTAACGGAAATCTCACGTATATATTAGTTACTAGAGTTATTTAATGTTAAAGCTCTTCAAAAGTAATATTGTTTTCCCAAGTCTATCACTACATAATGTAGTTAAAATTGAACATGAACCTCTCAGATGTTGTAAATCAAGTGTCTAATGATAAGGGAAAATAGTACAAGAAGAACGACTACTTATAAGAAATTTACAAAACAAATTAACGTACACGGTTACGTTGATCCTCAATTTAGATAATTTTAAGCTTTATTGTGCTGGAAATTTATCATTTGGTCTTTTAGTCCCATGTTAATATTTTTCCTCGTACAGAATTTACAAACATTAACTTGGAGACAGACATCAATTAATATTCTCCGTTCTATTAAGGAGAAAAGTATATATAAAAGAGCTTGTTAATTTTACCTTTTTATCGAGAGGAGCATATATAAATGAGATAAGTAAAGACGTAATGACTAGGGTGAACACACCGACGGAATTTACTGTTATAATTAGCAAACTATCTAGAGAGAGAACTCCATAGAAAACCCATAAAGTTCTGCATAATAGTTGGCACATGTAGGGAAATGCATTGTAGTCCCCAGCTGACTTCTTCGCCATCGCCCAAAATGTACCCCTGCAAATCGCGGAATATTTAAGTACGAAGATACTTATTGACCGGCTCAAGCCTCAAAGGAAGGCTAGTAAAGCATTTGTTTTAGCTCCTTAAATTTTGGAAAAAAATAGCACGAGTGTCACACCTCCTTTTTTACACACCTACCCCGAAGGATAATGTATAAGGGAGTTTTTCCAATTAAAGTGACATTATTCGAAATGGGATTATTTAATGATCAGAGTCGCCACTTGGGATAGGTTTGGCTTTTGGTGTCCCAAGTCACCAGTTTATCTCGAATCCCAAATCGAGGAAATTTCGACTTTCCAAATGAAGTCTGCGAACCAGAAATTCTGACTAAGGAATTCTGTTGACCCGAGGGAAGGTGTTAGGCACCCCCGGATCCCGTGGTTCTAGCACGGTCGCTTAAACTATTATAATTGGCCTAATATCTGATTTTAAAACATGTTCATCCTATAGTGCAATTTAAAATTATTTATCGCTTTTAATTGAATTTTTTAAGGAAGATTGAACGTCGTTTAAAACGTGTTTTTGGATCACGTCACATGAAATGCACCCGGATCCGCAACATATTTTATTCAACGTTTTAGGATTTGGATTTGGGTCACATGAAATGCGCACCCGAGTTTAAGAAGGTAGATTTATTAAAATGCGCGCCTAAAGTAACTAGCGTGTTGATATCTTTGCGGGAAGCCATAGAAATTTGCTAAATGGCCTGCCCGATTTCTAAGTAATTTAGTGGAAGTATTTAAAGAGGGCCACGCAATTTATGAATTTTGTTTGGCGCGGCGCACCTCGATTTATTTTAAAGGTCATCCTAAAATGAACTATTATTATCTATTAAGGATTGTCTCTAAAAAACCTAATTAATTAATACTATGAATCAATTACTATTAAAGGCATTCAAATAAAAATTCGGGCCTCAAGATCAAGTCCAAACTTAAACAAGGGGACCTCCATTATTGAAAACCCCCTTAACTCTAAGTCTGCTGCCTAACTTGAAAGGCCCAATGCCTGCATCACAAAATTAAATTACAGCTTTAAAATGAATTCAGGCCTTCAGCATATAGGGCTTTGAGACTAGCCCCAGAAGGAGGAAATTGCAGTCAGCTTCTATGAGAAGCTGTCTCAAATGGGCTTCCGAACAGGCCCAGCGCGAAGGCAACAAAACTGAGACTTAGGCCCAAATCCGCACAGGCCCTTGACTTAAAGAAATTAACTGTGTGCAAAGCCCAGCTGGAAAAGCTGATTACTATACTTGGGCCTCTAATAGGCCAAACTCACTCATCTGGATAGTTCATTGTTGGCCCAAGTGTAGTGACTGGACTTTGAATTTTTGGTATCTCTTTTTTGAGTTCTAAATTATTGCAGTAAATAACTATTTTTAGGAGCTGAAACAGTTTAATCTAACCACACAATTCAACAAACACAGTGGCTAAACGATTTAAAATTACTGAAACATGTAAATAACTAAACTATTAAACTACTCATGATCCGATTTTAGGGTACTTAAGACGTTCTAAACAGCTAAACCAAATTAAGACATATTTTTTGGATTGTATATGTGTCAAAGCAAACAGGTAAATGCCTCAGTTTACATGCTGATTTTAAATTTAAATTTCAGGCTTGTATTTAGATTGTACACATTCTATGAAACACACACTCATTTTAGAGTTTATTTCCAGAACAACGTCTAGACGTGTATAATTCATTGGCAGTGTTCATTGGACATGGACCTAAACGTAACTCTAATTCAACATCTATACTAACATGATATCAGATTTCAAATGAAACTAAGCTATACTAAAACTATACTAGATAGAGTACTCATACTATTCTGAAAAGTAGTCCAAACAGTCCAGTTACAAATCAGTCCAAAAGTCTTATTAATACAAATAAGGCATTGTCCAAATAACTCAATTATGCTAAACATCTAGGCTAAATAAAACAATATGAAATTCATGCAAAAACAGGTAATGATTCATCATTCATCTTCAAATTTGTTCATACATATTGATCCAGTCTTCACATATCACTTGAAGCCAAAAGAATACCTGGAATTCGAATAGAAATAAGGAAATGAGGGTCAGCAAGTTCAGCAGCAGGAATGTAACAGGAACCAGAAGCTCAAAATCAATTTTAAACCCAGAAATAGTATCAAGCAGCCCAGGAGATAGTTTCAATACAAGCAGCACCGATAAACAAACCAAACCAAACTTGAATGACCCCAAATTGAGCTTGAAATCACCTCAGGGACCTCTAAACCTTAGAACTGAAGTTTCAGAACTTTAATGCCTAGAAATCTCAGATCTAAAACTCTAAATGCTCCACGCTTTCAGACTCTGCAGAATTTTTATTGATTTTCCATGTTCCCTCTCAAACCTTAAATTTTTTTGGTTTTTTTTTTTGGATTTGAATTCCGAATTTTTTTTCAGATTCTATGGGTTTTTTTTTTGAATTTTGAATTCCAGATCTATGGATCTCTCCCCCTTCTCCCAACTTCTGAATTTTTTGAATTTCAGATCTGTAGCTCTCTTAAAACCTTTTTTTTTTTTGAAATTTTCAGATCTCTGAAACTTGTATTGTAAGGCAAGGCACTACCCTTTTATAGATAAAATTAGGGCAGCATTCAGATTTTTCTTTTGCACCCTTGCCCCCTTATTAATTTTCAGTTTTTAGCTACTTAGTCCTTTAGTTTATGACTTGCTGGTCAAGTTATACTACCAAGTTCCTGAATTTCAAATTAAAACCCCAATCTAGAAGGTTCTAGTGGTTTCCAATTTCATTTACTGCACTATACTTTCATTGTAGAATGCCTATACTACCCTTGAATTATTTCTGAAATTACTAACCTAGGCTAAACCAACCCCAGCCCCTTTTAACTAAATCATGGTTACCTACCCAAAGAGCTGGAAATGATCACCTATAACCAAACATTTAACCAAATTAAACTACACCTATTTTAATCCTAAATTAATCCCTAACAGTTCAAATTAATCTACTATTGGCAATTATCAAATAAACAGGAATCTAAGAGAACAAGTAAAAGTTAATCAAAAATATTGAATCATGAATTTAAACTAACATCAATACGAAGAAATCAAAAACTTAAGCCAACTGCACTTCAAAACCTAGAATACTAATTACTGCCAAAAAAATAAAAATAAAACATAAAGAAAACATGAATGGATTAACAGAAAACTAATGTTAAAAACAAGGAATTCAAATAAAAGAAGAAAGAAAAGAGAAATTTACCTATGCAAGGCTTGAACAGGGGCTGGATTCCGATTCGAGTCCCAAAATGATGTTAGACGTTTGTTCTTGGCTAAGAACAAATGGAAGCATCATTTTGTGACTCAAATCGATCTCTGGGCTCAATGAATTGGGAAAAATTCAAACAACTTCGACGTCTAGGGTTCTTCCCTTCTTCGATTTAAAATTCGAGAACTTTGGGCGAGATTCGAAGGAAACCAGTTAGGGTTTTGGGAAGAGGGAGGTGAGGATAGTTTGGGGTGTGATTTTGGGGAGGTTTGGGAGGCGGAGCCGCCGTGTACGGCGGAGCCGGCGGCCACTGCTTCGGTTATTCGACGAGTTTGGGAAAGATTTGAAGGAAACTAAGGTTGGATTTGGAGAGGGGAGGAAGAGAGGGAGCTATGGTGTAAATTTTAGGGGGTTTGGAGACTCGCCGCCGGCCGACGGCGGACGGTGGAGGAAAGGCGGCGTTAGGGTTTGTGTATATTGAATGATCTGAGAGACGGAAGGGGGGCATGCGTTTGGACAGATATATATTTATTAATGGGGACTTCAGGACCGTCCGATCAGGAAACCTCGACGGTCCTGATTAAAAGTTGCCCAAACGACGTCGTTTTTGGCTTAGTAGGGCTGGACCGGGTTGGCTCTTGGGTTTGGACTAGGTTGGACGGGTTTGGGAGGGTTTTGGCTTGGGCTGGAGTCAAATTTGGCCCAAAGCTTGGGTTTTTAATAAGACCTCTATTTTAATAATTTTTTAATTTTATTTTCTCTTCTTTTTTCTCATTCATTTTTTTTTTTTTTGATTTTTTGTTAAATGCAAAATTAAAAAAAAAAGACCTGATTTAACTCTGAAATTAAACTAATTAATTTTCAAAAATTAACTAAATCCTGATTTAAGAAAACAAAAATGCAAAAAGGACTATTTTGTATTTTCTTCCATTTTTGTAATGTTAATTAATTAGTAAACCTAAAAATATTAAAATGGGGTCCTAAATGCAAATGCACTAATTCTTATTTTTATGAATTATGTCAATTAAAAATGCACACAAAATGCAAACAAACACAAAATCATGCAATTAATCCCCTAAAATTAAATGATTAAAAGAAAAAACCCTAATTTTATGAATTCTATAGGAGTAATTCAAGTGAGGCAAAAATCACGTGCTCATAGCTGCCCCTCTTTGCTCGGAGACACGAAGGGTTTTCGGGCAAAGATCAATGAGAAATTATGAGAGATTTTTGCCTGCTTGGCACTCCATGAGAAGCATTTTTGAAAAAATGTCTGACCAAACCCTGCTTCAGAGGTTGCCTACATATCCTTGGCTATAAAGGAATCAGGTCAGTGTAGTTCTGGAAGTTTTGGTAGCTGGGACTACCAGGAGCTGTGATTTCACTACTGTTGCTGCTGCTACTGCTTGCTGACCTCCTTATTACACCAAAAAGGAAAATCAAAGCTAAGCTAGCTATGCCTATCAATTATGAGTTACAAGATTCCTATCTATAAATCTCTTGAAGCTTGATCTTGAGTCTTAGCTGATTTTGCCGTGGACTCCGATCTGAATCTTGATGCTCGCAAGCTGTAGGTGTTGGTTCTTTCTTCAGCATTGTGTCAAAGCGGGACATGCGGAGCTTGTGACTTCAATCAAGTTTGAGCAGTCCGCATCTCTGTTCACTTCGGCATTTGAATTCACTTTTTTTGTGTTCTTTTTCTCTTTTCTTATTCTGGATTGAGACTCATTCTTTTGGTCGTCTCGAACACCTGTGCCTTGAGGTAAGACCTGTTCAGACACCAAAACAACAATAACGAAATTTTCTGCCCCAGTTTTCACTAGGAAAATTTTGTGAGTTATTTGTGACAAAGTCTGAACTCTTTTTTTTAAAAAAANAATTAAATCTTAAACAAAAGAAAATCTAAAGAAAACTAAAAAGTAAATACTAAGAACAGATAGGAAAAAGTAATAACATAAAAAGAAAATGAAAGAGAAAAGAATTACCGGAATTGAGACTTGGCCTGGGCAAAATCAGATTGAAATTGCTTGACCAAACTAGTGTTTAATCGTGTGTTTTCATGAGAAAACACACGGCTAAACCCTAAAATGGTCAAGCCACCAGTAAAACCACAATTCCTGAAACTAGGGTTTGAGGCCAAACTTCGATCTAAAATTCGAACCACTGGGGGGAGATTCGAGGGCTACTGATGGTGGATTCGGAAAGAGGAGGGTGAGTAGGCTCTAGGGTGTTAATTTGGTAAGATTTGGAAGGCGGCGGCGCCGTGCACGGCGGAGGTGGCGCTAGGGTTTGGATTATTCGACGAATTGGGGTGGGATTTGAAAGAAACTTGGAAAGGGGAGGTGGAGGAGCATCTATGGTGTAATTTTGGGGTTATTTGGAGACCGGCCGCTGGCGAACTTTCGGCCGGCGGGGGACGGTGGAGGAGCGGTGGAGCTAATGGTACGAGGAAGATGGGTTTGGTCTTTAGGGTTTTTGCAATTTCAGACAATTTTATTAAAAACTAATGGTAAAATCAGGGCCATTGGATCATGAGGGATGGAGGGCCAGGATTATTTTATCACTTAGGGAACCTGAAACGACGTAGTAACACCCATATACTACGTCGTTTCAAAGGTCTGAGGGTTGGGGCATTTGGACCGGGCATGGGCGTGATTTGGGCTTGGACTGGGCGATTGAGGGGTATTTCAATTGGGCTGGCCTATTTCTTTCTTCTTTTTTATTTTCTTTTCAATTAATTCCTTTCTTCTTTTTTTTTTAATTTTTGTTTAATACAAAAATAAAAATAAAGACCTGATTTAATTCTACAACTAAACTAATTAATTTTCAAGAATTAACTCCTAATTTCGAACAAACTAAAACCAATTTGAGAATTAAAAGTAAAAATGCAAAAAGAACCATTTTTTGTTATTTTCTTCTATTTTTGTGATGTTAATTGACCAATAAAACTAAAATATAAAATTGGATCTTAAATGCAAATATGCTATTTTTGTATTTTTTTTATGAATTATATCAATTAAAAATGCGCACAAAAAATGCAAACAAACACAAATCATGCAATTAAATCCTAAAAATCAAATAATTGAAAGAAAAATCCTAATTTTATGAATTCTATAGGAATAATTCAAGCGAGGCAAAAATCACGTGCTCACAGCTGCCCCTCTTTGCTCGTAGACACGAAGGGTTTTCGGGAAAGGATAAATGAGCAATTACGAGAGATTTTTGCCTGCTTGGCACTCCATGAGAAGCATTTTTGAAAAACGTCTGACCGAACCCTGCTTCAAAGGTTGCCTACATATCCTTGGCTATAAAGGAATCAGGTCAGTGTAGTTCTGGAAGTTTTGATAGCTGGGACTACCAGGAGTTATGATTTCACTGCTGCTGCTGCTGCTACTGCTTGCTGACCTCCTTATTATACCAAAAGGAAAATCAAAGCTAAGCTAGCTATGCCTATCAACTATGAGTTACAAGATTCCTATCTATAATTTTCTTGAAGCTTGATCTTGAGTCTTAGCTGATTTTGCTGTGGACTCCAATCTGAATCTTGATGCTCGCGAGTTGTAGGTGTTGTTTCTTTCTTCAGCATGGGATCAAAGTGGGACAGGCGGAGCTTATGACTTCAGTTAGGTTTTGAGCAGTCTGCATCTTTGTCCGCTTCAGCATTTTGAATTCACTTCTTTTTGTTCTTTTCTTCCTTTCTTTATTCTGGATGGAGACTCATTCTTTCAGCTACCTCGGATCCTATGCCTCGAGGTCAAACCTGCTCAGACACCAAAAGAAACAAACGAACGAAATTTTTCTGCCCTAGTTTTCACTAGGAAAATTTCGTGAGTTATTTGTGATACATATCTAAGCAATAAAATTAGGATTGTGTTTCCTTGAGAATGAAGCCTTAAACTAGGGGGGTTACCAGGTTATGCTGGAGAATACCGGGTTATGCCGGAAAAGCAAAAAGGTCCTCGGGTTATGCCGGGGAGGTCCACGGGTTATGCCGGGATAAAAGAAAAAGGCTCCTTGGGTTATGCCAGGGAGGTCCGCGGGTTATGCCGGGATAAAAGAGGTCCTTGGGTTATGCCAGGGGGATCCGCAGGTTATGCCGGGATAAAAGAAAAAGGTCCTTGGGTTATGCCAGGGAGGTCCACGGGTTATGCCGGGATAAAAGAAAAAGGTCCTTGGATTATGCCAGGGGGTCCACGGGTTATGCCGGGATAAAAAGAAAAAGATCCTTGGGTTATGCCAGGGAGGTCCACGGGTTATGCCGGGATAAAAGAAAAAGGTCATTGGGTTATGCCAGGGAGCGAAAGGAAAAGGTCCTCGGGTTATGCTGGGGAAGTCCACGGGTCATGCCGGGATAAAAGAAAAAGGTCCTTGGGTTATGCCAGGGAGGTCCACGGGTTATGCCGGGATATTTAGGGAATGGGGCTCCATGCTACCATGATTTATATATATATATATATATATATATATATATATATATATTTTTATCTTCATTCTTCATTTCATTTTTAGTAGAAAATGCAAGAAAGAACAATTGTTAGTTTGAAACGGTGGTTGATTTTGTGGCCTTGATTGTTTTTGATCAGTTGATCCCAGCCCAACTTCTTTGATGAAGATCTCAACTACAACTATTTGCTCCCTGAGGATCGATTCATTTCAGGCCCTGGAGAACCTCAGATTTTTCCAGACTTTGCCATGATGGTCGATCGGTGGAACTCAACTTTCAATTTTATTTCGCCTTCGTAGGCCTTTCCTTTCTGATTCTATTTTTCTTTTTCTTTTCTTTTCTTTTCTTTTCTTTTCTTTTCTTCGAAACATTGGGGAACTTTTGGCTCCTCAAACTTTGCTGTAATGGCTAGTCGCGCGGGACTTAACCTTCTCCAACTTTATTTTGCCTTCGTAGGCCTTTCATTTTTGACTTCCTTCTACCAACTTCAATTTCAGAGCATTTGGGCACCTTGGCTTTTCAAACCTTTGCCAAGACGGTTAGCCATGTGGGACTCAACCTTTTCAGCTTCATTTGCCTTTATAGGCACTTCAATTTGATTTTCTCCTTCCAAGAGTTTTGATTTTGAAGCATCGGCCGCCATGGCTAGTCGGGATTGGCTTGATGCACCCGCTAAGGCTAGGTACTTTTCTTTAGCTCTTGTTAAGGAGAGCCTTGTAAAACCAGTCCTGCCACCTTTTCTTTGTATTAGTTTCGGCAACATAGTTAGACCGAAAGGGAAACAAAAGGCAAGAAGATGAATTTAAAGAGAAGCGTCCCTTTCGGGGAGAAAAGAAGGACTTATCTGGGGTGCATGCAGGCTTCAAATAGACACGACATGCTTCTTTGACTGGATGTCCGAACCACGCAACCTTTCCAAACTTCTCATAAACTCATTGACCCGTGTTTCAGATCCAGGGAATCTTGCCAGGACTCTTTCAATTGTGGGAGATGTCTTATGTTCGGCCGACGGCGCCCTTTGCGGGTTTTCGCCAATCGACCTCTCTCATTTCTCTTCTCACCGTCGCCCGATAGTGCTCTTTACGAGTTTTCACTAAGCAGACTCTCTCATTTTCAATTTCTCTACTCACCGTCGCCTTATGGTGCCCGTAGGTTTTCACCAATAAGACTCTCTCATTTTATTTCTCTCAGCTTGGATTGCATCAGATTCCAACAAGGGTGTTTTCCATTTCCCACGCCTTTGCCAGTTGATCGGAAGGACTTGGACCAGGTTTTTGGGTAAAAAGAATTTTGGACGGAATTACAACTTTGGAACCATTTTGGTAGGCTCATGGCCGAGCCATTATATCATCTGCCCCAGTTTCATTTTTCGGGGGAATATGGGATTTTTGTTTTGGTGTGACTGAACCCCAGAGAGAGGCTGCCTACGTATCCTTTCGGAATCAAGTCAGACGTAGTTCAGCGAAACATTTGTTTTTGGTTGTTTTTGTTTTTGTTTTGTTTTGTTTTTCTTTTTTTGTTTTTCTTCTTTTTTTTCATCATTTTCTTTCATTTTGTCTTTTTTCATTTTCATTTTTTTTTCAATAGTACTTTCGGATTCCAAAGAGGGCAAACAAAGAAGAGTAACCGGCTCAAATGGGTTTGCAAAGGGTTGATAGTGTTTGGGTAGCGAGAAGGAAAGCCTTTGTCATCTCAATTGCACAAAAGTTATCACCACAGCAAACCTACACATAGTACCTTTTTACTGCGTCCGCATTCACAGCGGCTTCGGGATCGCCTCCTTCGATGTCTCCCAGATACAATGCTCCTCTCGGCAATATCTTTCTGATAATGTACGGACCTTTCCAATTAGGAGCAAATTTTCCTTTTGCTTCCTGATGATGTGGAAGAATGCGCCTTAACACAAGTTGTCCCACTTCAAAATTCCTGGGTCGTACTTTCTTGTTATAAGCGCGGGCCATTCTTTGTTGGTACAACTGCCCATGACAGACCGCGGCCATCCATTTTTTATCAATTAAAGACAACTGTTCCAGATGAGTCTTGACCCATTCACTATCCTCGATTTTTGCTTCCACGATGATCCGGAGAGAAGGGATTTCTACCTCTGCGGGTATAATAGCCTTGGTTCCATAGACCAAAAGGTATGGGGTAGCTCCTACCGATGTGCGCACTGTGGTGCGATATCCCAGTAATGCCAAAGGCAACTTTTCATGCCATTGTTTGGAGCTCTAAATCATTTTTCTCGAAATCTTCTTGATGTTCTTGTTTGCTGCTTCAACAGTACCATTGGCTTTAGGTTTATTCCCAAATTGTTCCAATTCTCGATTTATTTCCCTAAAAACCTCTTCTTCATCATATTCTGGTTCTTGGTTCATTATTTCACAATTAGACAGCATGTTCGGATCTAGGCATGAAGTCCGCAAGCATGTCATGTTATTTAAGGCCGCATTATTAGAACTGAAAGAAGAAGTAAAAGAGAAGAATAGCAAAATCAGAGAGAATAAAGAGAGATGAATGATGAAATATTGATTTCATTTTTTGGAATTTGAAGATAACAGGGTTTACATTAAAATACAAGAAACTAAAGAAAACACCCGAGTTACACCCTGGAATAACTCGCGATGCAGAAAAAGTGGCAGGACAGGTCTACCGGGACTCCCGCCTGATTGAGAATGGCGTAGCCTTCCAATTCTGTAGCTTGGCGTTTGGTCCCATATACAGCACCTCAGCGGTGCTAGTGCCCTCTCCCGGCTGAACCATGTGGGTTTCGTAGAGTATTTTCCTCATTGCCCCCACATATTTCCTCAATCTTTTCGGCCGTAAAGGCCTCATCATTTTCCTCCTCATTGTATTTCGGCTTGACAAAGGTTTCATACAAATGTGGCAGTGGCTGTGGCAAGACCCATCCCTCCTTCTTTCTCTCATCCGCCCACTTTACATCATCTGGGGTGGGGTGAAAACCTATGCTGAAGAACTTTTCAGTTGTTGGCAGGGTCACTGGTTCAAATATTCCTTGCAGAGCTTTTCCAAGTCCCTTCCCTGGCTTGAAACCATGTCTGATCATTTCTTTGCCCACCATAATCGAGGCATTGAATAGGAAGGGTTGGGGACACGGGTTTCCTTCTTCATGCTGGTCCGCCACCACAACTTCGAATGCTTGGTAGACTATGTGTTCACTGCCTTCCCTCGCTTCTAGGCATGGGACAGTTGGGTCCCAATAGATTGACTGTTCATCCTCTCCGTGAACCACGATCTCCTGATCCTCATGTTCAAATTTCACCATTTGATGGAGGGTAAAGGGTACAGCTCCTGCAGCATGGATCCAAGGCCTTCCCAGAAGAAAATTATAGGACGTGTCCATGTCTAGCACTTTGAAAGTCACCTCGAAGTCCACCGGGCCAATGGTCAAGATTAGGTCAATTTCTCCAATGGTGTCTCTTTTGATACCCTCAAAGGCTCTCACATAGACATTGTTGGGACGAATCCTTCCAGTCCCGATCTGCATACGCTGTAGTGTGGAGAGTGGGCAAATGTCCACCCCAGAACCTCCGTCTACCATGACCTTCTTCACATAGTATCCCTCACATTTGACGGTTAAGTGCAAGGCTTTGTTGTGAGTGGCTCCTTGTGGAGGCAAGTCATTTTTGCTGAAGGAGATTTGGTTAATTGTGAAAAATCTTTCCGCCATTCTCTCTAACTGCTCCACAGAAGTTTCAACTAGCACGTATGCTTCGTTGAGGGTCTTCATTAAAACCTTCTGGTGCTCAGGGGATTTCATCAGCAATGACAACAAGGATTCTTGTTCAGGGTACTTTCACAATTGATCAACCACCTCATAGTCAGCCATCTTCATTTTCTGAAAGAAAGCTTCCGCTTCCTCGGCACTTACAGGCTTCTTAGATGGAAAACGCTTTCGAGTGGCATTGTTTACTTCTTCTATGTTGGAATACTTCTCAACGGGGGAATTTTCTGGAAGCTCTCCCAAGATCTCTTTACCCTTATGCGTAACCACCGTCTGATGATAATTCCATGGCACTGCAGCAGGGTTCGTCATAGGCTTCTGTGGTGCGCGTCCAATAACCACGGGCTCATTCAGCCCTGATGGTTTAATTGTCCCCCGCACCACATAGGCTCCCTTGGGTACGTACATCTGCGCTCCTATTTTCAATTCAAATCTCTTTGGAGGACTCAAAATCAACTGCTTTTCTTTGCGGCCTCGTGGAACATAAAGAACACCGTCTTTGGGAGGCATTGCCTCTGTTCCTGTTTCAACTTTCTTTTCTGGTTCTGTCTTGGTGACTTTGTTCTTCTTTTCCCCTTTGTCTTGCTTCGGGGCAACCTTTGGCTTTCTTTCTGCATCAGCAATAGCAATTATGGCCTTTAGCGCTGGATCAAATTCTTTATCTTCGCAAATCATTCCAATCACGGGCCCATTATTGTGGGCTGGCAGTGGATTATTGGTCACATTTGGGATATCCTCATCCCTCAGCACTATTTTTCCTTGTTCTATTAAGTTCTCCACTCCTCTCTTTAGGGTCCAATAGTCATTTGTATCATGGCCTTCTGCCCCTGAATGATATGCACATCTGACACCGGCTCTGTAGGCGGGCGATGCTGGGTTATGCCTTGTTTGAGGGCTCGGCTGCAGTAGACCCATTTGGACAAGTTTTGGGAATAGATTAGAGTAAGATTCACCAATTGGAGTAAAAGTTTGCCTCCTGGGTAGCTCACGGGGAGGAAAGTTATTCTGTGGAGGACGGGGATTGTAGTGGTTTTGGTGAGGAGGCTGGTTTCTTAGAAATGGAGCTTGGTTTCTATTGGCATGTTGCTGCGGTCGTACAAAGGGTTGAGCATTCATGACCGCATACGGTTGAGGAGCATAAGCCATGTCATGGTGAGAGTAGTAATGTTGAGGGGTTCTTTCCGAGAACATGGGTCTGGGAGCACGGTGTCTTCTTGCACCCGATGCTACCATAGCCGTTTCTTCTTTCTTCTTACCTTTGGCCATTCCTCCAGACCCGCCTTGAATGGCTTGGGAGGTTGCTCTAATGACCGACTGGCTCAGAATTCTGCCTGTTTTCAGTCCATTCTCCACCATTTCACCAATTTTAATAGCTTCTGCAAACGGTTTACCCATAGCTGACATCATATTTTGGAAATAATCAGCTTCCTAAGCTTGAAGAAACACCGTGACCATTTCAACCTCGTCCATCGGAGGTTTTACCCTTGACGCCTGTTCACGCCATTTGATTGCATACTCCCGAAAACTTTCTGAGGACTTCTTCTTTAGATTTGCCAATGAGTTCCGGTCTGGAGCAATGTCTATATTGTACTGGAACTGTCTAACAAAGTTCCTCGCGAGGTCGTCCCAGATGTGCCATCGAGAGATATCTTGATCCATATACCACTCGGAGGCAATACCCACCAAGCTTTCCCCAAAGTAAGCCATGAGCAATTCTTCTTTTCCTCCAGCCCCACGCAATTGATTGCAGTATTTCTTAAGGTGAGCAATGGGATCACCATGCCCATCGTATTTTTCGAACTTCGGAGTCTTGAATCCCATAGGCAAATGCACGTGAGGGAACATGCACAGATCAGTATATGACACACTCTTCTGCCCACTCAAACCCTGCATGTTTTTGAGACTCTGTTCCAGGCTTCTCATCCTTTTTGCCATTTCATCCTGTTCGGGAGCTTTGGGAGTCTTTTCCTGTCCCGTTGTGAACTTATATGGAGGTGGTTGGGAGTAAGTATAGGTGGGGTACTGAGGAGGCTCCACTTGAAAAATAGGATTCTGTAAAGTAAAGGCCGAAGGATCAAAAGTAGGCCTAGGCAGTGAAGGTTGTATGGTGGCCGAGCATGGTGGAGTGGTAAAGATATTGGGGGCTACTCCTAATGTGAACACCTGGGGGCGGACCTCAGAAGGTGTTCCTACCAAATGAGCAGATATGGTGGGTTGTCCCAATGGGGTATTCGGATGACTGATGGGAATATTAGAAGTACCCCCTGATCTAGGAAACAGTTCAGGAAAGCCGGGGATAGCACTTGGAGGCTCCCTTCCATTATTCCATGCATCCCACATCTCCATGACCCGAAGACGTAAGATTCTGTTTTCTTCGGCTGCTGCAGACTCGGAGGCCGAGATGCCCGATATGGGGCTATCCTCAGGGATGGGAACTGCTGGCAAGGTCATTTCCGACGACATTTCTACGCTCCCCTTTGATCTGGTAAAATACTGATGTGATGCCAGTTTACCAAAAACCACCACCGTTTCTATAAACCTAAGCTGGATAAT
>NC_031989.1:30033601-30048409 GCF_001879085.1 Nicotiana attenuata
AAATATTGATTTCATTTCTTGGAATTTGGAAGATAACAGGGTTTACATTCGGAAATTTAAAGACAAGAAACTAAAGAAAACATCCGAGTTACACCCTGGAATAACTCGGGATGCAGAAAAAGTAGCAGGACGGGTCTATCGGGACTCCCGCCTGATTGGAAATGGCGTAGCCTTCCAAGTTTTGTAGCTTGGCGCTTGGTCCTATGTATAACACCTCAGCGGTGCTAGAGCCCTCTCCCGGCTGAACCATGTGGGTTTCGTAGAGTATCTTCCTCATTGCCCTACATATTTCCTCAATTTCTTCGGTCGTAAAGGCCTCATCATCTTCCTCCTCACTGTACTTCGGCTTGACAAAGGTTTAATACAAATGTGGCAGTGGTTGTGACAAGAGATACTTTCGCAATTGATCAACCACCTCATAGTCAGCCATCTTCATTTTCTGAAAGAAGGCTTCCGCTTCCTCGGCACTTACAGGCTTCTTAGATGGAANTTCTATTCAACGTTTTGGGATTTGGATTTGGGTCACATGAAATGCACACCCGAATTTAGGAAGGTAAAATTATTAAAAAACGCGCCTAAAGTAACTAACGTGTTATTAACTTTGCGGGAGGCCTTGAAAATTCGCTAAATGGCACGTCCCGATTTCTAGGTATTTTAATGTAATTATTTAAAGAGGGCCACGCAATTTATGAATTTTGTTTGGCGTGGCGCACCTCGATTAATTTTAAAGGCCATCCTAAAAGGGACTATTGTTCTCTATTAAAGATTGTCTCTAAAGGCCTAATTAATTAACATTATGAATTAATTATCATTTAAGGTATTCGAGAAAGTTCGGGCCTCAAGATCAAGTCCAAATTCAAACAAAAGAATCTCCATTATTAAAGACCCCCTTAATTCAAATTCGCTACTTATCTTGGAAGGCCCAAGCTTGCACTATAAAAATAAACCAATAAATTTTAAAAGAATTCGGGCCCTTAGCATATTGGGCTTCAAGAACTAGCCCAGGCATGAGGAAAAGATCATCAGCCTTTATGAAAGGCTGTCTCGTGTTGGCCCAGTTTTGGCTCATGAGGACCCCAATTTCGAAAGTCCCTATAGACCAAGGATTTCCATACATTGGGCTTGTGATTTGATGGGCCTGAGCTTAGCAGACTTAAACAGTTAGCCTGGCCTAATTATTTCAGGACCTTTTATATGCAACTGGGNACTATGAAAGCTAAACCCCACCTTGCTTCCCATTTGTCTTTATTTCCGGTGTGGGTTACACCAGTGTTTGGCTCTTCAAAACCTCGGGGGTTACCATATCGATGGTACAAGAAATGGAGTGTGCAATACCCTTCTGATAAATTTCCATCCTGAACATCCCTGCTAATACTCAGTAAATCCAGGAATCTGTGGGGAGATACCGGTCTTGGTGCCAACGGATATCGACTTCTAAGGTTTCCATTAAGGCCTGCATAACCCGCAACTTCCTCCAATGTAGGTGTGAGCTCAAAATCTGAGAAACGGAACACATTGCGAGTCGGGTCCCAGAAAGGTATTAAAGCTTCAATTATGTCCAACCTTGGCTTGACGTTCAATAATCCGACCAGACTCCCCAGAACTTTTGCCACTGTTTCTCTACTGCCTTTCCCTAGATCATCCCACCACATGTGGAGCTTCAAGGGGATCTCATTAAAGAATGTGAAGGGTTCAATTTCATTCGTGCTCATCCTGCACATTTATTAAGGTGATTTAAAGACTTATTTTAACCTAAAAAGAAAAAGCAACATCATTCTTTTTTTCAAAATTTCCATTTCAAAAACAAAATTTTGGCTTTGCGGATACGGCCTTTTAGCACTTCAGGGAAGAAGATTTTAAGGCTGTGCCCGCTAACCGTTAAAAATGACCCAAGATGGCTGTTCTTAAAAAATCAGCCTCCCGACGCCCTTTTGGGGACATGCGGCTTATTTTAGACAAGAATGGCATCACCTGACCTATTTGTGACAAAAACTAAGATTTTTGTTGTTTTGGGGCTATTTTTGGCAAAAGGGAAGTTGGACCCGATGGTGGTTGCCTATGTATTCCACGCCCTGTGGGAATCAAACTGGCGTAGTTCGGGCAGAATTGATAAAACCAACTATTTTGAAAACAAAAATCTTTTTTTTTTCAAAAATAAATCCGGCAGAGTTTCAGTACTATTTGGGCATTGGTTTTTTTTTCAAAACAAGTGGTTCCCCTCACTTAGTCCTAACACTTCTATTTTCTGTTCAATTCTCTCCCATTATGTACAAGCCGATCAACATGCAAAGCCGAGCAAATAAATTCACAAGTAGCACGTAAGATGCATCAGGATGGTCTTTTCATTTCAGGTCACCTGTCCTCGACGGACCCAACCCCTGTGTTGAGTCCCCTAAGTCAAATGCACATGATGCAAACAAACGTTCCTACTAGGAATCCGGCATGAGGTTTTGTCATACTAGGTTCAAAACCTGGGTATTTGTTCTAGACTGTGTACCCGAGCGGACAACTCGAGTCGAGGAGGGGGCTACATACCGGGGACCCGAAAGATCATCCGGCTTAGTAACTTGTCCGAGCCTCTTTCTTATTTCAAGGTATGACACTAACATAATAGGGAGTCTCGACCAGCGAGCACATCCCCGAAGATAAGAAGAGAAGGGTTTCGTAACAGTTTATATGTACAATTCAAATAATATCAAAGCGGTATAAGCATCATTTTGCACATTAAGCCCAACATATAAAAATATCAGATAATAAACAAAGGCAAATACAACAATTATTCTAAGCTCGAGTTCTTGAATCCTGAACCAAAAGTTCTGGGTTCATGTCCCCAGCAGAGTCGCAAGAGCTGTCACACCTCGTTTTTCACACACCACCCCAAAAGGTAGTGTATAAGGGAGTTTTTCCAATTTAAGTGACATTATTCGAAATGGGATTATTTATTTAATTCAGAGTCGCCACTTGGGATAGTTTATTTGGTGTCCCAAGTCACCGGTTTATTTTGAATCCCAAATCGCGGAAAATTTCGACTTTCCTTTTGAAGTCTGCAAACCAGAAATTCTGAATAAGGAATTCTGTTAACCCGAGGAAAGGTCTTAGGCACCCCCGGATTCCGTGGTTCTAGCACGGTCGCTTAAACTATTACAATTGGCCTATTATCTGATTTTAATACATGTTTAAACCTATAGTGCAATTTTAAAAAAAATTATTTACCGCTTTTAATTAAATTTTTTAAGGAATGTTGAACGTCGTTTAAAACGTGTTTTTTGGATCAGGTCACGTGAAATGCACCCGGATCCGAAACACATTCTATTCAACGTTTTGGGATTTGGATTTGGGTCACATGAAATGCACACCTGAATTTAGGGAGGTAAAATTATTAAAAAACGCGCCTAAAGTAACTAACGTGTTATTAACTTTGCGGGAGGCCATGAAAATTCGCTAAATGGCGTGTTCCGATTTCTAGGTTTTTTAATGTAATTATTTAAAGAGGGCCACACAATTTATGAATTTTGTTTAGCGTGGCGCACCTCGATTTATTTTAAAGGCCATCCTAAAAGGGACTATTGTTCTCTATTAAAGATTGTCTCTAAAGGCCTAATTAATTAACATTATGAATTAATTATCATTTAAGGTATTCGAGAAAGTTCGGGCCTCAAGATCAAGTCCAAATTTAAACAAAAGAATCTCCATTATTGAAGACCCCCTTAATTCAAATTCGCTACTTATCTTGGAAGGCCCAAGCTTGCACTATAAAATTAAACCAATAAATTTTAAATGAATTCGGGCCCTTAGCATATTGGGCTTCAAGAACTAGCCCAGGCATGAGGAAAAGATCATCAGCCTTTATGAAAGGCTGTCTCGTGTTGGCCCAGTTTTGGCTCATGAGGACCCCAATTTCGAAAGTCCCTATAGACCAAGGATTTCCATACATTGGGCTTGTGATTTGATGGGCCTGAGCTTAGCAGACTTAAACAGTTAGCCTGGCCTAATTATTTCAGGACCTTTTATTATGCAACTGGGCCAATATTAGGCCCAATCCTTACCACTCTAATGGTCCTGGCAGTAAACATACTTGCTATACCTCTTTTAAAACTAAGAAGCTGATATTAAATTAGACAGACAATAATGGTGAGCGTATATTAATCTTGTTCATGTAAACAATCCTAATGGCTAACATTGACACTTTGTTTTTCAATACGCAGTCAACGGGCATACAACATCGACATACATCATTTTAAATTTAGGAAAATGCATTTGAAGCATGGTGAAGGCTTAAGATCACTAACACTGATATAGGCATAGTACACCTGTAACCATTCTCATGAAAATTCAAACTAACATCTCATTTGAAATTCAAACTAACAGGATACCAAAACCAAAATCAACTACAGTAAGCTAACACTATTGAATATCATACTTGTATAATTTTCGAAAAAGAAACAGTCCAATTATTACAGTTATAGGAAGTCCAGGTCATTTAAACCTATAATACTACTAATGCATAAACCTAGCATTCAAACTAATATGCTTGCAAGTGAACTAGCATGAAAATAACATGAGTAGTATGTCATTTCTTCAACAATCCAAATACATTTGCTGATCCAGTACTTCACACATCATTTGAGGCTAAACAAAATACCTGGAAATTAGAACAAAGTGAGGAAATAGGAGTCAGCTAAGTAACATTGCAACAGCAGGTGCAGTTCAGCAAATCTCAGCAGATTCCAAGTCAAAAATCCAGGAAAAATAAAGGATAGCGTGCAGTAGATTCCAAATAACTTCGAACCACCAACAATCAGCTGAATTTGAAGATCAAGCTTGATGAACCTAGGCAATTGAACAAACGACAGATCTGAAAGGATTTTTGTACTATATTTTTGTTGATTTTCAGGATTTTGGGTTTCTAGGATCTAATGTTTTTGTATCTAAACTATCTATTTCTACCAGAATTTTTTTTCGGATTTTCAGTAGTTTTTAGTAGTTTTGGATCTGAATTTTTGAATTTTTCAGATTTCTCTAAGCTCTAGGATTTGAATTTTGAATTTTTTCAGAGTTTTGGATCTCTCTAGACTGCTGAAATTTTATTGAATTTTTTCAGATCTCTGAACTTCTAAAATTTTTCAGATTTCTCAAACTTGTATTGTAAGGCAAGGCACTGCCCTTTTATAGACAAAATTAGGGCAGCATTCAGATTTTCCTTTTGCACCCTTGCCCCCTTATTAATTTTCAGTTTTTAGCTACTTAGTCCTTTAGTTTATGACTTGCTGGTCAAGTTATACTACCAAGTTCCTGAATTTCAAGTTAAGACCCCAATCTAGAAGGTTCTAGGGGGTTCCAATTCAGTTACTGCAAGATTCTTTCATTGAACTACCTATACTACCCCTACATTGGTTCTGAAATTACCAACATATGTTAACTAACCCCAGCCCCTTTTAACTTGGTCAAAGTGACCATGGTTAATTAACAAAGGCCCTAGCTTTTTCAGCAGTAATCAAACAACACTTCAATTAACAAAAATTTCCAAAAATTAAACTAAACCTGATTTTAATCCTAAATTAATCCCTAACAGTTCAAATTAAACTACTATTGGCAATTACCAATCGAACATGCATTCATGGAGACAAACAGAATTAATCACACACTGAATCACTGAATCATGAATTGAAAATTAACAATCAAAAATATGAATCAAACTGGATCAGAGGATAGAAACTAAACTTAACAAAAAGAAATCTAAGAAAACTAAAAAGCAAATACTAAGAACAGATAGGAAAAAGTAATAAAAATAAAAAGAAAATGAAAGAGAAGAGGATTACCGGAATTGAGACTTAGCCTGGACAAATCAAATTGAAATTTCTTGACCAAACTAGTGTTTAATCGTGTGTTTTCAGGAGAAAACACACGGCTATACCCTATAATGGTCAAGCCACCAGTAAACCCCCAATTTATGAAATTAGGGTTTGAGGCCAAACTTCAATCTAAAATTCGAGCCATTGGGGGGAGATTCGAGGGTTACTGATGGTGGATTCGGAGAGAGGAGGGTGAGGAGGCTATAGGGTGTTAATTTGGTAAGGTTTGGAGGTGGAGCCACCGGACACGGCGGAGCCGGCGACCACTGTTTCAAATATTCGACAAGTTCAGGAGGGATTCGAAGGAAAATAGGCCTGGATCCAGAATAGGGAGGTGAAGAGGAAGCCATGGTGAAATTTTGGGGTAATTTGGAGACTCGCCGCCGGCAGAGGCGATTTCCGGCCGGCGGCGGACGGCGGGGGGACGGTGGTGAACGGTGGTGTATTAGGGGTGTAAGAGAGATGACCGGATAGAGGGGTGGGGTGGGATTTGGACATATATATATATATCAATAATTCATCAGTTCCTGACCGTTAGATTAAGAAACCTAGACGGTCAGGATTGAATTGGTCCCTAAACGGCGTCGTTTGGTTATAAACAAAGCTGGACCGGGTTGGGGAGGGGGGTTTGGAATTGGACTGGGTTGGTGAGATTGGGCTGGTTCAGGGGTTATTTCAATTGGGCTGGCAAATTAGCTTGAATATTGGCCCAATGCAGGCCAGCCTATTTCCTTCTCTTTTTATTATTTATTTTCATTCTTTTTCTCTTTTTTTTTTGATTTTGTTAAATACCAAACTAAAAATTAAAACCTGATTTAATTCTAAAATTAAGCTAATTAATTTTTAAAAATTAACTAACTCCTAATTTAAAAGAAAACTTAAGGAGAAAAGTCAAAAAATTTTAAAAAAAAGACTATATTTGTTATTTTCTTCCGCTTTTTGTAATGCTAATTAACTAATAGAACTAAGAATATAAAATTGGGTCCTAAATGCAAATGTGCTATTTTTGGATTTTTTATGAATTATCATGCACACACAGATAAAAATACTCACAACAATACGCAATTAAATCCTAAAAAATCAAATAATAAAAGAAAAATCCTAATTCTAAGAAGTCTATAGGAATAATTCAAGCGAGGCAAAAATCACGTGCTCACATTCATAAAACGTCCTAGCAACGAGTATCTCGGCCGCTGTCGAGATCGGACTATCTAAGAGATTGTGCGGCCTGGCATATGTCGAGACATTCAAAAGGGACGACCCAATGCACATTGAACAGACTAGGCCCTCTGGCTAAGAACCGTTGGATAAAGGGAAGTAATTACTATATAAATAAGGGAGAGGGGAAAAGAAAAGGGGGGGCTCTCCCTTGGAGAAGAGGAGGGCAGAAGAACCAGAGAAAGCTATAAGGGAAAAACATGAGAAGTCACAGATCTTGGCGATAAGACTCTGTAATCTCCTTTCTTGAACCGATAAAGATGGTGTTTCCAACTACTAATGGCATTCGCTCTGTTTCTTCTTTATTCTTACATTACGAGACAACCCATCATAAATGTAAGCATGTTATTTATATTCGATATCTTTTGTGAGCCTTGAAAGTTCATGAACTTGAATGTATCTTATTCTCCTATTCAATATGTTTTGGTGTTTAATCTAGAGTTAATTAATCTTGGCTAAGATTTATCCTTCATTTTATTATTAGTTAGTTTAACAAATGTGACGACCCAGCCAGTCGTCTCATGAGTTACCGCTCTGTTTCCCCCCATTTCTGCTTCTTTATGCTTCGTTATCCGTGTTTTCTGGTATCGGGTTGGTCGAATCGAGTTCGGAATGATTTTTGATAAGGTTTGAGACACTTAGTCTCTTTTAAGAAGGTTTGAGTGGGAAAAGTCAACCGGATGTTGACATATGTGTTATGGGGCTTGGATGCGAGTTCCAATGGTTCGGTTAGCTTCGGGAGGTGAGATCGGAATTGGTTTTAGAGGTCCGGAGTAGAATTAGGCTTGAATTGGCGAAGTTGATATTTTGGCAATTTTCGGATGGTTGGTGAGATTTTGATCCGAGGATCGGAATGGAATTTCGAGAGTTGCTGTAGTTTTGTTATGTCATTTGGGATGTGTGTGCAAAATTTCAGGTCATTCGGACGTGATTTGGTTGGGTTTTTGATCAAAAGCGTAATCTAAAAGATTTTGGGATTCTTAGGCTTGAATCCGATGCAAATTTGATATTTCGATGTTGTTTTGAGTGTTTCGAAGGTTGGAACAAGTTTGAATGATGTTATGAGATATGTTGGCATGTTTGGTTGAGGTCCCGAGGAAAATCAAAGCTAAGCTAGCTATACCTATCAACTATGAGTTACAAGATTCCTATCTATAAATCTCTTGAAGCTTGATTTTGAGTCTTAGCTGATTTTGCCATGGACTCCGATCTGACTCTTGATGCTCGCAAGCTGTAGGTGTTGGTTCTTTCTTCAACATTGTGTCAAAGCGGGACAGGCGGAGCTTGTGACTTCAATCAAGTTTTGAGCAGTCCGCATCTTTGTTCACTTCGGCAGTTTGAATTCACTTCTTTTTGTTCTTTTTTCTTCTTTTCTTTATTCTGGATTAAGACTCATTCGTTTGGTCGTCTTGAACACCTGTGCCTTGATGTCAAACGTGCTCAGACACCAAAACAAACAAACGAACGAAATTTTCTGCCCTAGTTTTTACTAGGAAAATTTCGTGAGTTATTTGTGACAAAGTCTGAACTCATTATCTCTTCTTTTATTTATTTATTTTCTTTCATTTTCAAGAATTGTATTCATCTATGATAGAACAAATTAGGGATTGGAGGCCCTATGTCTAGAAAGGCGCAACTCAGAGATTGGAGCCCTAATGTTGACAAAAGGTAAAAGCGCCTAACTCAGGGACTGGAACCCTAATGTTGGCTAAAGGAAAAACGCTCAACTCAGGGATATGAGCCCTAATGTTGGCCAAAGGAAAAAATTCTCAACTCAGGGATTGGAGCCCTAATGTTGGCTAAAGGAAAACGCTCAACTCAGGGATTGGAGCCCTAATGTTGGCTAAAGGAAAAAATGCTCAACTCAGGGATTGGAGCCATAATGTTGGCTAAAGGGAAAAACGCTCAACTCAGGGATTGGAGCCCTAATGTTGGCTAAAGGAAAAAACGCTCAACTCAGGGATTGGAGCCCTAATGTTGGCAAAAGGAAAAACGCTCATCTCAGGGATTGGAGTCCTAATGTTGGCTAAAGGGAAAAACGCTCAACTTAGGAATTGGAGCCCTGATGTTGGCTAAAGGAAAAACGCTCAACTCAGGAATTGGAGCCCTAATGTTGGCTAAAGGGAAAAATGCTCAACTCAGGGGTTGGAGCCCTAATGTTGGCTAAGGGAAAAAGCGCTCAACTCAGGGATTGGAGCCCTAATGTTGGCTAAAGGAAAAATGCTCAACTCAGGGGTTGGAGCCCTAATGTTGGCTAAAGGGAAAAATGCTCAACTCAGGGGTTGGAGCCCTAATGTTGGCTAAAGAAAAAACGCTCAACTCAGGGGTTGGAGCCCTAATGTTGGCTAAAGGAAAAACGCTCAACTCAGGGATTGGAGCCCTAATGTTGGCTAAAGGAAAAAACGCTCAACTCAGGAATTGGAGCCCTAATGTTGGCTAAAGGGGACCAGGTTGATATTGGGAATTCTAAACTGACCTCTTTTGGGATTTTCTTCTCTTGTTATCTTTTTTTTTTGATAAGATGCAGGAAAGAACTTGGAGGAAACTTCCCTTTTGCATTGATTATTTGCTGCAAAGCTGTTTCAGCACTTGCGCGTTTCTTTTCTTTTGGCTGCACCTGCTTCTTGCACGGTTGCTTGGAGTGCCCTTGTTTCAATTTTTAAACAAAGAACAATTGTTAGTTTGAAACGGTGGTTGGTTTTGTGGCCTTGATTGTCTCAATTTCTTGATCCCGGCCCAGCTTCTGTTGAGAATCTCTGCTGCTTGCTGGTTTTGAAGATTAACCTCTCTTTCAAACTGAAGGACTCAACTTTTAAGATTTCATGATGACTCGCCTGTGTGGGGCTTCGACCCTTTTCACTTTATTCTGCCTTTATGACCTTTGTCCTTGACTTTTCTTTTTCTCTTTCAATAACTTTGATGTCAAAGCATCCACCATCATGGTCAGTCGGGGTTGACTTGATGCACCCGCTGAGGCTGGGTACTTTTCTTTAGCTTTGTTAGGGAGAGCCCTGTAAAGCTAGTCCTGCCACCTTTTCTTTGTATTAATTCGGGAACAGAGTTAGACCGAAAGGGATTTTAAGGAAAAAGTAGACAAAAGGCAAGAGAATGAATTTAAAGAGAAGCGTTCCTTTCAGGGAGAACAGAAGGACTTATCTGGGGTGCATGCAGGCTTCAAATAGACATGACATGCTTCTTGGACTGGGTGCCCGACCCGCACAAACTTTCCACCCTTCTCATAAACTCATTGACCCGTGTTTCAAATCCAGGGAATCTTGCTAGGACTTTTTCAATGGTGGGAGATGTCTTCTCTTCGGCCGACGACGCCCTTTGCGGGTTTTCACCAGTCGACCTCTCTCATTTCTCTTCTCACCGTCGCCCGATAGTGCTCTTTACGAGTTTCTACTAAGCGGACTCTCTCATTTTCAATTTCTCTACTCACCGTCGCCTTATGGTGCCCGTAGGTTTTCACCGATAAGACTCTCTCATTTTATTTCTCTCAATTTGGTTGCATCAAATTCCAACAATGATGTTTTCAATTCCCACGCCTTTGCCAATTGATCGGAAGGACTTGGACAAGGTTTTTGGGTAAAAAGAATCTTGGATGGAATTACAACTTCAGAACCGTTTTGGTGGGCTCATGGCCGAGCCATTATTTCATCTGCCCCAGTTTTATTTTTTGGGGGAATTGGGATTTTTGTTTCGGTGTGACTGAACCCCAGGGAGAGGCTGCCTACGTATCCTTTCGGAATCAAGTCAGACATAGTTCAGGTAAACATTTGTTTTGTTGTTTTTGTTTTTGTTTTGTTTTTCTTTCTTTTCTTTTCTTTTCTTTTTCATCATTTTTCATCTTTTTTTTTCTTTTTTTTGTTCTTTTTTTTTTCGTTTCTTTCTTTTCGATAGTACTTCCGGGTTCCAAAGAGGGTAATCAAGGAAGAGTAACTGGCTCAAAGGGTTTGCGAAGGGTTGATAGTGTTTGGGTAGCGGGAATGAAAGCCTTCGTCATCTCAATTGAACAAAGTCATCACCGCAGAAAGTTTAGACATTGTACCTTTTTACTGCATCCGCATTCACAGCTGCTTCGGGATCGTTTCCTTCGATATCTCCCAGATACAATGCTCCTCTTGGCAATATCTTTCTGATGATGTAGGGACCCTTCCAATTAGGAGCAAATTTTCCTTTTGCTTCCTGGTGATGAGGCAGAATGCGCCTTAACACAAGTTGTCCTACTTCAAAATTCTTGGGCCGTACTTCTTGTTATAAGCGCGGGCCATTCTTTGTTGGTACAACTGCCCGTGATAGACCGCGGCCATCCGTTTTTCATCAATTAAGGCCAACTGTTCCAGACGAGTCTTGACCCACTCACTGTCCTCAGTCTCTGCTTCCACGATGATCCGGAGAGAAAGGACTTCTACCTCTGCGGGTATTACAGCCTCAGTTCCATAGACCAAAAGGTATGGGGTAGCTCTTACCGATATGCGCACTATGGTGCGATATCCCAGTAATGCAAAAGGCAACTTTTCATGCCATTGTCTGGAGCTCTGAATCATCCTTCTCAAAATCTTTTTGATGTTCTTGTTTGCTGCTTCAACAACACCATTGGCTTTAGGTTTATTCCCAAATTGTTCCAACTTTCTCCCTAAAAACCTCTTCGTCATCATATTCCGGTTCTTGGTTCATTATTTCACAATTAAACAGCGTGTTTGGATCTGGGCATGAAGTCCGCAAGCATGTCATACTATTTAAAGTCGTATTATTAGAACTGAAAAGAAGAAGTAAAAGAGAAAAATAGCAAAATCAGAAAAAAATAGAGAGAAAATGAACGATGAAATATTGATTTCATTTCTTGGAATCGGGAAGATAACAAGGTTTACATTGGGTAATTTAAAGACAAGAAACTAAAGAGAACATCCGAGTTACACCCTGGAATAACTCGGGATGCAGAAAAAGTAGCAGAGCAAGTCTCCCGGGACTCCCGCCTGATCGAAAATGGCGTAGCCTTCCAATTTTGAAGCTTGGCGCTTGGTCCCATGTATAACACCTCAGCGGTGCTAGTGCCCTCTCCCGGCTGAACCATGTGGGTTTCGTAGAGTATCTTCCTCATTGCCCCACATATTTCCTCAATCTCTTCGGCCGTAAAGGCCTCATCTTCTTCCTCCTCACTGTACTTCGGCTTGACAAAGGTTTCATACAAACGCGGCAGTGGCTGTGGCAAGACCCATGCCTCCTTCTTTCTCTCATCTACCCACTCCACATCATCTGGGGTGGGGTGAAACCTATCCCGAAGAACTTTTCGGTTGTAGGCAGGGTCACTGGTTCAGATATTCCTTGCAGAGCTTTTCCAAGTCCCTTCCCTGGTTTGAAACCGTGTCTGATCATTTCCTTAACCACCATAGTCGAGGCATTAGATAGGAAGGGTTGAGGGCAAGGGTTTCCTTCTTCATGCTGATCCGCCACCACAACTTCGAACGCTTGGTAAACTATGTGTTCACTGCCTTCCCTCGCTTCTAGGCATGGGACAGATGGGTCCCGATAGATTGACTGTTCATCCTCTCCGTGAACCACGATCTCCTGATCCTCGTGTTCAAATTTCACCATTTGATGGAGGGTAGAGGGTACAGCTCCTACAACATGGATCCAAGGCCTTCCCAGAAGAAAATTATAGGACGTGTCCATGTCTAGCACTTGGAAAGTCACCTCGAAGTCCACCGGACCAATGGTCAAGATTAGGTCAATTTCTCCAATGGTGTCTCTTTTGATACCGTCAAAGGCTCTCACACAGACATTGTTGGGACGAATCCTTCCAGTCCCGATTTCCATACGCTGTAGTGTGGAGAGTGGGAAAATGTCCACCCCAGAACCTCCGTCTACCATGACCCTCTTCACATAGTATCCCTCACATTTGACGGTTAAGTGCAAGGCTTTGTTGTGAGCGGCTCCTTCTGGAGGCAAGTCGTTTTTGCTGAATGAAATCTGATTGACGGTGAAAAATCTTTCTGCCATTCTTTCCAACTGTTCCACAGAAGTTTCAGCAGTCACATATGCTTCATTCAGGGTCTTCATTAAAACCTTTTGGTGCTCAGGGGATTTCATCAGCAAGGATTCTTGTTCAGGGTACTTTCGCAATTGATCAACCACCTCATAGTCGGCCATCTTCATTTTCTGAAAGAAAGCTTCCGCTTCCTTGGCACTTACAAGTTTCTTGGATGGGAAACGCCTTCTGGTGGCGTTGTTCACTTCTTCTATGTTGGAGTATTTCTCAACGGGGTGATTTTCTGGAAGTTCCCCCAAGATTTCTTTACCCTTATACGTAACCACTATTTTATGGTAATTCCAAGGCACCGCGGCAGGATTGGTCATAGGCTTCTGTGGTGCGCGTCCAATAACCACGGGCTCATCCAGCCTTGATGGTTNGCAAAGATCAATGAGAAATTATGAGAGATTTTTGCCTGCTTGGCACTCCATGAGAAGCATTTTTGAAAAAATGTCTGACCAAACCCTGCTTCAGAGGTTGCCTACATATCCTTGGCTATAAAGGAATCAGGTCAGTGTAGTTCTGGAAGTTTTGGTAGCTGGGACTACCAGGAGCTGTGATTTCACTACTGTTGCTGCTGCTACTGCTTGCTGACCTCCTTATTACACCAAAAAGGAAAATCAAAGCTAAGCTAGCTATGCCTATCAATTATGAGTTACAAGATTCCTATCTATAAATCTCTTGAAGCTTGATCTTGAGTCTTAGCTGATTTTGCCGTGGACTCCGATCTGAATCTTGATGCTCGCAAGCTGTAGGTGTTGGTTCTTTCTTCAGCATTGTGTCAAAGCGGGACATGCGGAGCTTGTGACTTCAATCAAGTTTGAGCAGTCCGCATCTCTGTTCACTTCGGCATTTTGAATTCACTTCTTTTTGTTCTTTTTTTTCCTTCTTTTCTTTATTCTGGATTGAGACTCAATCTTTTGGTCGTCTCGAACACCTGTGCCTCGATGTCAAACCTGCTCGGACACCAAAACAAACAAACAAACGAATTTTTCTGCCCCAGTTTTCACTAGGAAAATTTCGTGAGTTATTTGTGACAAAGTCTGAACTCATTCTCTCTTCTTTTTTTTTGTGTTTTTCATTTTCAAGAACTGTATTTATCTATGATAGAACAAGTTAGGGTTTGGAGGCCCTATGTCTAAAAGGCGCAACTCAGGGATTGGAGCCCTAATGTTGGCAAAAAAAACGCTCAACTCAGGGATTGGAGCCCTAATGTTGGCTAAAGGGAAAAACGCTCAACTCAGGGATTGGAGCCCTAATGTTGGCTAAAGGGAAAAACGCTCAACTCAGGGATTGGAGCCCTAATGTTGGCTAAGGGAAAAACGCTCAACTCAGGGATTGGAGCCCTAATGTTGGCAAAAGGAAAAAACGCTCAACTCAGGGATTGGAGCCCTAATGTCGGCTAAAGGAAAAAATGCTCAACTCAGGGATTGGAGCCCTAATGTTGGCTAACAAAAAAACGCTCAACTCAGGGATTGGAGCCCTAAGGTTGGCTAAAGGAAAAAACGCTCAACTCAGGGATTGGAGCCCTAATGGTGGCTAAAGGAAAACGCTCAACTCAGGGATTGGAGCCCTAATGTTGGCTAAAGGAAAAACGCTCAACTCAGGGATTGGAGCCCTAATGTTGGCAAAAGGCGACTAGGGAATGGAGGCCCTATGTCTAAAAGGCGCAACTCAGGGATTGGAGCCCTAATGTTGGCTAAA
>NC_031989.1:30048428-30048659 GCF_001879085.1 Nicotiana attenuata
CGCGTTATGCCGGGATTAAAGAAAAAGGCTAAAGGAAAAACGCTCAACTCAGGGATTAGAGCCCTAATGTTGGCTAAAGGAAAAAACGCTCAACTCAGGGATTGGAGCCCTAATGTTGGCTAAAGGAAAATGCTCAACTCAGGGATTAGAGCCCTAATGTTGGCTAAAGGAAAAATGCTCAACTCAGGGGTTGGAGCCCTAATGTTGGCTAAAGGAAAAATGCTCAACTCA
>NC_031989.1:30048675-30079564 GCF_001879085.1 Nicotiana attenuata
CAGCGGTGCTAGTGCCCTCTCCCGGCTGGACCATATGGGTGAGCCAGGGGTTGGAGCCCTAATGTTGGCTAAAGGAAAAGCGCTCAACTCAAGGATTGGAGCCCTAATGTTGGCTAAAGGAAAAATGCTCAACTCAGGGATTGGAGCCCTAATGTTGGCTAAAGGAAAAACGCTCAACTCAGGGATTGGAGCCCTAATGTTGGCTGGAGCCCTAATGTTGGCTAAAGGAAAAACGCTCAACTCAGGGATTGGAGCCCCAATGTTGGCTAAGGGAAAAATGCTCAACTCAGGGGTTGGAGCCCTAATGTTGGCTAAAAGGAAAAACGCTCAACTCAGGGATTGGAGCCCTAATGTTGGCTAAAGGGAAAAACGCTCAACTCAGGGATTGGAGCCCTAATGTTGGCTAAGGGAAAAAACGCTCAACTCAGGGGTTGGAGCCCTAATGTTGGCTAAAGGTAAAAAGCTCAACTCAGGGATTGGAGCCCTAATGTTGGCGAAAGGCGACTAGGAAATGGAGGCCCTATGTCTAAAAAGGCACAACTCAGGGATTGGAGCCCTAATGTTGGCTAAAAAGTAAAAGGTTGATATTGGAAATTCTAAACTATCCTTTTTTGGGATTCTTTTTTTATCTCTTTTTCTCTTTTTTTTTCATTTTTGATAAGATGCAGGAAAGAACTTGGAGGAAACTTCCCTTTTGCATTGATTATTTGCTGCAAAGCTGTTTCAGCACTTGCGCGTTTCTTTTCTTTTGGCTGCACCTGCTTTTGCGCGGTTGTCTGGATTGCACCTGTTTCAATTTTCAAACAAAGAACAATTGTTAGTTTGAAACGGTGGTTGGTTTTACGGCCTTGATTGCTTGATCCCGGCCTAGCTTCTGTTGAGAACCTCTGTTGCTTGTTGGTTTTGAAGATTAACCTCTCTTTCAAACCGCAGGACTCAACTTTCAGGATTTCATGATGACTCGCCCGCGTGGGGCTTCGACCCTTTTCACTTTATTCTGCCTTTAAGACCTTTGTCCTTGACTTTTCTTTTTCTCTTTCAATAACTTTGATTTCAAAGCATCTGCCATCATGGCCAGTCGGGATTGACTTGATGCACCCGCTGAGGCTGGGTACTTTTCTTTAGCTTTCGTTAGGCAAAGCCCTGTAAAACCAGTCCTGCTACCTTTTCTTGGTACTAGCTTCGGAAACAGAGTTAAACTGAAAGGGATTCAAGGAAAAAGTAAGCAAAAGGCAAGAAGATGAGTTTAAAGAGAAGCGTCCCTTTCGGGGGAAAAGAAGGACTTATCTGGGGGGTGCATGCCGGCTTCAAATGGACATGACATGCTTCTTGGACTGGATGCCCGACCCCCACAAACTTTCCCAACTTCTCGTAAACTCATTGACCCGTACTTCAAAACCAGGGAACCTTGCCAGGACTCTTTCAGTGGTGGGAGATGTCTTCTTTTCGGCCGACGGCGCCCTTTGCGGGTTTTCGCCAATCGACCTCTCTCCTTTCTCTTCTCACCGTCGCCTGATAGTGCTCTTTACGAGTTTTCACTAAACGGACTCTCTCATTTTCAATTTCTCTACTCACTGTCGCCTTATGGTGCCCGTAGGTTTTCACCGATAAAACTCTCTCAATTTGATTGCATCAGATTCCAACGATGATGTTTTCAATTCTCACGCCTTTGCCAATTGATCGGAAGGACTTGGACAAGGTTTTTGGGTAAAAAGAATCTTGGATGGAATTACAACTTTGGAACCGTTTTGGTGGGCTCATGGCCGAGCCATTATATCATCTGCCCCAGTTTCATTTTTTGGGGGAATTGGGATTTTTGTTTTGGTGTGACTGAACCCCAGAGAGAGGCTGCCTACGTATCCTTTCGGAATCAAGTCAGACGTAGTTTAGGAAACTTTGTTTTTGGTTGTTTTTGTTGTTGTTTTTCTGTTTTGTTTTGTTTTCCTTTTTCTTTCTTTTTCTTTCTTTTTTTTTCATCATTTTTCAATCATTTTTCATTTTTTCGTTCTTTTTTTCATCTTTTTTTCTTTTAATAGTACTTTCGGGTTCCAAAGAGGGTAGTCAAGGAAGAGTAACCGGCTCAAAGGGTTTGCGAAAGATTGACAGTGTTTGGATAGCGGAAAGGAAGCCTTCATCATCTCAATCGCCCAAAGTCACTGCTGCAGAAAGCCTAGACATGATACCTTTTTACTGCATCCGCATTCACACCTGCTTCGGGATCATTTCCTTCGATATCACCCAGATACAATGCTCCTCTCGGCAATATCTTTCTGATGATGTATGGGCCCTTCCAATTAGGAGCAAACTTTCCTTTTGCTTCCTGGTGATGAGGAAGAATGCGCCTTAACACAAGTTGTCCCACTTCAAAATTCCTGGGGCGTACTTTCTTGTTATAAGCACGGGCCATTCTTTGTTGGTACAACTGCCTATGGCAGACCGCAGCCATCCGCTTTTCATCAATCAGTGTCAACTGTTCCAGACGGGTCTTGACCCACTCACTGTCTTCAGCTTCAACAATGATCCGGAGAGAGGGGATTTCAACTTCCGCAGGTATTACGGCTTCAGTGCCATAGACCCAAAGGTATGGGGTTGCTCCAACCGATGTGCGCACTGTGGTGCGATATCCCAGTAGTGCGAAAGGTAACTTTTCATGCCATTGTCTGGAGCTCTGAATCATTTTTCTCAAAATCTTCTTGATGTTCTTGTTTGCTGCTTCAACAGCGCCATTGGCTTTAGGTTTATTCCCAAATTGTTCCAATTCTCGATTTATTTCCCTAAAAACCTCTTCTTCATCATATTCTGGTTCTGGGTTCATTATTTCACAATTAGACAGCGTGTTTGGATCTGGGCATGAAGTCCGCAATCATGTCATGTTATTTAAAGCCGCATTATTAGAACTGAAAAGAAGAAATAAAGAGAAAAATAGCAAAATCAGAAAGATGAACGATAAAATATTGATTTCATTTCTTGGAATTTGGAAGATAACAGGGTTTACATTCGGAAATTTAAAGACAAGAAACTAAAGAAAACATCCGAGTTACACCCTGGAATAACTCGGGATGCAGAAAAAGTAGCAGGACGGGTCTATCGGGACTCCCGCCTGATTGGAAATGGCGTAGCCTTCCAAGTTTTGTAGCTTGGCGCTTGGTCCTATGTATAACACCTCAGCGGTGCTAGAGCCCTCTCCCGGCTGAACCATGTGGGTTTCGTAGAGTATCTTCCTCATTGCCCTACATATTTCCTCAATTTCTTCGGTCGTAAAGGCCTCATCATCTTCCTCCTCACTGTACTTCGGCTTGACAAAGGTTTAATACAAATGTGGCAGTGGTTGTGACAAGAGATACTTTCGCAATTGATCAACCACCTCATAGTCAGCCATCTTCATTTTCTGAAAGAAGGCTTCCGCTTCCTCGGCACTTACAGGCTTCTTAGATGGAAAACGCTTTCGAGTGGCATTGTTTACTTCTTTTATGTTGGAATACTTCTCAATGGGTGGAATTTTCTGGAAGCTCTCCCAAGATCTCTTTACCCTTATACGTAACCACCGTCTGATGATAATTCCATGGCACTACAGCAGGGTTCGTCATAGGCCTCTGTGGTGCGCGTCCAATAACCACGGGCTCATTCAGCCCTGATGGTTTAATTGTCCCCCGCACCACATAGGCTCCCTTGGGTACGTACATCTGCGCTCCCCTTTTCAATTCAAATTTTTTTGGAGGGCTCAAAGTCAGTTGCTTTTCTTTGCGGCCTCGTGGGACATAGAGAATTCCATTTTTGGGAGGCATTGCCTCTGTTCCTGTTTCAACTTTCTTTTCTGGTTCTGTCTTGGTGACTTTGTTCTTCTTTTCCCCTTTGTCTTGCTTCGGGGCAACCTTTGGCTTTCTTTCTGCATCAGCAATAGCAATTATGGCCTTTAGCGCTGGATCAAATTCTTTATCTTCGCAAATCATTCCAATCACGGGCCCATTATTGTGGGCTGGCAGTGGATTATTGGTCACATTTGGGATATCCTCATCCCTCAGCACTATTTTTCCTTGTTCTATTAAGTTCTCCACTCCTCTCTTTAGGGTCCAATAGTCATTTGTATCATGGCCTTCTGCCCCTGAATGATATGCACATCTGACACCGGCTCTGTAGGCGGGCGATGCTGGGTTATGCCTTGTTTGAGGGCTCGGCTGCAGTAGACCCATTTGGACAAGTTTTGGGAATAGATTAGAGTAAGATTCACCAATTGGAGTAAAAGTTTGCCTCCTGGGTAGCTCACGGGGAGGAAAGTTATTCTGTGGAGGACGGGGATTGTAGTGGTTTTGGTGAGGAGGCTGGTTTCTTAGAAATGGAGCTTGGTTTCTATTGGCATGTTGCTGCGGTCGTACAAAGGGTTGAGCATTCATGACCGCATACGGTTGAGGAGCATAAGCCATGTCATGGTGAGGGTAGTAATGTTGAGGGGTTCTTTCCGAGAACATGGGTCTGGGAGCACGGTGTCTTCTTGCACCCGATGCTACCATAGCCGTTTCTTCTTTCTTCTTACCTTTGGCCATTCCTCCAGACCCGCCTTGAATGGCTTGGGAGGTTGCTCTAATGGCTGACTGGCTCAGAATTCTGCCTGTTTTCAGTCCATTCTCCACCATTTCACCAATTTTAATAGCTTCTGCAAACGGTTTACCCATAGCTGACATCATATTTTGGAAATAATCAGCTTCCTAAGCTTGAAGAAACACCGTGACCATTTCAACCTCGTCCATCGGAGGTTTTACCCTTGACGCCTGTTCACGCCATTTGATTGCATACTCCCGAAAACTTTCTGAGGACTTCTTCTTTAGATTTGCCAATGAGTTCCGGTCTGGAGCAATGTCTATATTGTACTGGAACTGTCTAACAAAGTTCCTCGCGAGGTCGTCCCAGATGTGCCATCGAGAGATATCTTGATCCATATACCACTCGGAGGCAATACCCACCAAGCTTTCCCCAAAGTAAGCCATGAGCAATTCTTCTTTTCCTCCAGCCCCACGCAATTGATTGCAGTATTTCTTAAGGTGAGCAATGGGATCACCATGCCCATCGTATTTTTCGAACTTCGGAGTCTTGAATCCCATAGGCAAATGCACGTGAGGGAACATGCACAGATCAGTATATGACACACTCTTCTGCCCACTCAAACCCTGCATGTTTTTGAGACTCTGTTCCAGGCTTCTCATCCTTTTTGCCATTTCATCCTGTTCGGGAGCTTTGGGAGTCTTTTCCTGTCCCGTTGTGAACTTATATGGAGGTGGTTGGGAGTAAGTATAGGTGGGGTACTGAGGAGGCTCCACTTGAAAAATAGGATTCTGTAAAGTAAAGGCCGAAGGATCAAAAGTAGGCCTAGGCAGTGAAGGTTGTATGGTGGCCGAGCATGGTGGAGTGGTAAAGATATTGGGGGCTACTCCTAATGTGAACACCTGGGGGCGGACCTCAGAAGGTGTTCCTACCAAATGAGCAGATATGGTGGGTTGTCCCAATGGGGTATTCGGATGACTGATGGGAATATTAGAAGTACCCCCTGATCTAGGAAACAGTTCAGGAAAGCCGGGGATAGCACTTGGAGGCTCCCTTCCATTATTCCATGCATCCCACATCTCCATGACCCGAAGACGTAAGATTCTGTTTTCTTCGGCTGCTGCAGACTCGGAGGCCGAGATGCCCGATATGGGGCTATCCTCAGGGATGGGAACTGCTGGCAAGGTCATTTCCGACGACATTTCTACGCTCCCCTTTGATCTGGTAAAATACTGATGTGATGCCAGTTTACCAAAAACCAACCACCGTTTCTATAAAACCTAAGCTGGATAATGACAGCAGCAAACGGTTAGTTTGAGGCAAATAATAGATAGGTAATCGCACGTTGGGGTGTGATGCACCTATACAGTTAAATGTGTTTCTATATGTTTTGCAACGATTGCATGCGTCATCCCGGCTTTTCCTTATTCTTTCCTTTTGCCCTTTTCTCTCATTTTTCATTGCCTCTCTTTTTCTTTTTTCACTTTCTCTTTTCTTTTCTTTCATTCTTGCCCTTGCTTTTTCTCCCCTTTTTCTTTTCTCTTAGGGTTACGGTCGAATCTTATGGAGATTGCCTACGTATCATGACCCCGCATGAATCAGACCAAGCGTAGTTCTTGAACATAAAGGCGAGAAGTAAGGAAATAATTTTTGGGAAATTGTTTTTCGATTTTTCATTAATTTTTATTTCAAGAACAAAACTCCGGCTTTGCGGATACGGCCTTTTAGCACTTCGGGAAAGAAGATTAAGGCTGTGCCCGCTAACCATTGAAAATGACCCAAGGTGGCTGTTCTTGCAAAAACAGCCTTCCGGCGCCCTTTTGGGGACATTCGGCTTATTTTAAGCAAGAATGGCATCACCTGACTTATTTGCGGCAAAAATTAAAAATTTTGTTGTTTTTGGGCTTTTTTTAGAAAAAGGAAAGTTGGACCCGATGGGGGTTGCCTACGTATCCCACGCCCTGTGGGAATCAAACTGGCGTAGTTCGGGCAGATTTGACAAAACCAACTATGTTTTGAAAACAAAAGTTATCTTTTTCTTTCATTTTCTCAAAAATTCGACAAGGTTTTAGAATTTTCTAAAAATACCTACCTCTCACTCTTGGTTTTTCTTTCTTTCTTTTCCCTCTTTTTGTTTTGATTTTTCTGTCCCTATTCTAGAAGCCGGTCAACATGCAGGCCGAAATAAATAAATGCACAAGTATCACGTAAGATGCATCAGGATGGTCTTTTCATTTCAGGTCACCTGTCCTAGACGGACCCAACCCCTGTGTTGAATCCCCTAAGTCAAATGCACGTGATGCAAACAAACGTTCCTACTAGGTATCCGGCATGAGGCTTTGTTATACTAGGTTCAAAACTTGGGTATTTGTTCTAGACTGTGTACCCGAGCGAACAACTAGAGTCGAGGAGGGGGCTACGTACTGGGGACCCAAAAGATCATCCGGCTTAGTAACTTGTCCGAGCCTCTTTCTTATTTCAAGGTATGACACTAACAGAATAGGGAGTCTCGACCAACGAGCACATCCCCGAAGATAAGAAAAGAAGGGTTTCGTAACAGTTTATATGTACAGTTCAAATAATATCAAAGCGGTAAAAGCATCATTTTGCACATTAAGCCCAACATGTAAAAATATCAGATAATAAACAAAGCCAAATACAACAATTATTCTAAGCTCGAATTCTTGAACCCTGAACCAAAAGTTCTGGGTTCATTTCCCCAGCAGAGTCGCCAGAGCTGTCACACCTCCTTTTTTACACAACTAACCCGAAGGATAATGTATAAGGGAGTTTTTCCAATTAAAGTGACATTATTCGAAATGGGATTATTTAATGATCAGAGTCGCCACTTGGGATAGGTTTGGCTTTTGGTGTCCCAAGTCACCGGTTTATCTTGAATCCCAAATCGAGGAAATTTCGACTTTCCAAATGAAGTCTGCGAACCAGAAATTCTGACTAAGGAATTCTGTTGACCCGAGGGAAGGTGTTAGGCACCCCCGGATCCCGTGGTTCTAGCACGGTCGCTTAAACTATTATAATTGGCCTAATATCCGATTTTAAACATGTTCATCCTATAGTGCAATTTAAAATTATTTACCGCTTTTAATTGAATTTTTTAAGGAAGATTGAACGTCGTTTAAAACGTGTTTTTGGATCACGTCACATGAAATGCACCCGGATCCGCAACACATTTTATTCAACGTTTTAGGATTTGGATTTGGGTCACATGAAATGCGCACCCGAGTTTAAGAAGGTAGATTTATTAAAATGCGCGCCTAAAGTAACTAGCGTGTTGATATCTTTGCGGGAAGCCATAGAAATTTGCTAAATGGCCTGCCCGATTTCTAAGTAATTTAATGGAAGTATTTAAAGAGGGCCACGCAATTTATGAATTTTGTTTGGCGCGGCGCACCTCGATTTATTTTAAAGGTCATCCTAAAATGAACTATTATTATCTATTAAGGATTGTCTCTAAAAAACTTAATTAATTAATACTATGAATCAATTAATATTAAAGGCATTCAAATAAAAATTCGGGCCTCAAGATCAAGTCCAAACTTAAACAAGGTGACCTCCATTATTGAAAACCCCCTTAACTCAAGTCTGCTACCTAACTTGAAATGCCCAATGCCTGCATCACAAAATTAAATTACAGCTTTAAAATGAATTTAGGCCTTCAGCATATAGGGCTTTGAGACTAGCCCCAGAAGGAGGAAATTGCAGTCAGCTTCTATGAGAAGCTGTCTCAAATGGGCTTCCGAACAGGCCCAGCGCGAAGGCAACAAAACTGAGACTTAGGCCCAAATCCGCACAGGCCCTTGACTTAAAGAAATTAACTGTGTGCAAAGCCCAGCTGGAAAAGCTGATTACTATACTTGGGCCTCCAACAGGCCCAACTCACTCATCTGGACAGTTCATTGTTGGCCCAAGTGTAGTGACTGGACTTTGAATTTTTGGTATCCCTTTTTTGAGTTCTAAATTATTGCAGTAAACAACTATTTTTAGGAGCTGAAACAGTTTAATCTAACCACATAATTCAACAAATACAGTAGCTAACGATTTAAAATTACTGAAACATGTAAATAACTAAACTATTAAACTACTCATGATCCAATTTTAGGGTACTTAAGACGTTCTAAACAGCTAAACCAAATTAAGACATATTTTCTGGATTGTATATGTGTCAAAGCAAACAGGTAAATGCCTCAGTTACATGCTGATTTTAAATTTAAATTTCAGGCTTGTATTTAGATTGTACACATTCTGATGAAACACACACTCATTTTAGAGTTTATTTCCAGAACAACGTCTAGACCTGTATAATTCATTGGCAGCGTTCATTGGACATGGACCTAAACGTAACTCTAATTCAACATCTATACTAACATGATATCAGATTTCAATGAAACTAAGCTATAGTAAAACTATACTAGATAGAGTACTCATACTATGCTGAAAAGTAGTCCAAACAGTCCAGTTATAAATCAGTCCAAAAGTCTTATTAATACAAATAAGGCATTGTCCAAATAACTCAATTATGCTAAACATCTAGGCTAAATAAAACAATATGAAATTCATGCAAAAACAGGTAATGATTCATCATTCATCTTCAAATTTGTTCATACATATTGATCCAGTCTTCACATATCACTTGAAGCCAAAAGAATACCTGGAATTCGAATAGAAATAAGGAAATGAGGGTCAGCAAGTTCAGCAACAGGAATGTAACAGGAACCAGCAGCTCAAAATCAATTTTAAACCCAGAAATAGTATCAAGCAGCCCAGGAGATAGTTTCAATACAAGCAGCACCGATAAACAAACCAAACCAAACTTGAATGACCCCAAATTGAGCTTGAAATCACCTCAGGGACCTCTAAACCTTAGAACTGAAGTTTCAGAAATTTAATGCCTAGAAATCTCAGATCTAAAACTCTAAATGCTCCATGCTTTCAGACTCTGCAGAATTTTTATTGATTTTCCATGTTCCCTCTCAAACCTTAAAAAATTTTTGGTTTTTTTTTTTTTGGATTTGAATTTCGAATTTTTTTCAGATTCTATGGTTTTTTTTTTTTGAATTTTGAATTCCAGATCTATGGATCTCTCCCCCTTCTCCCAACTTCTGAATTTTTTGAATTTCAGATCTGTAGCTCTCTTAAAACCTTTTTTTTTTTTTTTGAAATTTTCAGATCTCTAAAACTTGTATTGTAAGGCAAGGCACTACCCTTTTATAGACAAAATTAGGGCAGCATTCAGATTTTCCTTTTGCACCCTTTCCCCTTTATTAATTTTCAGTTTTTAGCTACTTAGTCCTTTAGTTTATGACTTGCTGGTCAAGTTCTACTACCAAGTTCCTGAATTTCAAATTAAAACCCCAATCTAGAAGGTTCTAGTGGTTTCCAATTTTAGTTACTGCACTATTCTTTCATTGTAGAATGCCTATGCTACCCTTGAATTATTTCTGAAATTACTAACCTAGGCTAAACCAACCCCAGCCCCTTTTAACTAAACCATGGTAACCTACCAAAAGAGCTGGAAATGATCAGCTATAACAAAATATTTAACCAAATTAATTTACACCTATTTTAATCCTAAATTAATCCCTAACAGTTCAAATTAATCTACTATTGGCAATTATCAAATAAACAGGAATCTAAGAGAACAAGTAAAAGTTAATCAAAAATATTGAATCATGAATTTAAACTAACATCAATACGAAGAAATCAAAAACTTAGGCCAACTGCATTTCAAAACCTAGAATACTAATTACTGCCAAAAAAATAAAAATAAAACATAAAGAAAACATGAATGGATTAACAGAAAACTAATGTTAAAAACAAGGAATTCAAATAAAAGAAGAAAGAAAAGAGAAATTTACCTATGCAAGGCTTGAACAGGGGCTGGATTCCGATTCGAGTCCCAAAATGATGTTAGACGTTTGTTCTTGGATAAGAACAAACGGAAGCATCATTTTGTGACTCAAATCGATCTCTGGGCTCAAAGAATTGGGAAAAATTCAAACAACTTCGACGTCTAGGGTTCTGCCCTTCTTTGATTTAAAATTCGAGAACTTTAGGCGAGATTCGAAGGAAACCAGTTAGGGTTTTGGGAAGAGGAAGGTGAGGAGAGTTTGGGGTGTGATTTTAGGGAGGTTTGGGAGGCGGCGACGCCGTGTACGGCGGAGCCGGCGGCCATTGCTTCGGTTATTCGACGAGTTTGGGAAAGATTTGAAGGAAACTAAGGTTGGATTTGGAGAGGGGAGGAAGAGAGGGAGCTATGGTGTAAATTTTAGGGGGTTTGGAGACTCGCCGCCGGCGGAGGCGATTTCCGGCCGGCGGCGAACGGTGGAGGAAAGGCGGCGTTAGGGTTTGTATATATTGAATGATCTGAGAGACGGAAGGGGGGGCATGCGTTTGGACAGATATATATTTATTAATGGGGACTTCAGGACCGTCCGATCAGGAAACCTCGACTGTCCTGATTAAAAGTTGCCCAAACGACGTCGTTTTAGGCTTAGTGGGGCTGGACCGGGTTGGCTCTTGGGTTTGGACTGGGTTGCACGGGTTTGGGAGGGTTTTGGCTTGGGTTGGAGTCAAATTTGGCCCAAAGCTTGGGTTTTTAATAAGACCTCTATTTTAATTATTTTTTTATTTTTTTATTTTCTATTCTTTTTTCTTATTCATTTTTTTTTTTTGATTTTTTGTTAAATGCAAAAATTAAAAAAAAAAGACCTGATTTAACTCTGAAATTAAACTAATTAATTTTCAAAAATTAACTAAATCCTGATTTAAGAAAACAAAAATGCAAAAAGGACTATTTTTGTTATTTTCTTCCATTTTTGTAATGTTAATTAACTAGTAAACCTTAAAATATTAAAATGGGGTCCTAAATGCAAATGCACTAATTCTTATTTTTATGAATTATGTCAATTAAAAATGCACACAAAATGCAAACAAACACAAAATCATGCAATTAATCCCCTAAAATTAAATGATTAAAAGAAAAACCCTAATTTTATGAATTCTATAGGAGTAATTCAAGTGAGGCAAAAATCACGTGCTCACAGCGAGCTAGCCACTTTCGGACTGGTCATTTAAAAATAGTCAGTGTTTGCAAAGTCATTAAAAAATAGTCACTATTTTGCTGCAACACGGAAAGTTCCAGCATAATATACTGGAGATCGGTGCACATGTGTATGAACTTCCAGCATATTATGCTGGAACTCCAACACGCGGAAAGTTCCAGTATAATATACTGGTACTGGAGTTCCAGTATAATATACTGGAGTTCCAGTATACTTATGCTGGAATTCCAGTATATTATACTGGAGTATTTTTCCGGATTTTGAACAGTGTTTTCGTTCAAATTTATCTTTACATGAAAAGTGGCGAAATTTCGATTACCTTTGAAATTGTGGCTTTTTTGAATGACCACTTGTAAATTTGGCTATTTTTGAATTTCTCCCAAATTTTGGGGCCCAAAAAATATTTTTAGTTGTGCATTTTTTATTTTATTTTTTGCTTAGACAATATTAAAGTTTATAGAAAAAAATACAAAACCCTTATAAAAATAGAAAGAAACACTCCTTTTTTTAAACAAAAAAAATATTTTAGAAATTTAAATTAAAATACTCAAATTTCATATTGGTAAATAACGTTTTTTACCGTAAGATCCAAAGTAAGCATTGCAAATACGTGACTAACATCTTATTAACGTGAATTTTTTTACTAATGTAAATATAATATTATATTATATAAGATAACTACGCTATAGACATAAAGAATGAAGAAAAGAAACCAAAGGAAATATTAACAGTATAATTTGTAAGATAACTACACTAGACAAAAAGAAGAAAACAACATCATGACTTGCGGATCTCATAGAGTCGTATATGTAAATGCACCATCATGCAAAAACAGAACGCCCAATATCCAATGCATCTTTCACATTAATTGGCATAAGAACGTAATCAGCGAAAAGTCAGGGGGTGTTATAAAGAATGTAATACCCAAGCACATACTCTTTTAATTTCTTTGTCAAGTCAAATATCTCTTTTTTCTTACATTTCCGCTAATTGCGGTTGATTTATTGAACACCTCTTGAATGATACAACTGAAATAATTATCAGTAGTTGTCATCCTCACTTTTTCATATTTAGCTTTCTTCGGGAGGTAATATAATATACATCAATATGCTACAAAAGAAAATAAAAAACACCAATTGAACATACACACACCCCTGTCAAACTAAAACAAACAAAAAAATAATGTATGTTGACATACCGTCTCATTGATATCTATACCAGCATAGTAAAGTTCAAAAATCCATGTCCTCTCAGCTATAAATGCAATTTCAAGATCAAATTGTTGCTCCAGTATATCATCCTTCTTTTTTATACACCTTCTTGCTAAAAAGATTTAATAAATATATAAATAGGATAGTTCAAACTATCATTAAAAAGAAAATTCAATCAAAACATAAGTAAATCTGTAACATTACCTGCGAGTTCCAGTTAACTTTATTTCAACAAACTTGGTAAACTCATCACTAATTAATAGAGAAACTTCTCTGTAATTGACGTTTTAAAAGGGTGATCCCCTTTCACAAAAACACGTGGTACAGCAGGTTTTCATATTCTTGTTGCATCTTCTTGAGTAGAGTCATCTAAAACCTCATGAGCTTGAACACCTTCACAGGTAGACTAAACAGGCAAAGAAGAAGTTGCAGCATCTTCAGGTATAGAGCATTTTGAAATAAAATACATTACAAGAGAAACACCTATGGACTGATTAGCAATCTCAGAAGTTAGTTTATGAATATAGACTCAATCTGAGAGTCAGTCATCTCAACCTCATAATCTGGAAACATCTCCGTTGTTGATTTTTTATAAACCTCAACAGCCGGAACATCTTCATCGCGTGACTGTTTAGGCATCTGACAAGATGGAATATCTTCAGTTGTTGTTTGTTTACCAAGCTCGGCTGTTAATTTAAGAGCCATTGAATCACACATTTCTTGCCACTTATCATCATCCAGAATTCCAACATCAACTAACACAGGTGCTAAACAAAAATACATCAAGATGTCAGAAAAGATAAATATTAAAAAAATTTAAATATACAACTAGCACATTATTCTAGATTTCATGTTATGTGAAATAATAAATATCCAGCAAAAAATACTGGATTAGAATGGAAAAATATAATAAAAAATACAGTATATTATACTTATACATTAAATTATACTCATCCAGTATACAAAACTGGACAACAAGCCTTCAGACACCAGATTTCCCAGCATAATATACAGTTTAATAGTATACCTTCTAAGACTTCAAGTATAATATACTGGAACAAAATTTTGAATTATGAAGCCTACCACATTATTATAGAAACTCAACAAAAAATACTGGATTAGAATATAAAAAAATATGATCAAAATATAGTATATTATACTCATCCACTAAATTATACTCATCTAGTATATAAAATTGGATAACATCCCTTCGGACACCAGACTTCCAGCATAATGTACAGATACTAGTATACCTTCTTTGTTTTCATTGATTGCATCTTGGTTCCTATCACCATCACCACCTTCATCTTTTTTCACATCTCTATTGTGTTGGTTTCAGAAATTTCAAATAAAATGTTATTAGCTTTAGAACTACCAAAAAACAGAAAAACAATACATACAATAAGTACTAGTATACCTCTAAATTACCCTTCTTAATTGAATCAATAGCATTGAACACCTCCACAAATTTCTTAGCAAGATAATTTTTTAAACCCACTAGTTCATCCTTGTATTTTTCTTCAATAACGATACTTCTTTCTTCAATTCCACTTGGCCATCTGCCAAAATCTTAAATTGAACATCCCAGTCACTACCTTTAGGTGGAGGGTGGACAGAGGCGTCCCCAAAATTTGATGTTTGTCATGAACATTCTCCACAACCTTCTTCTCCAAATCATTTGCAGCTTTACTTTTTAGTTTTGATGTTTGAGGTGTAGGATCGACAAGGTCATTATTTGCTTCCTTAACTTTAGAATATTTTTTTATTTCTTCAGCTGGAGGGTTGACTAAGGAATTCCCTATAGTATGACCTTTTTGATGAATATTCTCTATCATCTGCTTCTCCAAATCATTAGCAGCTTTACTTTGCATTTTTTATGTTTGACGTGTAGCATAGACAAGATCATTAGCAGCTTTCCCCTCCTTCTCCAAATCACTACCATCTTTCCCCTTCTTCTCCAAATCAATAGCAGCTTTCCTCTGCCTTTTCGCCTGTATTTTAATCTGCATTTTGCACTACCTTTTCGAACTCTCAAGTGGATGATCAACAAAATCATCAGCTGAAATAAAGTGTTTCTTATCAACATTATCCACCTTGTCATTTTCCAAGTTCTCAAGAGACATATTTCTTAAATTCAACTACACAAACATACATTTAACAAAATTTATTTTAAAAAATTATATATAGCAAAATTAACTGTTAATACATGGCAAAACAAAGAAAATTAATGTACCTTCTTAGAAGGTAAACCATACACTTTCTCATGTAATTCCTCAAACTTTAGCTGCCGTGTAACCTTTCATCTAAGAATCCGTACAGATGTATTTAGACACCAAACAACAACAGAATTATGCAAATATCCACAACATTCATAGAACCATATCTGAATAGCAAAAAGAAATCCCAAAATCAAATAATATTGTCGTTGCTTATCCAAAATACCTGACATTGTTCTCACGGTTTCCTCATCTATTCCCCATAGATAACTGTTGCCTTCCTCAACCAAGCCAAAGTACTTCCTATCAACCAGTTTTACGTTCTTAATAGAAAAGAGGAACGAGTTTATCACAAATAGCACTGCCATCTTAACAGCATCTTCGCCAGACTCAAATCTTTTTGTGAAAAAACAATCCAAAAGGTGTTTCTTAGCAACACAAAGGTAATCCACAAAGTACTTTTCAATTAAACGATTATTTTTTCCCGTAGGTTGATTAGGGAGTTGTACAGCACCGGTACATTTTAATCCGCTCACACAAGTAAATTCAGACAAACCAAAACGTAGCTTAACCCCATTGACGAGAAACACCATTTCAGCCCCATTCCCTTTTTCAACCTCCATCGTTAACAAAGAGTATATCAACTGCGATTGCAATTTTATACTAAGAAAATCCAACAAATAGCCAAAACAAGTTGACCTAAAAAGTTCAAGTTGTCTTGTTGATAATTTTGTTCTCAAATTGCTAACAATCTCAGAATTGAAATCAATGCCAAGTTTTGGCCTATCACTTGCACTAAGCTACATTTAAATACACACACATATATATAAGTATATCACATGGGTATATATTACACGAAGTAGCTATTAATAAATAAGATGTACCAAAATTTACCTTTGAAGGGGATTCGACATAATTTCTCTAATGAATACTGGATTCACAAACCTTCTTCTTTTTTGTAGGCATGAAATTATTTTGATAAACATCAAGTTCTGGTTCCTTGGCACTTGGAGAACCGCTAATTTCGCGTTCCTTAGCACTTTGAAAACGCGTTCTTCTAAAACTAACTGATCCAGATGCATTTGGAGCTGATTTTCCATTTCTATGACCACTTAAGGGTCTTTTTGGATCAGTTTGAGAAACATCAGTGTGTTGTTGTTAGGAATTTGAAGAACCAATAGTAATCTCGTGCCTTAGCCCTTTGTGAACGCGTCTGTCTCAAACTAATTGCTTGTATTCCACTTGCCGAAGATGGTTCTTCAATTGCATGCGCATTTGGAGCATCTTTCGTATAAGATTCTATCATTGTAACAGTCTCATTCTCAATATCCATATCAAAATCAGAAACTTGTGATGATGGTGAGATTGGATGAACATGTCTTGCACGCTTGAGAGGGTGCTTTCTACCCATAAAACTTTAACACTTTTTACTAGAAATTAAACTTGACATTTAATAAATTAAAGTTCGAGAATTTGCGATTAAAACATTACGGTTGTGTATTTTGAAATTGGGAAAGAGAGACAACGTACGTGATATAAATAGATGGGCACACGTGTTATAAACTGAAACTCTGGGGCATGGGGCGTCATTTTGAAAAGAGATAAAGTGATAGAACCAAATTATACTAAAATCATCAAAACAAAGAGATCCAGACCAAATTAAGTGTCACGACCCAAAATCCAACTAGTCGTGATGGCACCTAACCCAACCCGCTAGGTAAACCAATTAACAACTATCCAATTCCAATGAAATTTTGTAAGACAATTAAGTAAAAGAAAATATCTGAATCTTATACATTCCCCGAGGACTGGTAGTACAAATCATGAGCTTCTAAGATTAGAATTTACAAAGCTGGTATGAAATAAATACATCATCTGTTCGAAATGTACACAAACAAATTTTTATAAATCTAAGGCTACCATGAACAATAGGCAGCTACAACCGGAATGCAGGTACGTCTTCAATTCCAGCTCCAGTCGATCACAGCAATATCAGCATCCAACATCTGCACGCAAGGTGCAGAAGTGTAGTATGAGTACAACCGACCTCATGTACTCAATAAGTAACAAACCTAACCTTAGGTTGAAAATAGTGACGAGCTGGAACAAAGGTCGGGTCCAACATCAATAGCCAGTAACAGTTCATAACAACGTAAATCAAGTAATAAAAGAAGTAACTCAGAGGTAAAATGCTCAGCTCTTTCATAGTTTCCCGAAAAATAGTTCCACTTTTCAAGTATATCAGAGAAAACCCAAATCCTTTACCGAAATCGTCGAAAATACGAGTAAGTTTAAAAACTGTAATTTTTCCCAAAAATTCTTTCAACAATAAATAACATGTTTCATTTTCTTTCCAGATAGCAAGTGTAAAATACCTCTCTATGCCCATATGTCAATATGTGTGAGAAGTCATGAATGACGTGATACCGTACAGTATGAGAAAAATGCATCTCTATGCATGTATGTCATGTGTGCATATCAATGCAATGTATCTCAGAGATGAACTCATGTACTCACACTCTCAGAGTACTCAATCTCACTGTCTCACACTTTCCACTCATCATGCTCAATCACTCAGTACTGTATATGGCTAGTTCGGCCCAGGGAAGATCCATCCGGAATATATACATCAACTGACCATCGGTCACTCAGTATTGAGTAGGACCAAATCCAGCCCGTGGGGAAGATCCATCCGTAGGTATATAAATGTTTCGGACAAGATCCATGTCCAGGGAAGATCCATCCCTCAATATAATTAACTGCGCTCACTGGGGGTGTGTGCAGACTCCGGAAGGGCTCCTTCAGTCCAAGCGCTATCATAAATCAGTATAACCGCTGCGGTGTGCAGTCCGATCCCATAAATGTCACTCATAATCAGGTCATCGGCCTCACTCAGTCATCAATCTCTCCAGTCTCTCGGGCTCACAATGCTATGAAACTAGCCCAAAATGATGATATGATGTGTCAATAAATGGTAACAGAGACTGAGATAAAATATTCATATGAATGCGTATGACTGAGTATATAAAGCAATGAAAGCAGATAACTCAACAGCAGAAATAACCTCAGTGGTTCCCAACAGGATAAGCATGTAGCCTAGACATGGTTTCTAATATGGAACACAGCTCAATAGCTCAAGTACGTAGAAATTTTATGGTTACATGTAAGATCAGGTAACTAGACAGTGCCACAGAAATAGCGAGTCACAATTCACACGGTGCATGCCCACACGTCCATCACCTAGCATATGTGTCACCCCAACACCAAACACATAACACGTAATTCGGGGTTTCATACCCTCAACACCAAGTGTTACTTACCTCGAACAAGCCAAATTCAATACCCAGCAAGCCAAACGATGCTCCAAAAATACCATCCCGCGCATACCGACCTCCGAATAGTAAAGCAATAACGGTCATTAAAATTTTGAAACTTTGAATTTGATAATTGAATTTTATAAAATTATTATTTATTTGAATTAGATATTGTTAAAAATAATTATAAATATTAATTTTGAGGGGATTTGAAGAAGATTAACCTCCAAAAAAATATTTCCAATAATTAAAGTAGAAAATAAAATATGAGAAGAGGTTCGATGCAATAAAATAAGTACACATTCATAGAGAAAGAGAAAACAAAGACCGCTTGATCATAAAAAGCAAACTTAGGTGGTATTATCTCATATTTTACACACTTTACAGTGATATTTGATTCATACCATAATTATAACTGAAGCAACTTTGTAGGAGTTTAGGGCAAAATTCGACTCATATTATAATAATTTGAATATTAAACAAATACTAATTAAGTATATAAAAGTTGATTAATATATTAGTAATATTTTTATCCTTCAATATTTATCAAATACCGGTTTTCTACCCCAAGTTGGACTGCTCTCTCTCTCGGTAATATATTACTGACAGCATATAAATATTTGCTGGTTAAAAGTTTCTACAGATATGGCGCTTGTTGATAGAGATTCTTCTTCCTTATTTTTCAGAAGGACCGTATTACGATTAGTAAATCTAGCAAAATCCTGTTAATTATCTTTCAATATTATCTTGTCGTAGAACCAAGTAGCAACACTTCGTTTTTCATTTCCTATTCTCAATTTAGTTTACAAACCAGAATAAAAAGTTTCCCCAAAAGAGGTCATGTCAAAGATTGCAACTTAGTTTAACAAAAACAGATAATATTCAATACAAACGAAACAGTTTTTTCTTAAATAAAGACTGCATGAATACTCAAACTCTTTTGCTTCAGAAGTTGCATATAAGCAGTATCATTTGGAATTTTTTTTTTTTTTTTTTAAATATACAATGAGGATTGTTTTATCAACTTTGACTTGCAGAATGTCATTATATCAGCAAGCATTAAGAAGAATACTTACATTATCTTCTCTAATCAATGATCAGGTAAAGTCCTGCAGATACGGAACAAAAGAGTAGACGTTGAGTTTGAAGTGCAAAAACTTCACTTGGACAACGACAAGCGACCAATGCTAATGCAATATGAAATTGAATCCAGATAACAAAGTACATAAACAACAGCAATCCCCCAAAATAAGGTATTGTACACTTTTAATCAGTCTGTAGAAAGAGTATACAAAACAACTTTTGTCAAAAAAAGTACAATGCTTTAGAAGAGCCAAGTCAAGGAGATAAATTTGCTACTTCATCTTCAATTACAGAGAGCACTGCTGTTGTCAATGCTTCTCAAATTCAGAATATCCAACTTAAAAGAGAACAGCCAACTGCACCATCAGGGACGCTAATACAGAAGAGCAGAAATATCGTCCTCAATAAATTAATAATTTCGGTCCTGGCTCTGAATACATCTCGTATAGCACCAAGTTAGCTATACCAAAGGCAATATATAGGCCGTAGCTGGCTGCTGCACCCTAACAAGAGTTGAAGTAACAAAAGCAGCCTCTCCCCAGTATCTCTGCATCTTGAATGAGAGGGCCATGATTATGCCTACCAAGCAAAGCCTCTACATACTTGTGAGAAGAAACCCAAGTAAACAAATTTGCTACAGCAAGCAAGCGTGTTATTTCACTAGTTCTCTTGCTCGCCAGGACGACGATATGGCAAGTATCTGTGGTCTTTCGAAGCATTCTTGCGCCTTTTCTTCTCAATGTATGCTTCCAGTTTGCCAGATGCCTTGAGTTCTTTGTATTTCTCTACAAGTTTGCGCTTCCGAATTTCAGATTTTTTGAGGTAATAAGGTTGTTTCCCTTGCTTAGCAGCTTCTCTCTCTTTCTTCTTGTGCTCAGAAAGAATCTCTCTCTCAGTGTGCTTCACTCCTGCTGATTTCAATTGTTTGTCAATCCAAGCAATGCGATTTTTCAGTTCATTGACCTCTTCTTGATCATTTGATTTCCTCATTTGTTTCTTCAGATCCTCTTTTTCTGCTGGAAGATCATCCTCATAAAGAAAATTATATCTCTTCTTGAACCCTTCTTCGTTGAGCTGACCGCATAAAGACTCAAAGCGAGGGTCACGAGTAACTTTTTTAGGAACTTGGATGATTTCCCTAAATCTGCTCACTGGCTTCTTGCTACTCATCTCTACTGGCCTGTTCTTGTTTGCTCGGCCACTTTTTCCCTCCAAATTGAACTTCCTATACACTGTATCCGACCCATCGGATCGTGCTCTCTGCAATTCCTCAAAAGTCACATCAGCAAGCTCCTCCTCTAACTCCTTTTCCTCCTCATCTTCGGACGAAGATTCATGTTCGTCAGAGTCAGCAAATTTGATTTTAATTGACCTTGCAACAGCTGCCTTGTCTTTTCTCATTTCAACAATTTGATTCCCTTCAAGAAAAAGAACTTGAGAACGTTGCTGCATAGAGATGGAGGGGCGTAAGCATACAACACAAACCCTAAAGGGTGTTGGAATACTAGCTAACTTTGGAAAACATGACTAAGATACGAGTAAGCACTTAAATCTGAGTCAATTAATTTTTATTTTGATGGTGTTTGGTCCAGCTTGCAACACCTTCAGAGGTGGATGCATTCAACTGAACCCAACTTTTTGACAGAGAACATAGATATACATGTGAAAACCCATTAAAATTTTAACAAACATTAAATTATGAAACCCACAATTTCAAAATACACTCAGTCAGTTCTAAGAAATTTAAAGGTTGAACTCATTAAGTTTAAATCATCGATCCACCTCTGAGCACCTAGCTCAACTAGTCCACCAAGCAGCCTACTACCTCCCACAAGCAGCAAGTCTAGACCTGCCCACAAGAGTGTTGTAACTAAAGATAGTAAACTTGATATCTCCAAGTTATTACTCCTACCGTCCAGGACTTTAAACTCTAATAATTCAACAGCTAGGATTCATTTAAAAAGGAGAAAAACTAAGCTTTTCAAAAGAAATAAGAATTGAGAAAAAAAACAAGATTTTATATCATAGTAAACAAAGGCATGGTTTTCCTATCTTCAAAAGTATAAATGTCCCATGCGCACAATACCTAAACCACCCCCCCCCCACCCACCACCACCACCACCACCACCACCCCCAAAAAAAAGGACTAGCACTCGTCTTGCTAATTCAGCTAATACAAATAAGGGTTAAGGCAAAAAAGGCAATAAAGAACAAGGAACACATATACACATTTTAATGAAACAAAAATTAATTGAAAGAGGCGAGCAAGTTCTTTAACTTAGCATCTTCAGTGAGAGCCTAAACATTAAGTGTATTGAAAAAGCCATGCTGAAATTCATAGAGCCTATCTTCTCAACAGGAAAAACTGAAGTCTAGAATTATTAACCCACATCGTCGAATGGTATGAAAGAAACTACACACTATCGTAGTCATGGTTTTATAAAGAAATTCCAGAACATTGTTCAAACGACATGCATTAAATTTGCTAAAGATATGATATCTAATGAACACAGTCAAAGAAACTAACAGCACACCAAGAATAGCAACCAAATCACAAACATATTCAAAAGAGCTAAAGAAAAAGATCACAGACCTTTGTGCGGCAGTGAACGGGGACTTTTAGGCTTCAGATATACTTTGCGAGATTAAACAGATCTCGGCTAAGACCGAAAATAAAAAGAGATCCGAAGAAAAGTCTCCAACGTTATTCTTCTCAAAGAAAGCGATGAACAGTGGAGATTAAAAAGTAAAAGCAGCACGAATTATGAATTTGTATCAGTATTCTTGACCGTGTAGATGAGACTCCAAAGAGGTCCCCGTCTGAGAGCATGAGACTCCATTTATTGGGCTAAAGCGGAGAATTTCGTTTGGACCTAGTGGTGGGAGAGGTTTGGTTGGCTGGGCCTGAATTATTGGGCTTGGTGTTTTGGGCTTGAACTTATTAGAAGTTTCTGGTGGCTTTGGTTATATTTAAGGAATTGGATGCAAGACTTGGGCTTAAATGACCGAATTCCAGTTTTACTTAGAAATATCTTTAGGCTTTCTTGTATTATAATTGAGGAAAAGGTAAAATTTTCATGTGGTGCCATGTTTTGCGCCACTTATTAAATATCTACTCATTTCTATAAAAAAAAAAATTTAACTAATATTCAATTTTTTAGTAACTTCAGATACATATATTTTTCTCTTTTTTTTCATTGCTACTTTCTTCTTCTTTCTTTTTAGGGTTTCTTGTTCGTTTTAGTTGCAAAATGAGTTTGTTAAATTTGTTGTTCTTTTAACAAATTGATGATTGAAATTTATCCTTTAGGATATTTGAAAGTTATATTTCAAATTTGAGCGCATTTGGGTGTTGAATCGTGTGTTGGATTGTTCAAATTCAAAGAACAAATTTATGTTTCAAAACTTCAAATTTTGAATCTGAGGAAATTATCCTTTTAAAGTTGTCCGTACAATATTTGAATATGTTATGTTGGATCGGCCTTTTAGTTACAAGCAAAAAATTAAAGCATTTTTTCTATTTTCTAGGTTAGAAGAGGAATTGGAACATGAGAAGCAAAGATTTGATGTTGTTCGAAGTTTTAGTTGTTTTGGAATGATGTTCAGATTACTGTTACTGCTATTGTCTTTTTGGAAGCTGAATATAATATGCAAATGCTTAACCTTTCAATTGTTTGAACAGCATATACCGTTTGGAGTTCATGTTTTGCGCAAATTGCTAACTATGTTTTGATGCTTTAATGCATGATATCATTTTGAAGACAATATTTAGTTTACTTGGTTCTTGTTTTCTATATCATGTGTTGTTTAATTTTTTTAAAACAGATGGTGATGGAATTATTATCAATTCACTGTTACTGATTAACTTATTGAAAGAAAAAACTATTTAATCCATATACACATGATTCGACAACAACATTTATTTATAAAATAGTCATTATTTCAACTTCAATTTATAGCAAAAACTAGTTACCTATATAACTTCATCTAACAACTAAAACTAGTAATACATATGGCAACTATATCACTAAGTTGCAAGCTAGATGATCTGAACCACCACCAAAGGATGTGGTGCAGTGGATGGGATTGCTCTTCCCTTAACCAGAGGTCTCGAGTTCGAGCCCTGGGTATAGAAAAATCCTTGGTAGGGAGCGCTTCCCCCCGAAAGGGGCCCTACGCGGCGCGAATCTGGATATAGTCGGGCTCCAATGCGGGTACCGGACACCGGGTGGGAAACAAAAAAAAAAAAAAAAAAAAAAAAGAGATGATGTGAACCGTCGATGGCAAATGTCGTCAATTTCATAGTCACTAAAACTTCTTCTTCATTTTCTCAAACTCAACTTCCATCTTACATATAAAAATCCAATTAGGCTTCAACTTCTCATTCTTTCTCAATTAATACGGGGATAAGGGGATCACGACTATAGATCTTGACCTTTTCAAAATAAGAATAACTTCAGCTAAACATATATAAAGCAGCACTATATAGACAAAATGTGTTCTCAAGTGGGTTCCAACTATTAATTTTATTTAGAGTCTGTTTGGAAAGTCACCTTGTAATTGGAATTGGTGTAATTACTAGGGTAGTAATTACACAGCCTAATAATTACACAGTTGTGTAATTACGGTCGCATGTTTGTTTGTCATAGTGTAATTACAGTGTAATTACAAGTTTACTATTTGGTTGCACAAGTGTAATTACACAGTTAGATTAAATTTTAAATTAAATAATTATCAAAACTAAAAATTAATATAATAAATATATACCTATAAGATTTTATAAGTATAAATGATAATATATTTGGTATTTAAAATGTATATTTTTTTCGTGAATATACATTAATTAATAATCATATATTTATAACTAATATTGTTAAAATAATTTTTATATATATTTTAAATTAATAATATTTAGCTTAGATACTTACAAAAACTAAATAAAATATACATTTTGTAAGAACATCATGGAATTCATGTTTGATAAAATAAATTAATATTTATAAATATAGTGTCATAACATTATTCAAATATTTGACTAACTAATCTACCAATTCTAACTAAAAAATGAACAACATGCGATGTAAGTCAATACTACAAAACAAGTAAATTGGAACCATGAATATAACACAATCTCAAAAATTCAAAAAAATAAATAGTTTAACTTATGTCAAATTCCAACATAATAATAGTAAGTCCCACTGCAACTTAAGATAGGAAACATGATAAGTTTATAACCACATTTAGCAACGAAGTTCCACTTTAATTGCATCACTCATTATATGCCAAGTTTATTAATGACTCATCATTTCTAATATTAGGAGGTGTAGTTTCAAAAAATAGAATAATAAAATAAATAAAAAATAAATTATAAGCAATTACATGAAACCACAGAAGTAAAGATAGAGAAATAAAAGATAAATAATGTACAAAGAAAATATATTTTAAAATTTCAAAAGAAATCAAAAGGTAAAAATAAATTAAAAAATAAATCAAAATAAAAAGGAAAGAAGTTAAAAAGCAACATTGTAATTACACAGTGTAATTATCACCAATTCTCACCTCCCCCTTGAGAATTGGAGAGTGTAATTACACCCCTCCAATTACCCCCAATTCCATGCTGACCAAGTAATTACTTGGCCAAACAAACATGTCAAACTGTATAATTACACCGAATCACACCCAAATCCAATTCCAATGTGGCTTTCCAAACAGGCTCTTAAAAAAACCAGGTGACTGAAGTAGGTACATATCGTAGAACATTACTCCCCAAGTTCATAGTCCATGGTGCAAAAAAATTCATATGTCAAGCTAAAAGAGCAAAAATAATCATGTTAAAAAAGTAAGTAGCTTGTAAACAAAAATAATCAGACATAGACTAAAAGAGAGATCATATATTTTTCTTATTTTTGACCATAAGGTTATGAAACAAAAGGTTTGAATTCTTAAAAAAGTTCAAAGGAAAGAACTACAAATTGGTAAGAAACGATAGCTTCAAGAGCTTTATGCAGCTACTTGTATAAGAACAAAATCACATGAATTGGTTGCAAGAATTTGAATGCAAAAAATTAACAATGTGTCGCTTTAACAAATCTCTAGAGGAATATACAATATCACTTGTTTTATGCTTTTTTCAGTCGAACTTCGATTCTGGATTATTCCGTCCTTCCACTCACTAGACTCATAGTTTCTACATTAGAAAGGGTCGAGTTCAATTTTTAGGGATTTTGGGAGGCTTGTCTGTGAATTGTGAGACCTATGTAATCTAGAGCTACGAGGGATCGGTATGGAGACGTCTGTATTTATCCTCCAGAGGCTACAGAGTTAGGAAAAACTTCACATCTATTCTTTCCTGTCGTGCGGTTTGGTTTCTCAATGCTAATTGAATTACTACTCTGTTCTTTCGCAAATGCCGAGTGTTATACCCCATTTTAATCGGGTCAAATTAGAGTATGATATATTAGCGATTTTGAGGTTTAATTAATTTTAAGAGAGTCGCCACCTAACTATTTTAAGGTGAATTAGGACACCATCTTTTATCTAAATAACGCTAAAGTTAACTCTATTTATATAGTCTACTTAACCTTTAAGACTATGGGTAAGGGTTCTAATTAATCTTATAGAGAAGGTATAGGTTAATTAATTAAAAAGCTAAGATTATGTAAAAAAGATTCAAGTACATATACACATAGGTTAAAATATTCGTTATATTGGCTTGAATAAGGCTTTCAAAACAGTGAGTAATCCTCAATTTGTTTTGAATAAAACACGTTAAGTTAAGAGAAAATCTTTAAACTTAACTAACAAGAAGCTCAAGAATATATTTGGATTAAACAATAATTTATCAAAAAATGTTCAGATTTGAACTCAAAAACTTACTTGATCTCAAATGATTAATTACAGAAGAGCTCGTCTAAACTGAAAAAATGGACACAAAGGCCTAATGATACTTAACGCTCGTTTTGGATGAAAATGTATATCAACCGGTTAACCTTATATTCAAGGAAAACAATCTCGTACTTTATGGAAAATCTTAAAGATAGATTAAGACTTAAAAGAATGTTCTACATGTGTATTTACCAAAACACTCGGCTAGACTCAGAAAAATCTAACTTAATGTCGTTAGAAACTCACTTGACGAGAAGTTTTTGGAAGTATCATTTTAAGTCAAACTGATTTTATATTCTTACATATAAATGTTGCATTTTATGTGATTAAAATAGTACCAAATTGATAATAAGAGTAAAGATTTTATATAACTAAGCATACTATACTAACACAAATTCTAACATATAATTCCAGAAATTGGAGATAAATTCAATTCACACAGGTCAAATAGCTGAATGATAAGGAAAAAAAGAAATGAAACGCCATAGGCGTCCCCAAGCATTTTGCTTGTTTTCTTGCTATCGTGTACATTCTGAGGAGGACGGTATGGGATGTGATGACTCTATGCTCGGGTAGTGTGGAGTCTCGAGTGAGACTCCGTTTTTGCTCCAAGTGCATATACAAAGACAAACAAAAAATAAGAATTAGAAAATGGAATCTGATTCTTTATACTAGATAAGATATAAATAAAGAGGTAAAGACTCATAATATAATTCATCTACAAGATGAAACGCTCCACATAACACTGTTTTCGTCAAGAAGAAATATGAGATTTATATTCTATAGCTCTAACATCAAGGTTCAATATTTAACTTATGGCAAAACTTTATTCCATGAAAAAAATATTATGACTAAGTGACAATGTCTATCTTATACTATTCAATTACAAAAGCTAGTCAGCTATTTTGTTCAGAAATATCACAACAATGGACCAATAAGCCAAATACCCATTTTCCTTATCCAAAAGCAAATTCGGTTATTTCGAGAACTTAGAACATGACGTCTATCACAAAGGCAACAATCAAATATATCCAATATACATCAATTTTAAGATAACTAATGTATAAGAAGGAAATGTCGGATTCATGGACAAGGTATCTAGTATCGCATCGGCAGTAACATATTTAAGATTCAAACACTTCATACTTAGACAGAGGAAAACATATTGAGAAGCTGACGGAGCTTATAGGCATAATCTTTAAGTCATTAGAAAAAGAGAATTATACATGGATTCTAAAATCTCATTGATAATACGAATCCCATGGTCATTCCTAGAAGCAAAGTAAGTTTCTTTCTTTAAATAAGCTTGCAACATGAAGAAAAGAGTGACTCAGGCTAAACAAAATAAATCAGTTAGCCAAGCATAGGTTATAGCAGTAAAGTATGAGTCCTACGATATCTAAATTTGACTAATCCTAGAGTTACATTTTCTGTTACTTGAAAACAACAAAAGGAGATGTATTAGCACTTCAAACAAAACGTGTCTCTTTTCTGATGTTTAGAATAAGCAATCATTTACATATTAATATTACCTCGTTTAATTACATTAGCAAATTATTATACTCATACGCAGCTTATACATGAATTTTACAAAAAAAAAAATTCTAACTCATTGCTAAAATAAAGTAATCATTTAAACTACATAACTAGAAAGTTATTTTTTCTAGCATAGTGCTTTCTATGGCATTTAAACTAGAAGAGCAGCAAACTCAGAATCATATGAACACGAAAAGACCACAATAATCATAGAGTTAACTCAGAGGAAGAAAATTTTAGCTAATAAATACACGCTGGATAAAATTTGAAACTGGTTACTTTGATCAAAGAAATATGCAGATGGTAACACCTTAAAGGAAAAAGCCAATATTAAGAACTACATACTATCATCAGCTATCTATTCATATAAAGACTTAGTCGAACTCTTTACTTTCATTTAAATTTTATTCAAACAGGATACCTAAGTTCATGATTTCTACACACCAATCAACTCTAAATCACAATTCACACACATAATAAAATACAGTTCATTCAAACAAACGTACAATCATTTCAGATATTTAAAGAAGAAGAAAAAAAAATATTTCAGTTACTGACCTTTTGCGGTGCAGGAACTGGGGCGTGGATATTGCCGTCACTAGTAGAACTTCGCCAAACCGCTCGGCCTAGTTACGAAAATCTCCGTCACAGTTGAAAACCAACAGAGATCCCAAAGAGTAAGTTTTGAATTTTCTTCTAAAAGAAAGAATTAGAAACAGTAGCTATTTGAGGGCTATAGGCGGTAGGTTCCGGTTCTCCCCAAATTGCTACTAACGCAGATATTTATAGGAGATGAATTAGGGTTCCTCTGGGGTTAGTTTGGGCGGGATTCTTGAAGGGTTAGGGTTTCAAACGGATCAAGAACCGTTTGAAATGACGTGTAGAAGAAAGAAAAAGGACGATATGGGCAGGAGAAGCAGGGATTCGGTTGCTAAAATTGTGAAATCTTGGAGGAAACAAAAAGAGAACCCTTTTTTACCTTTGTCAACTTCATTGTAAATGGTAAATGAATTTTGAATTCTTCCATCAAATTGCTTTGAGTTTGCAGAAAGTTTCCTTGGAATGGCCATACAAATTTCTGATTACAAATTATGAGAGTCAAATTTTGCTAAGAAGAAAGAAGGAGCCAAAACTCTTCTGCCATGGCAGAGAAAAGAGACGCTACTTTTCTTTGGAAGAGGGAAAGAGATGGAAACCCTAGCAAATTTGATTTTAATTTTAGAAATAAATCCAACCGTTGGATTAGATGCATCTAATGTCTGAGATTAATCTTGATATAAGTAAATAAGGTATAATAAAATAAATAAAGCAAGAATTTATTTGGAATTCTCTAGAAGATAGAAGAAATGATATTGACCATTAATTTAAAATGGACTAGATCTGATGAATCCATGTGGCAAGGTGTGGGGTCAAAGTGTGAAGGGATGAGGAGAGCATGTGCTAGGAGTGTGTTGGTCATGGGATTTGTACCATTGGCGCCTATGTGGCGCTGATGTGGAGGCTTATGTGGTGCTTATGTGGAGTCCATGTAGATGAAAGAGTTAGGTAGATGGGCTGGCGGGTATGGGCTATTTTGGTTGATTTATGGGGTCTAAAAATCTGAAAATGTGTTATAAAATTGGCCCCATTTTAAATAACATTAAACTTTACCAAGATGATCTAATTTACATTTAAAAGTCCTTTTCACTTTAAATTTTACTATGCTTCCATAATTCTAATAATTTATAATAAAATATATTATATTATATTACTGTAAAAATTAATATCTAGTGTGTATGCATTTATATATAGAATAAGAAGTAAAAAAGTAAAATATAGTTGGGCAAATAATATTTGTATTAATTATTACGATGCATTAGCATTAAATAATAATATGATAGTGACTAAGTAACTAAAATAACAATAACGATATAATTACAATAAATAAATATACTAAATTATATTAAGGTTAATAGTTATATTTTATTTTAAAAATCTTGAGGCTAGAAAATATAACAAATGTTTTGGATAAAAATATGTAAAATATATTTAGTAAAATATTAAGAAGTAGGAAGTATAGAGAAATTGCTTATGATAAAGGAGGGCCAAAATTGGTTGTCAACACCGAGAACACGCGCTTCCTCATCCACTGATCAGCATCCCGAGCCCCCAGCAGCAGCTCCCACAAGGGGCAGAGGGCGAGGGCGAGGCCGTGCTAGAGGCCGAAGCAGGGGCAGAGCTCAGCCCGGAGCAGCAACACCAGTGGCGGAGCCTCAAGTTGAGTTTGACGAGGTGGTTCCGGCCCAGGCAGTTCCGGTGGGCCCAGCTCAGGTCCCAGAGGGATTTATTGCTACCCCAGTACTCCAGGATGCTCTGGTCGGTCTAGTGGGCCTTATGGAGAGTGTCACCCGGGTAGGCTTGCTTCCTATAGCACCAGTCGTCTCTCATGCTAGGGGAGGAGCCCAGACTCCCGCTACCCACACTCCAGAGCAGATGGCTCCCCAGTTCCAGACTCCAGCAGCTCAGCCAGTTGGAGCAGTTCAGCCGGGTGTGGTAGCTCAGACCGGTGATGGAGCAGCTATGTCTGCTGACGCCTTGTGGAGATTGGACAGGTTCACCAAGCTCTTCACTACCACTTTCAGCGGTGCATCATCTGAGGATCCCCAGGATTATTTCGGCAGCTGTCATGAGGTTCTCAGGAACATGGGGATAGTGAAGACCAATGGGGTCGACTTTGCTACTTTTCGCTTATCTGGATCCGCCAAGACTTGGTGGAGAGATTATTGCTTGGCTAGGACAGCTGGGTCACCAGCTTTGACTTGGGATCACTTTTCTCAGTTGTTTTTGGAGAAGTTTCTTCCTATCACTCAAAGAGAGATCTATCGGAGGCAGTTTGAGTGTCTTCAGCTGGGTACTATGACTGTTACTCAGTACGAGACCAGGTTTATTGATTTGGCCCGTCATGCTCTCCTTATACTTCCCACTGAGAGAGAGAGAGAGAGAGAGAGAGAGAGAGGAGGGGGGGGGAGAGAGAGGGAGGGGGAGGG
>NC_031989.1:30079584-30108722 GCF_001879085.1 Nicotiana attenuata
GGGGGGGGGGAGGAGGAGGAGGTTCATTGAGGGACTCATTCAGCCTATTCGACTTCAGATGGCCAAGGAGACGGGGAGTGAGATTTCTTTTCAGGAGGCGGCCAATGTGTCCAGGAGAGTTGAGATGGTTCTTTCACAGGGGGGTGTTCAGGGGTCTGACAAGAGGCCTCGTCACTCAGGCAGATTCAGTGGTGCCTCGTCTAGAGGCAGGGATTCTTTTGGTAGGGGCCATCCTCCTAGGCCTTTTCAGTCAGCACTTCAGGTTTCGCACGGTGCTTCAGGTGGCCGTGGTTCTCATATGCAGTATTCTGATCAGCAGTCCTACAGTGCACCATCAGCTCCTATCAATGCACCACTGCTCCAGAGTTTTCGGGGTGGTCATTCAGGTCATCAGGGATAGCAATCTCAACAGCCGAGGACTTGTTATACTTGTGGCGATATGGGGCATATTGCTAGATTTTGCCCTCGAGCTCCGAGCAGTTCTCAGCATCAGGGTTCCCGTGCCATGGTTCAGGCACTGAGTGTTCCACCGCCCGCCCAGCCAGCTAGAGGTGGAGGTAGAGGTGCTAGGGGTGGAGGTAGAGGTACTAGAGGTGGAGGTCAGGCCGCTAGAGGTGGAGGCCAGCCAGCAACAGGCCGTCCCAGAGATGTAGTTCCGAGTGGTGGGGCCCAGCCCCGATGTTATGCTCTTCCAGCCAGGCCTGAGGCTGAGGCTTCCTATGCAGTTATCACAGGTACGGTTCTGGTTTGTAGTAGGGATGCTTCCGTGCTATTTGATCCAGGGTCTACATACTCTTATGTGTCATCTTATTTTGCGTCGTATCTGGTCATGCCTAGTGATTCTTTGAGTGCTCATGTTTATGTGTCTACACCGGTGGGTGACTCTATTGTGGTAGATCGTGTGCATCGTTCTTACGTAGTTGTGATTGGAGGTCTTGAGACCCGAGTAGATTTGTTACTGTTGGACATGGTTGATTTTGATGTCATCTATCTTGTATTGTCATACCAAGAATGTGACCTTAGCCTTACCGGGTCTACCTCGTCTTGAGTGGAGAGGGACTCCTGGTCATTCTACCCGTAGTGTTATCTCATATATGAAGGCTCGGCGTATGGTCGAGAAGGGGTGTTTGGCTTATTTGGCATATGTTCGTGGTTCGAGTGCTGATGTCCCTTCTATTGATTCTATGCCTGTAGTTCGTGAGTTTCCTGAGGTATTTCCTTCAGACCTGCCGGGTATGCCACCCGACAGGGATATTGACTTCTGCATTGATTTGGCTCCGGGCACTCGGCCCATTTCTATCCTGATGTATCGTATGGTCCCGCCTGAGTTGAAAGAGTTGAAGGAGCAGTTGCAAGACTTGCTTGATAAGGGCTTCATTGGGCCCAGTGTCTCACCATGGGGTGCGCCGGTGTTGTTTGTCAAGAAGAAGGACGGATCGATGAGGATGTGTATAGATTACTGGCAATTGAACAAGGTCACAATCAAGAATAAGTACCCATTACCGAGGATTGATAATTTGTTTGATCGGCTTCATGGTGCCCAAGTGTTTTCTAAGATCGAATTGAGATCGGGCTACCGTCAGTTGAGGATTAGGGCATCCGATGTCCCTAAGACAGCTTTCCGCACTCAGTACGGGAATTATGAGTTCTTGGTGATGTCATTCGGATTGACAAATGCCCCAGCAACTTTCATGGATTTGATGAATCGAGTGTTCATGCCTTACTTGGATTCGTTCGTGATAGTCTTCATTGATGATATTTTGATTTATTCCCGCAGTCGGGAGGAGCATGAGCAGCATCTGAGAGTGGTTTTTCAGACTCTGAGAGATAGTCAGTTGTATGCTAAGTTTTCGAAGTGTGAGTTCTGGTTGAGTTCAGTCGCTTTCTTGGGTCATGTTGTTTCAGCAGAGGGTATTCAGGTGGATCCAAAGAAGATAGAGGCAGTCAAGAACTGGCCTTGACCCACATCTGCTACAAAGATCCGGAGTTTCTTGGGTTTGGCAGGCTATTACCGTCGGTTTGTGGAGGGGTTTTCATCTATTGCAGCTCCGATGACCAGGTTGACTCAGAAGGTGCCCAGTTCAGGTGGTCGGACGAGTGTGAGGCGAGCTTTCAGAAGCTCAAGACAGCTTTGACTACGGCGCCGGTGTTGGTTTTGCCCACATGTTCAGGGCCGTATACAGTCTATTGTGATGCATCTCGTATTGGACTTGGTGCGGTGTTGATGCAAGACGGCAAGGTCATTGCTTATGCTTCGTGTCAATTGAAGATTCATGATAAGAACTATCCAGTCCATGATTTGGAGTTAGCAGCCATTGTTCGCGCGCTGAAGATTTGGAGGCACTATTTATATGGCGCGTCATGTGAAGTGTTCACGGATCACAAGAGCTTGCAGTATTTGTTCAAGTAGAAGGAGCTAAACTTGAGGCAGAGAAGGTGGTTGGAGCTACTGAAGGACTATGATATCACCATCTTATATCACCGGGGGAAGGCCAATGTGGTGGCGGATGCTTTGAGTAGAAAGTCAGCCACCATGGGTAGTCTTGCATATATTCCGGTCGGTGAGAGGCTGCTTGCTTTGGATATTCAGGCTTTGGTCAATCAGTTCCTGAGGTTGGATGTCCCCGAGCCCAGCCGTGTGTTAGCTTGCACAGTCGCTCGTTCTTCATTATTGGAGCGCATTCGAGATCGGCAGTATGAGGATCCCCATTTATGTGTCCTAAAGGACACGGTGGTGCCAAGCAGGTCACAGTTGGAGATGACGGAGTTTTGAGGATGCATGGTCGTATTTGTGTGCCTAATGTGGATGGACTTCGAGAGTTGATTCTAGAGGAGGCCCATAGTTTCCGGTACTCTATTCATCCGGGCGCCACTAAGATGTATCAGGATCTGCGGCAGCATTATTGGTGGAGGAGGATGAAGAAGGACATTGTTGCCTATGTAGCTCGGTGTTTGAATTGTCAGCAAGTAAAGTACGAGCATCAAAGACCTGGTGGTTTGTTCCAGAAGATTGAGATTCCTGAGTGGAAGTGGGAGCGTATCACTATGGACTTTGTTGTTGGACTCCCATGGACTCAGAAGAAGTTTGACGCAGTATGGGTTATTGTTGATAGGCTGACCAAGTCAGCGCATTTCATCCCTGTGGCAGTCTCCTATTCTTCTGAGAGGTTGGTTGAGATCTATATCCGGGAGATTGTTCGTCTTCATGGTGTGCCCGTGTCTATCATTTCTGATCGAGGTACGCAGTTTACCTCGCATTTTTGGAGGGCAGTTCAGCGTGAGTTGGGCACACGGGTCGAGTTGAGCACAGCATTTCATCCTCAGACGGACAGGCAATAAGAGCGTACTATTCAGATTTTGGAGGATATGCTCCGAGCTTGTGTTATTGACTTCGGAGGCTCGTGGGATCAGTTTTTGCCTTTAGCGGAGTTTGCCTACAACAACAGCTACCAGTCGAGTATCCAGATGGCTCCTTATGAGGCTTTGTATGGTAGGCGGTGCCGGTCGTCGGTTGGATGGTTTGAGCCGTGAGAGGCTCGGTTGTTGGGTACGGATCTAGTACAGAGTGCCTTGGACAAGGTGAGGATCATTCAGGATAGGCTTCGTACAGCTCAGTCCAGGCAAAAGAGTTATGCCGACCGTAAGGTTCGTGATTTGGCATTTATGGTCGGTGAGCGGGTGTTGCTTCGGGTGTCGCCTATGAAGGGCGTGATGAGATTTGGGAAGAGGGGCAAGCTTAGCCCCAGGTTCATTGGCCCGTTTGAGATTCTTGATCGAGTGGGAGAGGTGGCTTACAGACTTGTGTTGCCACCGAGTTTATCAGGTGTGCATCCAGTGTTTCACGTGTCTATGCTTCGGAAGTATCACGGTGATCCATCCCACGTGTTAGATTTCAGCACTGTCCAGTTGGACAAGGATCTGTCCTATGAGGAGGAGCCGGTAGCTATTTTAGACCGGCAGGTTCGTCAATTGAGATCGAAGAGTTTCCCTTCTGTTCGTGTTCAGTGGAGAGGTCAGCCTGCTGAGGCATCGACCTGGGAGTCCGAGTCCGATATGCGGAGCCGATATCCCCATCTTTTCTCTGACTCATGTACTTCTTTCTTATGTCTGTTTGAGGACGAACGGTTGTTTTAGAGGTGGAGGATGTGATGACCAAAAAGGTCATCACTTGTTTTAGAAATAAATTCTGTGTTCCGAGGCCTTAAAACCTCCTTTTTGTCTCACCTCGATTTGCGTGCGCAGTTCGGGCGCGTATCCGAAAAGCAATTGTGTGAAAATCGTTAAAAAGTAATGAATTTTACTTTTAAAATGAATTTAAGTTGACTTAGGTCAACATTTTAGGTAAACGGACCCGGACCCCTGATTTGACGGTCCCGGAGGGTCCGTAAATACCCTTAGCAAAATATGGTATATATCAAATTAACCTTACTTATTTTAAACCTAATACTTAGAGTTAGAAATTATGTTATTGAACTCTCCTAATGTATAAATATTTTTTTTTATTTTTAGGATAACTTTCTAATATATGGTGACTTTTGAGATGAATGCTTTTATATTTGTTAAATAATTTTTTGATATATTTAAATCATCTTGAAATAATTAAATTACTCCTAAATTTTATTTTCATGTTTTACTTAAATAAAATGAATTTTTTAAATTATTATCTTTAATAATAAATATTTGAGATTATTTATTTATTCATATAATATTAACTATTAAGTAAATCTCTTCATGTCCTTAATGGTAATTTGATATTTAAAAGCACTTTTGGAAAACTTGGTCAAACACAAATTATTGCTCACAAGTTCTTTTCAGATTGATTAGCCAAACAGAAATTGTTTCTCTCCAAAAGTACTTTTTCGAAAGCACTTCTGAAAAAAACACTTTATCAAAATAAGCAAATTTTTCCAGCTTGACCAAACATGCTACTAGTAGTCCCTTAAGTACGGTTATATGAGTACTTTTATCCCTTATTTATACCACTCAATATAAAATATCTTGATCTTTGTAAAAATGGACAACTTTGGTCTAACCCTTAATAGGCTTATAAAACTAATGGTAAAAGTATCAAGTTGAGTTAAAAGTAATGAAATTCTTTCCCTAGCAACTACCGGGTAAATATTATGTTAGTATCTATAGATATTTTTGTCCGCCGCTCATCGGCTCTCCCGTCCATCAACGCACTTTCTCCTAAAATTCCTAGAATTGAACTTCACCATTTGTCACAACCCGAATTTCCCACCCTCGAGAGTCGTGATGGCGCCTACTAATGAAAGCTAGGCAAGCCAACCATTTGAATTATTTACCTTGTTTCCATTTTTATTCTGTTAACAATTAAGAACCAACATTTAATAAACAACAAAATTTAATAAGCGGAAGACTGAATTGCAATGATTTAATAATACTACCAATATCAATCCATGACAAATCTACCTAATACTGGTGTCACAACTTCACAGACGGTCTAGGAGTACTACAAATAAAGGTCTGAAGAAAAGTAATGCAACACTATCTCTGGAAATACATGAAAGAAACATGATAAAAGATAGAAGGAGACGCCAAGGCCTGCGGATGCCTGCAGGACTGCCTCGGGTCGCCTGATGAACAAGAAGCAACAATCTCACTGCGGTTCGAAATCTATAGCACCGGGATCTGCACAAAAGAGTGCAGAGTGTAGTATCAGCACAACCGACCCCATGTGCTGGTAAGTGTCTAGCCTAACCTCGGCGAAGTAGTAACGAGGCTAGGACCAGACTACCAAATAAACCTGTACAGTTAAACCATATATAGCGAAAAAATAAAAGCAGAAATGTACAGTCAAGGATGGGAGGGGGAAACATGCTGCGGGGAAACATCAAATGATAACAGGAGAACAACAGGAAAATATAAGGAACACCATAACTCAATTTTCAACAAGAATCAGAAATCAAACAAGTGTATGGCATCACCCTTCGTGCTTTTACTCTCATCCTCACCATAAGAATCAATATAATCTGCACGACATCACCCTTCGTGCTTTTACTCTCGTCCTCACCATTAATATCAATATAATCGGCACGGAATTGTACATTGTGCGGCACGGCATCACCCTTCGTGCTTTTACACTCTTCCTCACAAAATCATACATGGCATCACCCTTCGTGCTTTAACACTCTCTCACCAAAATAATGCACGGCATCACCCTTCGTGCTTTAACACTCTTCCTCACCCAAGCAACAATCACAAAACAATAAGGGCAAGGAGATCAACAAATTCACAATTTAAATCCCGGCAAGGGAACAATAGTACAACAATCATATCCCGGCAAGGGAGAACAAGATCAAAACAATAACATCCCGGCAAGGGAGATAACATTAACAACAATATCCCGGCAACGGAGACAATATCATAGTCCTCTTTTCTTTTTCACATTTACTTCACAACTCGATTCACAATTTGAGCCAATGCTCTACAAGGTTCAATTGCCAATTATACTTCCACAAATCACTTTACAACTTGAGCCAACGCTCTTCAATGTTCAAATACCAATATTCTTTCCACAAGCCTTGTTCAACAATAGCAATCATCACATTAAGCATTAACAATACAAACTGAGTCACATTAATCATAACATAAGACTCGCGGGCATGCTTGACACCAACGTATAGATACTCGTCACCATGTCTATACGTCGTACTCAACAAATAGCATATAGAAAATAGGACACAACTCCTAATCCCTCAAGCTAAGGTTAGACCAAACACTTACCTCGATGCCACGAACACAATTCAAGCCTCAACTATCGCTTTACCTCTTGATTTCACCACCAGTTCGCTTGTATCTAGTCACAAGTTACTTAACTATATCAATAAATGCTAAATGAATCATTTCTAATGCATGAAAATAGATTTTCTAAAGTTTTTCCCAAAAAGTAGAAAATCGACCCCGGGCCCATATGGTCAAAACCCGAGGCTCGAACCAAAACCCGATCACCCATTCACCCACGAACTCAAATATATAATTTGTTTTAAAATCGGACCCCAAATCGAGGTCCAAATCCCCAAAATTTGAAAAACCTAGGTTCTACCCAAAACATCCAATTTCCCCCATGAAAACCTTTGATTTTGAGTTGAAATCGTGAGAAAAGATGTTAAAGATTAATAAAAACGAGTTAGAATTGACTTACAATCGATTTGGAAGAGTACTTGTCTTTGAAAAATCGCCCAAGAGTGATTTGGTTTTGAAAGGGTTTGAAAAGTGGTTGAAATGCGTCTAAGTTATGATTTTGCAGGTTGCAGATGTCGCAATTGCGACCAGGGTTCGCAATTGCGAACACTTCAGAAATTGTTAACTTCGCAATTGCGAAGATATTTTCGCATTTGCGACACAGTGCAATTTCCAGTCAACTTCGCATTTGCGAAGGACCATGTCGTATTTGCGATAGATGGGGTTCGCAATTCCCACAATTTTCTCGCATTTGCGAAAGGGGCCTGCCTAGGCTTGGTTCGCAAATGCGAAGCCTGGGTCGCAATTACCATGCCTGAGAACTTCACAATTGCGAATCCTTGTCTCGCAATTGCGAGATTAGAGGCCTGGGCAAAAATACCAGATACCAACACTTGATCCTAAGTCCAATTTCACTCTGTGGCCTATCCAAAACTCACCCGAGCCCTCGGGGCTCCAAACCAAACATGCACGCAAGTCCAAAAATATCATACGGACTTGCTCGTGCAATCAAATCATCAAAATAGCATCATTAACTATGAATCAAGCCTCAAATTCATGAAATCACTTAAGAACATCAAAATTTTTCCAATTTTCTCAAATAAGGTCCGATTCACGTCATTTCAAGTCCGTTTCTTACCAAATTTTACAGGCTCAACTTAAATCACATATAAGACCTGTACCGGGCTCCAAAACCAAAATACGGTCCCGATACCATCAAATTTCAAACACATTTGATTTCCAAAAACTCATAATTATTCCAAAAAATAATTTTCTTTAAAAATTCATTTCTCGGGCTTGGACCTCGGAATTCGATTCCGGGCATACGCCCAAGTCCCATATTTTCCTTGGTAAGAAGAAAAGTCAAAACTACTTATATTTCTACTTCTGCTTCCCCAAGCACTTTTTTCCCCTAAAAAACTTGCCAAACACCTCAAGGTTAGAAAAAAAAAAAGTATTTTTTGAGGAAAAAAAGAAGCAATTTTGGGGTGGTGAGAAGCTTGACCAAATAGGCTATAAGTCTTTTCCTCTAAATATTGAAGTCTGACTTATAATAATTCCAAATACCTTTTTGTGTTTTAAACTTTAGCCTCAAATACTTCCTTTTTTCTTTGGGATTTTTACATACTTATACATTTTGAAACCTTATTACGAAAAATGTCTATGTTTTGGTATTTACCCGACCTAAACACATTTTAGTTACAAAATATATACAATCCACCTTAAAAGGCTCTCAATCCATTATTTGTGCTTTCAATCAATGGATTTAATTACACCCTTTTCTTTTTTTCTCTCCTCTCCCGCCTCTTCTCTCTAGATTGAACTTATATTTAGGGATTTAGAGAATCTAATCCCTCCTGTCACCTGTCACGACCCAAAATTCATTAAGGGTCGTGATGGCGCCGGACACCACTTGTCAGGCAAGCCAACACCAAGAAGTTAAATAAATTCCTCATTTTAGTATTTTTGAAATCATTTCCTTTCCTTACATTAAACAATAAATAATGAACTTAACCGAGAAAATAATGGTGTCTTTAACAAATTTAAATACTGAATAATCCCTAGTCATCCCAAAACCCGGTATCACAAGTGCATGAGCAATTTCTAGGAAATAAAATATAATACAATAACTGTCTGGAATACAAATTGGACAGAAAAGAAAGTACAATATTCTGAAGGAGACTCTGCTGGATGCGGGTTGTCTCGAGAGATGTAACTCACCTAAGTCTCTGTATCAACCATGCCGATGTGCCCAACGAGGCCATTAGACATACATGTGCCTATGCAACAAAAAATGCATAGCAAGTGTAGTATGAGTACAACAATCATGCGTACCCAGTAAGCATTCAGTCTAACCTCAAAGAAGTAGTAACGAGAGGTCGACTTCGACACTTACTAGTGGTCCAATAATATAATCAATCGTGAATTTATTAAAAACAGCAGTAAATTCAAGGGAATCATGTAGCAAGTAAACAATCCTTGTGATAATAAGAGATTTTCAAGTTCATATTTCCTCAATTATCAATTTATCTCGGGCCAGGGAGGCAATATCATTATTTATAATTTCAAGGCAAGCAGTACAAGCATGCGCAAATCATGCCGAGGTCTCACAGCCCGATCTAACATAATATTTAAACTGTGCACTGCCAGATGGTCGAATGGAGCGAACCATAGATGTATCTATTACCCCCGAATCATACATGCGACGCGGTCAAATATAAATAAACACATCAAACAATCAATCAAGAATTCATCAGGGAAACAATTACCCAAAGAAATGGCAACTACTTTTTAACGGTCAAGAAAATGATGTTTAATTTCTTTAGAGATTCATTTACCAATTCGATATGATTTAAACAATTTAAATTATCAATAAGGTTACAAATATTTCAAGTATAGCATGCTTTCGGATCCTAGACTACCGGACTTAAGCATAATAGTAGCTACGTAGGGACCCTCGCCACCTCGTGCGTACGTAGCCCCCACAAATAGAAGCACATATTTAATTATTTCACCTATGGGGATAATTCCCTCTTACATGGTTAGAAAGGAGACTTACCTCGCTCCGAAGTTCCATAACCGGCTCCCAAGCCCTTCCGACGACTCAAACCGATGCCCAACGCTCCAAAACTAGTCAATAATTATGCAAACCCATTAATATATACTCAAATATCCATTGTAATCCTATTTACAACAATTTCTAACTCTGCTTGAAAAGTCGTTAAAATCATCCTCGGGCCCACGTGCCCAGATTCCAAAAAATTTCGAAGACAAACTTTACCCATAACACCACGAACTCAAATATATAATTTATTCCAAATTCCATGTCTAATTTCGTGATCAAAATCCAAAAATATAGATTTCTAGGTTTTTCTTCAAAATCCCAAATTTTCACTAATTTCCCATGATTTCCATGTTAAAATCTAGATATAATCCAAGTAATTAATTTGCAATAGGTGGGAATCACTAACCCTGACATAGATGATGAAGATGGAGCTCCAAATTCGCTCCTAGGTCGTCTCCCATTGAGAAAATGAGATGAAATGAGCCAAACCCATTTTTGCAAACTTATACACTGCCATGCAACTCTTCTTCGCGCTCGCGAGCCTCCCATCGCGTTTGCGATGAACAAAATTCTCGAAAGCCATTCCCAAACTCTTCTCAGACAGCCTCTAGTGTAATCATCATAACTTTTTGTACAAAACTCCAAATGACAAATGGTTTAATTTTTTGAAAACTAGACATCAATATACATAACTTTCATGTTTTGTTCATCTCCCAGATCCTTATAAATTTCGAGATATAAGCCTCCAAAGTCAGTCCTGTGCAACACAAATTTCTTCTTCATCTTCCCGGACAGTCTGTAGTATACCAGCCATAACTTTTTGTACACAAATCCAAATGCTAAATGGTTTACTTTTCTGAAAATTAGACACAAAGAGCTATAGCTTTTTTTTTTGGGGATCATCTCCAAATTCCTTATAGATTGCGAGATATGAGCCTCCGGAATCAGACCTGTGCAACACTGATTTCCTTCTTCGCGAACGCGAGGATCTCTTCGCGAAGGCGAAGAACAAAGTCCCTGAAGCCAAATCCTTCTTCGCGAACGCGAAGAACAACACCAGACACCAGCATCAGCTATTGCAAAACAGCCCGAAATGATCTGAAACCACCCCGAAATACAATCGATGCCCCGTCCAATCACACAAACCAGTCTCATAACATAACACGGACCTGCTCGAGACCTCAAATCACATCAAACAACATCGAAATCATGAATCGCACCCCAATTCAAGCTTAATGAACTTTAGAACTTCAAACTTCTATATTCGATGTCGAAACCTATCAAATCACGTCTGATTGACCTTAAATTTTGCACACAAGTCACATTCGATATTATGGACCTACTCCAACTTTCGGAATTGAAATCCGACCCCGATATAAAAAAGTCCACTTCCGAACCCTTCCAATTTTTAACTTTCGCTAAATGACCCCAAAAGATCTACGAACCTCTGAATCTACTTCTAGACGCGCTCCCAATACCAGAATTACCATACGAAGCTATTCCCAGACTCGAAATACCAAACGAACATCGATAACATTGAAATGCACTGCAACCCAAATTTATGAAATTCTTCCAAAATGCCAACTTCCACAATAGGCGCCGAAACGCTCACGGGTCATCCAAAACCCAATCCGGACATATGCCCAAGTCCAAAATCATCATACGAACCTGTTGGAACCTTCAAATCTCGATTCCGAGGTCGTTTACTCAAAAATCAAACCTTAGTCAATTCTTTCAATTTAAAGCTTCCGAAATGAGAATTTTCTTTCCAAATCAACTCTGAACTTCCCGAAATTTAATTCGGACCATGCGTGCAAGTCATAATGCCTGAAGTGAAGCTACCCATAGTCTCAAATTGCCGAACAATGCGCTAGAGATTAAAACGACCGGTCGGATCGTTACATCACCGCTGGGTACTTAGATAGCTATGCCCAAATGGATCATTGTGCATCTACCAATGAGTTTGGCCAATTTCCATTCCCTTGCCCCATCTCTAGTTCTTTGCTTCTATCTTGTGTCGTTATTGGTATTACTAATAATTTATAAGGACTTTGCATAATAGTATGGAACTCCATGGTATTTAATGTAATACAGACTCGATGGGGTAAGAACTTGTAAAAAAAAAAATATATTAGACTGCAAAATTCATTTCCATTCTGCTGATGCAGGGTAATTCAATGTAGAATTCTAAACTGGGTTATTGTTACGTTAGATATTTTAATAATGATGAGCTACTATTTTTTAGCTTTAGCACAATGAATGACTGCTCAAATGCTTCCTTTTTAGTTCTATTTCGTTTCCTTTCACTTTAAATGAGTTGACTTCCTTTGGTTAAGAGTCCAATTTAAATAAATTTTTATACAAATTTTATACAATATAGAACAATAACAACAACAACAACAAACCAGTATGATCCTAACAGGTGGGGTCTGGGGAGGGTAGTCTGTACACAGACCTTACCCCTACCTAATGCAGGTAAGGAGGCTGTTTCCAATAGACCCTCTGCTCGGGAAGGGTAAGAAGGAGAAGATGAAAGCAAGGAAGGAAGAGAAAAGAAAAAGGGAGAGATAAATGATAAGCAGTACCAAATGATAACAGTAGGGAATACAATACCTGAACAAAACCACATAACGTAATAAAAATCTAAGAATTAGAAGAGACATACATGCTACTAAGACTATCGGTGAAAAACTAAAAATTACCCACTAACCTTCTACCTTAATCCTCGACCTCCACACCCTCCTATCAAGGGACATGTCCTGAGTGAGCTGAAGCAGTGCCATGTCCTGTCTAATCACCTCTCCTTAATACTTCTTAGGCATACCTCGACCTCTTTTCAAACTCTCCGTGGCCAACCTCTCACACCTCCTGACAGGAGCATCAATGCTTCTTCTCTTAACATGTCCGTACCATCTCAGCCTCGACTCCCGTATCTTGTCCTCCACGGAGGCTACTCCCACTCTGTCCCGGATAGCTTCATTCTTAATACTATCTCTCCTGGTATACCCACACATCCATCTCAACATCCATATCTCTACTACTTTCATCTTCTGCACGTGGGAGTTCTTGACTGGCCAACATTCAGCCCCATACAACATAGCCGGTCGAACCACCACTCTATAAAACTTACCCTTAAGTCTTGGCGGCACATTCTTATCACATAAAACACCAGAAGCGAGCCTCCACTTCATCCATCCCGCTCGATGCGATGTGCGACATCTTCGTCAATCTCCCCGTTGCCCTGGATAATAGACCCGAGATACTTAAAACTCGCTCTCTTGGAGATAACTTGAGCATCAAGCTTAACCTCTACGTCTGCTTCATGGGTCCCGTCACTGAATTTGCACTCCAAGTATTCTGTGTTGGTTCTACTCAGTTTGAAAGCTTTAGACTCCAAGGTCTATCTCCAAACCTCCAACCTCGCGTTAACTCTGCTTCGCGTCTCGTCAATCAACACTACATCATCGGCAAATAACATGCACCAAGGCACCTCCCCTTGGATGTGTCGCGACAGTACATTCGCCAAGGCAAATAAAAATGGGCTAAGAGTCGATCCCTGGTGCAACCTCATCACCACAGGGAAAAGCTCCGTCACCACCCACAATCCTCACCCGAGTCTTAGCATCATCATACATATCCTTAATCACCCTAATGTACGCTACCGGAACGCAGCTAACCTCCAAACACCTTCACAGGACCTCCCTTGGGACTTTATCGTACGCTTTCTCAAGGTCAATAAACACCATATGCACATTTTATACAATATGTCTTTTGTATATTTTATATCTGATTTATACATAGTAAAAATAAATTTCATACAACTAATTATATATTATACAACTTATCTACAACTTTCATGCATTATTTCTACCCATTTTTATACAACTACAGTAATACCACTTAAATACAATTTTTATAGGAATTTTATACAATATGTCTTTTGTATATTCTGTATCTGATTTATACATAGTAAAAACAAATTTCATACAACTAATTATATATTATACAACTTATCTATAACTTTCATACAGTATTTCTACCCAGTTATATACAACTACAATATCATACAACTTAAATAATATTTTTATACAATATTGTTTAACTTTCATACAATATTTAAATAAATAAAAAATATATAAACAATAGAATATAATTTTTCTACAACTTACTACAATTTCTGCAGTATAATGTATGTCATGTCTTCTTCATCATCATCATCTTCTTCTTCTTCTTCTTCTTCTTCTTCTTCTTCTTCTTCTTCTTCTTCTTCGAGTTTCAATATGAAATTCAACCAAAATCAAGTCTAATCTTCACCAAAATACTCTCAAAATTGAGATATAAACTCCAAACAATATTCCTAATTGTTTGCAACAATACCCAATCCAAACAAATAATGGTTTTTTAAAACCCAAATTCGTGTTGGGATAAACTAGCCCAAATACACTCTTAACATGGTGTGATATTGTCCGCTTTGGGCCAAGCCCGCACGGTTTTTCCCAAAAGGCCTCACACCATTAAGAGATTCCTACACTTTGTATGTAGACTCCCAATCTTTTCAGTTACCAATGTGGTACTTTGTTCGCACACCCAACAATTCGAATTCAAAGCTTTAAAGCTTTTTAATGGCTGTCAATGGTGGAACTACTGCTCTCTTTTCCTTTGCTTTATATTACTAGAATTAGGGATTGAGAGATAGAGAGAGACGTAGAGAGAATTCTCAATTGTTTAGTTTGCAACAACACCCAATTCAAACAAATAATATTTTTTTGAAAACCCAAATTCGAATTCAAAGCTTTAAAGTTTTTTAATGGCTGTCAATGGTGGAATAACTGCTCTCTTTTCCTTTGCTCTACATTACTGGAATTAGGGATTGAGAGGTAGAGAGACGTAGACAGAGAGATAGAGAGAGAGACGAAGAGAGAGAGAGCGCATGAGGGAGAGAGAATAAGGATGAGAAATAATTGATTCCTAATATAAAGAGATACTCATTTAATTCTTAAAGTGTATATAACTGGTAAATTTATATATAGGATGTAATTAAATTGAAACTTGAGTAGGAGGATAATAAAGTTTTCATTAGTATATAAGTATATAAAAATCCCTTCTTCTTTTAACCGCAAAGGGTTCACCAAATCCAACTTTATATGGACATGTTAACAAAGGAACATTAGAATCATAACAGGAACTCAGATACCTTAGCTTTCTTACAACGCGGTCCACGGGGCTGGTGGATACACTAAAAAAAACGTCATCTTTGGTTATCATCAATAAATATAAGGGCTAGCATATATTTTATTTTAAAATTGAGATCTCAATTCCAAATTTATCACTCTGTTCATCAGCTTAAACCCTACATATTATTTTTCTCTCAGCGTCAGCCCGTGAAAATGTTCAAGAAGTAAGTGCACTCCTTTCCTTTTCCCCTACTGGAGCTCTAGGTTCAATTTCAGAGTTCTCTTGTTATTTGATTAATTTCCATGGAATTATTAGACAATCTTGATTTCCATTTGAAGTACATTCCGTGCCTGATTAGTGATTTTACTTCTCTATTTTGGTTAAGTATGGGAATAAAGGGTGTCTGCTAGTGATTTTACTTTTTTCTATTGTAAATTGCTTACTTTGGCTGTTTTGTTTTATTTTCACGATTGTTAGGTAAATGATTTATTGGTCATTTAAAAAATGAGCTGATGTAGTTGTTTTATTCACTTATTACTTTGTTGCTTGTTCTCAACTTGTCTCTAGATTATAATCATGAGAGTAATATGCTTTTTCCCTTTCTACATCGTTGGAGTGATTAAGGATGTTTGCTGCAGCAGGCTCCGGGCTCTGTACACAATAAAGTATGAGTAAAACATAGTTGTTAGTGTAAGAAAAAGTAATTCTTGCACAAGGTAGATGTTCAGTCCGGCAGATCCTCATCTCTAAAGGTGGACGAAAAAATTAAACAATTGATTTTAATGCCTCCCGTCTTCTGACGTGCTAAACTTTAAATTTCTTGTTCCTGGCTGCAATTCATATCTGGCTCATGATGGTATCCTTTTGTGTAGTCCAGCTTCTGTATGTCCTTAAATTTTAGTAAACGACTAGGAAAGACTTTACAAGTTGTGTAGTTTTATCTCCTTGTGCGAGTATCGGTGCTTTTTTGCGTAAGCAGAATGTGGTAGTGCTTAGGAGGTTCTCAACTTCAATTTAGCTGCTTCAAGTTTGTCTAGACCAACTTAGATGAGGGGTGGGCGGATACCTCATTGGTCCTATTTTAGTAGTTCTCAAACAACAAAAAGCTTTTTGGGGGTTAAGAACATTAAGGTATTAGTGTTTGATACCTTTAGAATTTAGACAGAGTTAGATGCTTGGGTGTTGTAATAGCTACCTAGAATGCTTTTACAGAGAGGAAAAAGTGGATAATCAAAATTGGTTCATACTCAACTAAGGAGAAATCTATTACAGTTGAAGTATACATGATGCTTAAACCAGCAGGCAAGACTTGGAGCCGAAGTTCTTGCTCAAGATTCTGATCAACATATGTAATTATGTTAATATTGATTATATGATTCAGGAAATATTGTTGACAAACCATCTGACATACTCGTTACAGACACCTGCATCTCAGTGCTAACTATGCGGCTGTCATAGACTGTGAAATGACTGCAATATCTCAAAACATAGAGGTGTCTAAAGACCCGAAGAAGGATGCAATTGAAATCAGCTACTTGTATTTGCAATCTGCTTTTCCTAGAGCCTTTCTTGGGTTTGGAGATTTGCTTATCATTGTACCTTCTTCTTGCTGTCGTTTTCTCCTGTTTGATGTCCTCATTTACAAATTCAATGTTTTCTGGTAGCCAAGGATTGAAATGGTTAGGCTATTTACTCTTGTAAAGCTGATCATTGCCTGGATTGTTAAGTTCAAATGTAAATCATCTTATGGTACTTGTATCCAAACTCTTCAGTTTCCAACTTAAAGCAATACCTCTATTTTGCACCTTTGAGTTCCTTATGATTCTTGGCCATGGAAACTGTTAGCAAATGTTGTAGAAGTGCGGATGTGTGTCATACAAGATTGGAAATGGTCACATCCAAATTTCCTGAAACAATCCCTTTTCTTTTTTTTTTTTGATTTGCACCGGGTGTCCGAGTCTCTTAGAGCCCCGACTAATCCCGGGGGTGCACAGGCCCTCGGCAAGGAGTTTCCCGCAAGTGCACCACGGTTAATTCAGGTTTTTACCCAGTCCGATGGCCCTCAGAAATTGTTTGCACCCAGTGGGTTTCGAACTTGAGACCTTGAAAGGGAGCAAACCCCAAGGCTCAAGTCAATTGCCACCAGGCCAACCCCTAAGGGTTAGTCCCTTTTCTAATAAATTAAAGTAGATTTCAAGAAGACAATTCAGTAGCCTAATTGGTCTGGCTCAATAAATCTACAAAGCGGGCATCTCCACAATATATGCAGCCAGCTTGCTCTCTCATTCCTCCTCTCTACCTATGCTTCTATTCTCTTCACTGGTTCATTAATAAAAAAAAAGTTGCAAGTTAAGCACACATTGATAAAATGAAAAAGTGTCACCTAAGATGATTTTACGTAGACCTCCATATGGACCGAGTGGTAATTGTGACCCTATGATGATTGTAGGAGGTGACACGATCTATCTACTGTAGTCATCCACTTATAATAGTAAGTAAAGTACCTTGCACCTATGAATGACTGCACTCGAGTAGGACCCCTTAATTAAATTCAAGTAGTTGTCTGTGATATATCCTTAAATCAGCCGTAAACTAGAAACGAGATAGAGCTAAATCACAGGGAGAAGTCATCTTAAACCACCTTCGATCTATAGTTTTGAAGAATCCCTGAGTTGCCTTTAATATAAATTATCTGATATTGCAATGAGATGTGCCTAAATAGAATAGAATGGATATGGAAACTCATATAGCCGATCTGTTTTGGATTGAGGCATAATTGATCGATTGTTGATTGATTGATTAACGTGTCAGACCATGTCTTTAGTGGCATGCATTTCATCCACACTGCAGTTGATTCCATAATCTATGTGTACAGTGACGAAGAACTGCCTTTGGTCCTTCAGACTTACATACTCATTGCAGCTTTCAGCTGTCCAACTACCTAATCGATATGAACTATTTTTAATTATCCAGAAGGAATTTATATACTTTTCTATTTTGCATTGCAACGAATCAATTGACAATGATTATGCAATTGATTTATCAGGTAAAACAATTCAAACTAAACAGGCCCTTAACCTTAAATGTCGTTAAGTCAAAATTCTCTAATAGAGAATGTGTTTGTCATTGATCTTAGATCTTAAGTTCTCATGGTCAAATTTGTTAAGTTTGTTGTGTCCCACTGCAGTTTATTTAACTGAGCTAAAATAATTTGGACGATTCAATCTATGTTGAATATGTAGGTTTACAACTGAAGAAGTGTCTGGACAAAATCAAGTCAAGGCATCTGTGCAGCGTAGAATTCGTCAAAGCATTGCGGAAGAGGTGACATGCTACAGATGACTTTGTTTCTTCCACACTGTATTCCAACTAGAGGATTTCTCTGAAATTGTGGTTATAATGTGTTGATAATGTCAAATTTCTGCCATTTCAAAAAAATAATGTCAAATTTCTTCCTTTTGCAGTACCCAGCGCTAGAGCCTGTGTTGGAGGATTTGCTTCCAAAGAAGTCTCCACTTATTGTTGCAAAATGGTTGATTTCAACTGTCTTAATGCAGTTTTTTATCTGTTCTTTTTTCTTTTTCTTTCATTGACATTAGATTTCCTTCATTCATCATTTCTTTTGCAGTCCGAATCATCTGAACCTAGTTGTTGTAAACAATGTACCCCTGTTTTTCAACATACGTGATGGACCTTATATGCCTACTTTACGTCTTCTGCATCAGTGTAAGTTATCCGGTTTTTAATTTTCTTCCTCCTTTATTTTTTTTTCAAATCAAAGGTCATCCGCTTAAACTTCCGTCCTTTCTTTTGGTAATCTTTCTGATGATTGTATAACATGCTTCTCAACTTTTTTATTTCTTGCTGATAAGGACTATTATTTGGTGTTGGGTTTCCTTGGATACTAGCCATAGACAATCCTGATCAGATACAATTGATACTTATTCCCTGGTAAAATTATTAGTCCTGTGAAATCAGTTCAAAAAATTGGACTGGATCCAGTGTGGTCACTATTAGGTCATATTTGTCATGAGCAAGTATCTCCTTTAATATGCAGCCAAGTCGACCCTTGTGGGCTGTGAGGAAAAATATAGCTACTTAAGAAATTCGAAGAATGTAAAGGAAGAATAGCTGACTTCTCATCTACGGAGTTTTGAAGATTCTAATCGAACATGCATCAAACACAACAAGATCATGCTTCAATATGGAATGGCTATGACCAATGCAAGAAAATAATTCAAGCCAACTGATGCTGCTGATTAGCATATTAAAATAAATAACCAAGTAATAATAGAAAGGGTATATGGATATATGATTCACATCCAGAAACTCATTTGAAGGCTCATGATACTTAAATCCTCATTTTCTTTTCCCTTGATATGCATAAGTAATATACTATTCACAAGATATACCTTCTTGGTTCAGTAAAACCAGTCACAGCAAAGTGATCAAGCATTTGTGTACGTCCGATTAATATTCAAAATTTTGAAGTTAGAGGTTTCCGTCACAATCTGGTCTAAAAGAATCTAGGAAACTAAATTACCATGTGGAGGTCATTGATTTCTTGCGAGGGCGAGGGACGAAATATTAAGTACTCCCTCCGTTTCAATTTAGATGAGGTAGTTTGACTCGGCATGGAGTTTAAGAAAAAAGAAGAAGACTTTTGAAACTTGAAAGCTTAAGGGGTAAAAGCTTTGTGGGGCCATTGTATTTGTGTGGTTATAAAAGGTTTTCATTAAGGGAAAATGGGTAAAATGAAGAGTTTAAAGTTGAATTATTTTCAAATTTAGAAATGTGTCATTTATTTTGGAACAGACTAAAAAGGAAAGTACCTCATCTAATTTGAAACGGAGAGTGTAATTTGTTATGCTTGAGATTGGAGATGACGTGGGTGCTCTGAAACTCAATGTTGCATCTTTCATTCAGTCTGGCTTTGAAGACGAGAAAAAATATTCAGTTTTGAGTAGGTTAACTGGTGATTTGCTTTCATTTTTTCAGTTGACTTTCTGTCTGTTCAGTTTACTGATACTCAGATTTTATTGGCATACCCTACCAATTCTCATTCTCCAGTCCTTTTAAACAGTAGCTGATTGACTCAATGTCATATGCATGGTTTTGATTTGTAACTTTTCAATGCATGCCATTGATGAACTTTATTTATATGATGTGTTGATAATTTAATTTGTTCAGTGATATCAATGCTCTGTTTGACCTTCCTCTTTCCCGCTCTACAGATCCCAATATAATGAAAAAACTACAAGTTGACAGGGGGGCAATTAAATTTGTCCTTTCTGGAGCCAACATAATGTGTCCGGGCCTTACTTCTCCTGGGGGTGCCTTGGATGATGAAGTGGGAGCCGAAACTCCTGTGGTATAAACAAGAGCAATTTTATGCTTTAATATTATTAGTTGTTGTTGCCGCATTTTTTTTTTTTTTGGGGAATTTTAAGGTGCGGCCTTTTGTTTTTAGGCTATTATGGCTGAAGGAAAGCAACATGCTCTTGCTATTGGTTTTACAAAGATGTCGGCAAAAGATATGTGAGTTATCTTGGTATTTCGATGGCTTCTTTTCTTTTGTATGCTAAAGCATACTCCTCTGTGTGATAGCACTGAGATTTTTTACCTTTTATAGGTCAAATATGTTCTGCCGTTTCTTTGTTTAGTTTGTTTATTGCCCCTAAATGTGAATCCTCTGTGACACTTTATTGCCTCAATTGTCGTGAGGAATATCTATCTGCCACGACTTTCGAGGAAAACCCTTACCCCAAAAAAGAAGGTAAGCCTCAAATTACATATATTGGTCTTTGAACTTAAAATATTACCTCTTTGTGTCGAGGTAAATTGCTGGTAACGCCTTCTAGCATTGAAAGTTCATATGTTTCTCTCCTTGACCTTAGATATTCTTGGCAGCTTTGGTATAGTTAGTTTGCGCGAAATGATAGAAATAAGACTTTTTTGTTATTGAATTTTCAATTGGAAATCCTGAGATATTCAGTAATCGATATTTGCAGTATTTGCCTTGGGCATCCATATAGTCTATTTCTCTTGTGTGTTTTTCTTTGTGCGTGTAAATTATATGAGGTGAGAGACACAATTAATATGAGAGACGGGATGCTGTTGATAGCACTCCATCTGCTTGAAGTGGTGGATATGAGAGAACTAATAGGCGGGATGTGGAAAAAGCAGTTTTTGAAGATATACTCATGAGGACTAATAGGCTTTCGTGATTATATTAGTCAATTTATCTCCATCTCTTTTTACGTGTGAAAACGATAAACTTTATCTTTAGGAGTACCAGCCGACTTTTTCAAACTTTGGCATTGACGATCTTGCTTATATTCTACTCGGGGAGTCATTTTATTTTCATGTTTCTCATGTCTGAGATATATATTTCTGTTGTTTCAACACCTGAAAAGCATGTCTTACCGTTGCAGAAGGGCAATGAACAAGGGAATTGGTGTGGATAACATGCATTATCTTAACGATGGCCTCTGGAAGGTACTCTATTGTCACGACTCCTATACGAGCTGTGAATTGTTCCCTTTTTGAGTTATACATACGGCATTTTGTTTGCTGATGGAACATGATTATGTTTTTGTGATGCAATTGTAAGAAACGTGAAAGCTATTTCATTCTGTAGTCATGGTCAATTTATGATGTGTGTTTCTATTGACAGATGGAGCGACTGGATTGAGCTTGAATGAAACTCGAGACCCATCTTTTACTAATGTTTACCTGCTGCAAATAGCAAGAGTTGCTCATCGTTATGCAGCTGTTATTTCGTTCTCTAGATGTTAGTGGGGTGTCATCCATCCGTTTGATACGGTTTTGAGAGATTTTGGTTTGATATTTTAGATTTCAATTTTTAAAAATGTTAAACACAACCATACCGAAATAAATTCGATATGGTTTGTTTTTGCACTTTCCAATTTTCGACTTTGGTTTGTGCGGTTTGGTGACTTTGGTATTATTCTTTCAAGTTATATTTTATCCAAAAAAATTTAGAATAGACATTTAAAACTTGTACTAATTGTGATTCATGAAACTGTTTTTGCGGACTAAAGATTAAATCAAGCAAAAAAACCAAAAAATAAAAATAGAAGAGAACAAATTAATCCAAAACGAACAATGGGTCTCGTTGTCGCTAGAAAAGAAAAGCTAAGAAAATATATCATACATAATAATAGTAGAAGCTAAATGTGACAAACTAACGAACATGTTTGCAAGCATTCAACAAACTAAATATAGGGAAACAAATTTAACTTAGCATGTTTTGTATCAAGTAAATCAAACGATATCTAACAGTCAAAGCAAATTCTTTGATCGATACCCATAAAAAGAAAAGTTTCAGGTTTAACCTTATTAATCACAGAGAGCAGCGAAGCAGTGATGTTGGAGGTACTGTATTGATTTAAGCCTAAAAAATTGAATGCCTCGAGTAAACAGAGCCAATTTAAAATATATTTGAATTATTCAAATGTGAAATTATTGATTTTCTACTTAGTGGTGAAAACTTGAGATCACCATGTGACCGGTCTTTTTATAAAATTTGTATCACCAATTTTAGACTTTTTGGTTACTGAAGTAAAACAATAACGAAAAGAATAATATTGCAGAGAAAGAGAGAGAATTCTTATTGAATTTTGGGATGATTTACAATGGGGTAAGACCCCTCTATTTATAGGGGGAAAATGGCTTAGCCACAAAGTAAAACTCTCTAAAAGATAGACATTCACTCTAATTATAATTTTATTCATAACACTCCCCCTTGAATGTCTACTCAATAAGTAATGTGACTCGTTAAAACCTTAACTAAAATAAAACTCAGTAGAAAAAAAATCTAGTAAAGGAAAAAGAGTACACATGTTTAATAATACGCCTTTTGGTTGCCTCGTTAAAAACCTTGCAAGGAAAACACAGTGGGACAAAACCTTGTAAGGGAAAAAGAGTGCAACGCATATTAACTCCCCCATGATGAGAGCATCAATTCATATCCTTGAGCCTTCACATCCCAATCTTGTACACTAGCTTCTTGAAGGTTGACGTCGATAGAGACTTGGTGAACAAATCAGCCATATTATCACTTGAACAGATTTGTTGCACATTGATATCACCATCTTTTAAAGATCATGAGTAAAAAATAACTTTGGTGAAATGTGTTTTGTCCTATCTCCTTTTATGAATCCTCCCTTCAATTGGGCTATGCATGTTACATTGTCTTCATACAAAATTGTGGGTAGTTTTGTTACATCCCGTACCTTAGCATTAGGATGTGCCGTAGTAAATCCACATGAGTTCGAAGGGATTATGTCTATTAGAAGGTTATAGAGGATTTAAGACATTATTATTACGAGACCCTGTAAGTTTTCTTCCATCGTCGGCCATTGAGGTTGTTTTTGGGGGTGGTTTGAGTCCACAAATTCTCATAGTAATGCGAAGGGGAAGGGAGGTTTAGGATAAGAGGAAAGGAAAGAGAAGGGTCTGGTGAAGACGAATCTTAGACCTTGATGGGCTTTATTTTATTATTCCATCCTCAAGTTTGTTCTTTTGGTTGTTCAATCCTGTAGATGCAATTTTCGTGCTTGTTTTTAGCAAGGTATAAAAAATTTGCAAAGTGTTATTTGTCACCTCTCTTTTGTTTGCTACAATAGCCACTGAGTGATACCCTATACTTAAATATAAATCTTGAGAGAGATTTGAAATTTTGCAGGATTAGAACTCCTTTTTGTCTATATGCATTTTGAACCGTGTTCCAGTTATTTGTTGTGTATACGGTAGAAATCGGGGCTATCTGATTTCGTGAACTCGAGGGTTACTTCAGGAGAGAAATCGAAATAGACCATGAGTGAGCCCGATGGGAGGCTTCGAAGATCGAAGTACTCGATGGACACCGAGGCCAAGTATGACCGACCTCGGGATAATATCATTATGATCCCATAACAGAAAGAGCAAGATTCCCGCAGTGACCCTGGGATCATGGCATAAAATCCGGAACGAATCCGTACTAGGCGGCTAGACAGCTATCTCAATAAGATTATTTACTGTAAATAGAAATGTACCTTATTTAGGGTTCCCCCATTATATAATGGGGACCCCAATCATTTGTAATCATAATCTAATTATCGGCAAAGAATATACTATCTTACTTTTTGTGGCTCATTGCTCATCAGACTTGTCTTTTCTCTCTACCGTTCTTACTTTATTGTTCTTGGTTCATCTCGAGGTCACTGAGCTCGAGGTCGATACTGCTAAACAACACTGGTTTGATTCATTCATTACTTTCATCTATACTCTATATTTCTTGATTATTAATTGGTATTGAACTAAATCACGTATCTTTTAAACCACAAATCAAATTTAATTGTTACTCGTATTTTCGAGGTAAACAGTTTGGCGCCCACCGTTGGGCTAAAGATAATAGTGATTATTTCATTACTGATTCTCATAACACACGTTATCTTTACACTTTTTCTTGTCAAGAATTTTTGATTCTCAGGATTAAACATGTCGAACTTGCAAAATACACCTATTCATGACAGCGAAGGTCTTGGATTTCATGGGAAAAACAACAATGTAGGGGTTGGTGTACCACCGATAAACCTAGGGAAAATGCCAAATGTGGAACCAGTTGATATTAGTTCGCACATTGCCTTGAATGTAGATCTAGGCACAGACCCCGGAGGGAGTGTATGCAGGGAAGCCTGATCTGGAGGCCAAGGAACACCAGGAACAGGAGATGGGGGAGTCAGCCTCCAAGTGATATTCGAGATGCTACAAGCTCAGCAAATCGCCATCTCTCAACTTCAAAGTCAGAACAAAACTCCGAGAATAGCTGAATCGGAAAACACTCGACGTGCTGAACCGGTGCTAGAGAGGTCAAACAAAAATGGCTCGGGAACTGACCCCACTATTATGAGAATGCTTGAAGAGCTCACCAAGAGGATAGAGTCTGGGGAAAATAAGATCGAGGATAATGACAAGAAGGTGGAGACTTATAACTCCCGTGTTGATCAAATACCAGGGGCACTCCCGATCTCGAAGGGATGCCAAGAAATTCGTACAAAGGCCGTTCCCTCCGAGTGCGGCTCCGAAGCCCATCCCAAAGAAGTACTGTATGCCCGATATACCTAAATACAACGGAACCTCTGACCCAAATAAACACGTTACTTCTTACACATGCGCCATAAAGGGAAACGACTTGGAAGACGACGTAATCTAGTTTGTACTGCTGAAGAAGTTCGGGGAGACTCTATCAAAGGGTTCCTTAATATGGTATCATAACTTACCCCCTAATTCTATTGATTTGTTTGCTATGCTTGCAGATTCGTTTGTAAAGGCACGCGCCGGAGCCATTAAAATTGCAACAAGAAAGTCGAACCTTTTCAAGATAAGGCAGAATAATAATGAGATACTCAGGAAATTCGTATCTCGGTTCCAAGCGGAGAGAATGGATTTGCCTCCGGACACCGATGACTGGGCTGTTCAAGCTTTCACTCAAGGTCTCAACACTCGGAGTTCCATAGCGGCACAGCAGTTGAAGCAAAGTTTAATCGAGTACCCGACTTTCACTTGGGCCGACGTACATAATCGGTATCAGTCGAAGATTAGGGTCGAAGACGATCAACTAGGGACTCTTTCGGGGTCCGTTTATCCTAGCAGGATCATGGATAGGATCAAAAGGGATATCGATCGAGAGACGAGGTCGAATAGAGATAGATATCTACCGTACAACGGTGACAATAGAGGCAGCGGTTCCGGGCAAAGCTTCACACGAAATGAGAGGAGAAATGATCGAGGTCAAAATTCACGGGGGCTTGATGCCGAGGAAGATCACGTTAAGTATCCAAAGTTTGAATAAAGGTAAGACCCCAGTCCAATCTTTTCTATTTTTTCGACTAACACTTGCAGGATATCGATTAGGATCGGCACGAAGCTCTGGATCTTGAAGCACGTGTTGCACTCTTTTTCCCTTAGACCTGTTTTTGTCCTAAATAGGTTTTTCCAGCAAGGTTTTTAACGAGGCAACCGTTATTTGTGCTAACTAAAAGCAATTCAACAGTATCCGAGGTTCCTTACAGTGAGCCCCGAATACTGGAGGGCATTACCCTTGAATGTATGCTCTTTGACAAGGAAATCACTTCGTGACAGCGGGCCTCGATAGGAAAGTGTTGTAAGGGCCAAACGGTCAGATGAACCGTGCTTGTATAGGTTACTCGAGCCCTAGACATCAAGCATGCGCGCATGTATAATCATCTATCAAGAGAAGTACTTTTTCTTGTCGATATCCCCCGCCTTTATAAAATTTTCATATTTTATACTCTTGATCTATTGTGTAAACAGGACTAAGGGCCGACCGCGGCAGAAATTCGAACAACTGACCCATGCTTGAGGGCTGTCGTCCCAAAAGCGAACGGAATCAAACTGCTAACATTTCGAGACCATAAGACCTTAAAGGCAATCCTCGATTTTGCGGGCCACGGCCACCCCACTCGGGGACTGACACTTTCAAGTAGGAATCATTACTGATCTCCTGTGAAGTTAAAGTTTTATAAGATATAATTTTGGATAATTACCAATATTAAACTGTCGAATATGTTTTAACTATAACCATATATAAGAAAGTTTATAAGATTTTCTTTATTGTAAAAATAGAAATCATTTCTTCACAAGAAAAGAAGGTTAATTTTTACCATTTAAGAATTAGCATACCTGGAAGAATTTTTACTCTTTATATGAGATTAGGAAAATTATAAGTTGAGAAAATATATGTATTTTTACATAGATGTTTTTAATAAAATAGTAGTGTATGTAATTTAGTTATGGTACCACATGACACATAGTAAGGTGTATAAAGTATGTTAAAAAAGTGAGTAATTATTTTAAAATAATCTGAAATAATTCTTAATATACGTGGTAATTGATTAATTATTAATTAGTGGGTTAATAAATTTGCGTTTAGCAGCAATCAAGTGGCTGCCACCTATGATATATAAATTGACTCATTACCATGTATAAATGTGGTCATATTATAAGAGCATACACAGATCATTAGTTTTTTTCACCATTTCCTTTTAGATTTTTTTCACTTTTTATCCAACAAGGAGCTGATAGACACAACTTTTTCTGAAAACAACAACGCTGTTTCCATTTCTTCCAAATTTTCTTCTTTCTTTCAGCTGTAATTTCAAGAAACTAGTTAGTTTGGCCAAGATTGGGTGCATAATTTTATCTACCAGCGAATTATCATCACTTTGAAGCTTTAAAACATGAATTTAGTTGATCCAAAAGGTACTTAAAACGTTGGAATGTCACTGGGTTTTCGAAGCTTGTTTGAGTTGGTGGTATTAAATGTGCTCAAGGTCAAGCTATTATAATCAGATTCGATTAAAAGGACTAAGGCAGACTAAGTGGAAAAATTGGTCAGTTTCAAGCTCTCAGAAAACTTAGTTTACATGATAATGAAATAGGTGGTTCAATCCTACTTCTTTGAGGATTTTGCCAAATTTAAGAGGTGTTTCAACTTTACAAAAACAGGTTGTGAAGGCTATCCCTGCTTTCTTTTTGCACGATCTATACGACACAAGCGAAACGAGAAATGCCAACTCCATAAATTACTCTATTTGTAGAAATGATAGAGATGTGTATATTCTTATTCTCCCATGTATCATATTATTCTATCACTGTTCAATGGGTCTCAAAAAATACGTAAGTTGGTAAAGTTTATTTTCATGATATTAATGAGAGGCATAATGGTCTTTATAACGTACCGAGAGGATTTTATTAACGTATTTCATATGCATTTTCATGACTTTATATATGTACATTGACCTATAACCAGATGGCGTTATATACGCCTATATATGTATATTATATGTCTAGTGGGATACGGGAAAAGGTTACGCGTTATATAAGCAACCACCACCTGATCATTGTATTACGTTGATGATTGCCACAGTGGCCGAGATATGATATGATGGGATGCCCTCAGAGGTGATGATGTTATGTACGTATAGACCTATGCATTACATGAATTTATATGCATATGCATGACAATTATAAATATTTCATGATCTACAGAGCTTAATCCAGACTCACAGGTTGAGTCTTTACTCCATGTTTCTTCCATGTCCTTAATATACTTGAGTTACATGCCTTACATATCGGTACATTATTCGTACTGATGTCCTTTTGTTGGGGACGGTGCATTCATGCCTGCAGGTATAGATAATCAGTTGGATGAGCCCTCGTAGTAGACGAGATTGGCATTCAATGAAGGTAGCGGTAGACTCCACCTCATTCGGGAGTGCAACTGAGGTCTTATGAGTCATCGTGTCAGAGTTTTGCTACAGACTTTGGGTAGGCCAGGTACCTGTCCCATTTTTATGTCATAATCTTAGAGTTTTTGTAGACAAAAGGTTTCATTTTGTACAGTAAGTCAGAGTCCTTGCCGGCCATATGTATTCATGTTTTTTAGAACGATAGTTTATTATGACAGTTGATTGCCCATTAGTAGTATGCATTACGAGATTGTGGTTAGTTTGGCCCATGATAGTACAAAAGGAATGAGTCCAGCTAACATCGACTATGTTTGTTCTGGTTTTGTCGAACGATCATGAGTTACAGAAGTGGTTCGCTCGGGCTAGAACCGGCACCGGTGGTCCCACGCTCCCCAGGTTCAGGGGTGACAAGTTGTACATTTCAAACCACATTTGTCTCGAATAAGATGATTATAGACCTCAACCACACACACTCTTGACTTGCTTCATGAATATCAATTATCTCAGACATGATTAGATGAAGTTAGTCACAAATTGTGCTAGTCGATGCCAAGAATATGGTAGTGCCTCACAGTTAAACACATAAAACTGTTTGAGATCGAGCCTTGTGTGGGTCAGATATACCAGCAACGGCATAGCCAACTAGATCAGGGGACTGCAATTATTGCATAAATAAGCCCATATCGGTAGTTCCTTTTAGATACCGCAATATGTGTTTGATTCCATTTCAATGTCTATTAGGAGCAGAGCTATATCTTGCTAAGATATTAACTGAAAAAGTTATGTCTGGCTTGTGATTTAGCAAGATACATTAATGCCGCGCACTAAGATATGATACTCCAGACCAAGTAGCTCTTTCATTCTTATTCTTGAGGTCGGAATGGTCTTCTTAACATTCAATGATTTGGACAATTCAT
>NC_031989.1:30108747-30110487 GCF_001879085.1 Nicotiana attenuata
CATCGGAGTACTTAATGGATGTGCTCCATCCATGTAAAACCGTTTCAATACCTTTTCTGTGTAGGCAGATTGATGAACAAAAATCCCGTTTGCCATATGTTCAATTTGCAAATCGAGACATAATTTTGTCTTTCCGAGATCTTTCATCTCGAATTCCTTCTTTAAATAATCAATTGTCTTTTGGAGTTCTATAGGAGTTCCAATAAGGTTCATGTCATCAACATATACAGCAAGTACAACAAATTCCGATGTTATTTTCTTTATAAAAACACATGGACAAATGGCATCATTTATATAACCCTCCTTTAATAAACACTCATTAAGACGATTATACCACATTCGTCCTGATTGCTTTAGACCATACAAAGATCTTTGCAATTTGATTGAAAACATTTCCCGGGACTTTGAATTATGTGCCTTAGGCATTTTAAACCCCTCAGGAATTTCATGTATATCTCATAATCAAGTGAGCCATAAAGGTAGGCGGTAACCACATCCATTAAATGCATGTCAAGCTTTTCATGGGCAACAAAACTAATGAGATAACGGGACGTTATAGCATCTATAACAGGTGAATATGTCTTTTCATAATCGACACCAGGCCTTTGTGAAAATCCTTGTGCAACAAGGCGTGCCTTATATCTTTGTACCTCATTTTTCTCATTCTTTTTGCGTACAAAGACCCATTTATAACCAACAGGCTTAACACCATTAGGTGTTTGGACTACAGGCCCAAAAACTTCACGTTTTGCAAGTGAATTTAACTCTAATTGGATTGCTTCTTGCCATTTTGGCCAATCAAGTCTTTGTCGACATTCTCCAACAGATTGATGTTCAAAATCCTCACTTTCTTGCATAATGCTAGATGTGCAACATTATATGCAAAGACATAATCCACCACTATATCCACTCGATTCAAATTTGTCTCAATATTGATTGGATTTATTGATAGTTCCTTATTTTCTTAAGTCTCAGGCTCAGTGATTTCCTCATGAATCTCAGGATTGGTTAAATCGTGGATTTCTTCATGAGACTCTTTCGTAATGTCATCTTGATCATTTGTTTTCCTTTTTCTAGGATTTCGATCCTTAGAACCTAATGGTCTACCACGTTTTAGGCGTGCTTTTGACTCATTAGCTATGACACTAGAAGATTGTCCAACATGGACATCAATACGGATTGGAACATTTTCTGCAGGGATATGTGATTTTGTTATTCTTTCAGATCCGTAAATGCATCTGGCATTTGATTTGCTTTTTTTTGCAAATGAATAATGATGGATTTTTCCACAAAATTTCCCGTTTGGTTTCACTATTTTCTCCCCCTATTTTTGGAAAAAATGTCTCATCGAATCGACAGTCTGCAAATCGTGCAGTGAACAAATCCCCCGTTAATGTTTCGAGGTAAGGAATAATGGAGGGTGATTCAAACCCAACATATATTCCTAACCTTCTTTGGGGGCCCATTTTGGTGCGATATGGCGGTGCTACAGGCACATATACTGCCCATCCAAAAATTCTAAATGGGATATGTAGTTCATGACCCAAACTAATGCAACGGGGAATATTTATGATAATTTGTCGGTCTGGGGCGAACTAGCATTGCTGCATGCAAAATGGCGTGACCCCAAACTGTAGCGGGCAACCTTGTTTTCATGAGTAACGGTCTTGCTATCAATTGTAGACGTTTAATTAAAGACTCTGCAAGGGCATTTTGTGTGTGAACATGAGCTACAGGTAT
>NC_031989.1:30111213-30141845 GCF_001879085.1 Nicotiana attenuata
TAACCCTCTTTTGGCCAGAGACATTCTTGGTAATGATGAGATATTCAAGATTATTCGCATCTATTGTCTCAATATAATATCCATTTCGGCGGATATCTTTAAAACTAAACAAGTTCCTCTTGGACTTGGAGGAGAACATTGCATTCTCTATCATAAGTATTGTTCCCTTGGGCAGAGTTATAGTAGCTCTTCCAGAGCCTTCAATTAAATTACTACTACCAGAAATTATAGTAACATCTGCCTTACACGTACTTAAATGAGAGAAATATTTCTTCTCTTTGAATATAGTATGTGTCGTACATGAATCAATTAAACAAATATTTTTACAATTGGACTTTGGTCCAAGTTTATTTTGTGAGATATCCATATTTGCTTTCCATTATTTGACATACAAAAGAAGTATATGAATAAATATTAGTATTTTTAGAGAAAAAAATAGGAGAATAACAGAGTTAAATCAATAATTCAATAATGACCTTGTAATGCAATTTCGAGCAAACTCTGATTATGATACAAACAATTACATAGCTAAAAATAATGGAACTATGAGTACACTACACATATGGCTAATACAATTACAACAAATTTATTTACATTATATAACTTATTTGATTTTGTATTTACCACAAATTGCATTTCACTCAGTTTAACATAACAGAATAAAACTGAACAGTGTAAAAATTATTAAAATAATGACCGTACAATGTTTTCTTGTCGTCATTAGACAGATCATTTAAGTCAAATACTTTTGATGCACATTAGTCATAAGTACATATCTGTTTTATCCATATATATATATATATCATAAGTTGGAAATCTTTTTATATCCATTACTTGACACATCTATATTTTGTGCTTATTTTGCGCCATAATTAACTACAATTGGTGTTATCCGTATAGCGTGTAATACCTGTTGTGAGCAACAACATTTATGTGATTAAATTGCAACTCTATAGATTCTAGTAACAGAAACATTGTTAGCTTCTTGGGATTTGACATCAAGAACGTCATTAGTATATTACGTAATATATGATTCTGAAATATCATTAGTGGTGAAGAAATAGCTTATGATTCTAGAATTATACTTAATCAAAACGAACTAACAAATAATATTAATTGATACTAATGACTACTACTAATGTAAAGAACTATGATTATATGATGTTTATTCACTAACTACTACGAATAGGCAAAAATAAAATTTAAACTACTCAATCATCTTTAACCACGGATCCATCACCAATCAAGTGGTCTATTTTTCCATCAGGGTGCTCCAAGAAGTCTGCCACATCCAAGTAGGTGATGTCAAAATCATTGTCAGAGACATAATTGGCTTCAGTGCCTTTATTCTTTAGAGATACTTGATAAAGTTCAACCAAATATCTTGGTGTACGACAAATATTTGCCCAATGCCCTTTTTCACCGCAACGATAACATTCAGTTTCTGAACCATTTGCCTTTGGCTTCTCATCTTTCCCTTTCCACTTTTGGTGGTTAATATTCTTTGGGGGGAGGGGTGATTAACACCAGGAAAATTTCTTCTTTGTCTACGGCCACGACCACGACCACGACCACGACCACGAATAGGGCCACGACCTTTTCCACGCTTAGCATAATGGGAATACACCTCATCCACTTCAGGCAATGGTGTAGACCCAGTGCGTTGATTTTCGTGATTTCTCATGAGCAAATCGTTGCTTCGTTCAGCCACAAAGAGAAAAGAAATCAACTCAGAGTACTTCTTGAAACCTTTCTCTCTGTACTGTTATTGCAGGACCATATTAGAGGCATGAAACGTTGTAAACGTTTTTTCAAGCATGTCATAGTCAATGATAGTATCTCCACAGAGTTCCAATTTAGAAGTAATTTTGAACAGCGCAGAATTATATTCAGAAACAGACTTAAAGTCTTCGAGCCTCAGATGAGCCCAATCTTATCGTGCTTGTGGAAGAGTGACCAACTTTAAGTTGTCATATCTTTCCTTTAAGCCATTCCACAAAACAAGTGGATCTTTGACTGTGAGATATTTTATTTTCAACCCTTCATCAAGGTGATGGCGCAAGAAAATCAAGGCCTTAGCACAGTGTTGGGTGTATGCTTTATTTTTGTCTTTAATGGTGTCTCCAAGACCCATTGCATCTAAATGGATTTCATTATCCAACACCCATGTCATATAGTTCTTGCCCGAAATTTCAACGGCAACGAACTTTCTTTTCATAATATCAATCATAATTAAAAGAGCAAAAAAGTTGTACCTTAGTCTTCTCAAAGAGCTTCTTGAGACGGTAGAGTCTCGTGCTGATAACGTGAAATAAAGTAATAAGGTTAAGAATAATATTGTAGAGAAAGAGAGAGAGAATTCTTATTGAATTTTGGGGTGATTTACAATGGGGTAAGACCAGCCACAAAGTAAAACTCTCTAAGAGATAGACATTCACTCTAATTATAATTCTATTTATAACAGTTACTCTATTTTTGTATAACCAAAATTAGACTTTTCAAAATCGCCCTAATCATCTCAGTTTCAATTCGGTATCAGTATGGTTCAATTAATTTTCGATATTTTTAAGTTATGTAAGAGTCGTTAGTATAAGTAAAATTCAGTCACCTTAATATTAGAAGAAGAAGAAGAAAACGAGCCCTAAAAAATAAGTGCATTGTAACAAGGAAGATGAAAATTTGTGAGGACAACTACAGAGATAAAAGTATGGATTCTGCAATACTTAAGATACTATATGATTTATTAAATGGAGGCATCTATATACGGAGGGATATATATGTAACTTTGTGCATTTGAGAGTGAATTCTAGTTACAATCACATTTTCATGGCAATAGTCCTCCACTTGATCAGAATATTTCAAGTAAACCTTTTCAACTTATGAAGATTCTTCACCGAAATAAATAGGGTCTAACTATCAAATTATAATTAAGGCTACAATTTTCTAAAGTGCATATATAGATGTATATGGCCTAATGAGAGAGAAGTTAATGTAGCCAATTACTTAAGACAAGATGATCAAGGATAATGGGGTTTTAAAAAGGCTTGAAAATGAGATGAGTCTACAATTATATATAGGTACTCCGTGAGGGTTAAAAGAACCTGCGAAAATTTTCATCTAAAATTAAATTAAACTTTTTTTTTTTCCAGGAAAAAGCTTTCTGTTCGGTTTTAATACGAATAAGGCTAGGGCTGTCAAATTTGGCCCCAGCCCAAATGATCCGCCCAACCCACTAAAGGCTGGGCTGGTCATTGACCCTCCCATCTTAACCCATTTAAAGTTAGATTGATTTTTAGCCCAAATTGATGTATGAATAACTTTGCCAAAATATCTTAGAAATAATTTTTTTGGTTTGATATGATATATATATAGCCATAATAAAAGAAAAAAGTCTTATTTGTAATTATACAATTCATAAAAAATAACACATATTAAGTAAAGCTTGATAAGAGTTGGATGAGTTAGGCTACGACTTAACTTTTAGCCCATCTTGAACCAACCCATCTTAACCCAAGTAATTTTTGGGTGGGTTATTTGATCCGTCAAATTATTGACTCAAATCTGTTTTGACCTGCCCAAAATCGGCCGAACCTACCCATTTGACACCCCTAAATAAGGCACACAACCCTAACTCATAGAGAGGAATATAAATAAAAAAGAAAAAGTTGCATTATAATGTACTTAGTAGGAAAGACGTGTCGAACATCTAAATAAGGTGCATAGGAGTTACTATAGACCTCAACAACAGAAAACACGGGGGCAGCACAAACCTCTCTAAAAACCCTAGCTCCCACTTCATTTCTTTCATATTCATATAAGAGCCGACCCCTGCAGCAGCAGCCATTTCTCCATCACTCGTTCAGCGGAGTCCAGACCCGATCAGCCATGGGTATCGATTTGAAGGCCGGAGGTAAGAGTAAGAAGACTAAGCGTACTGCCCCTAAATCTGACGATGTTTACCTCAAGCTCCTCGTCAAGGTATATCTCTAGTTAGTTTTAAATCTACGTTTTTGTTTTTGTTCAGAATGTCTAAATGTTCGATTGCTTAGAGTTTGTTTCTCTATGTGTGTAATAGCTTTACCGATTCCTGGTAAGGAGGACCGGAAGCAAGTTCAATGCCGTGATTCTTAAGAGGCTCTTCATGAGCAAGATCAACAAGCCTCCACTTTCTCTCTCGAGGTTGATCTCTTATGCCAAAGGAAAGGTATATTTGTTAAGTTTTTCTTTGTTCAGTATGTATTTGATTCAGATGTATATGTTATTTGTTTGTGGTTTGTGATTAAAGTTGGGGTTTTTGAAATGTGTTTATAGGAGGATAAGGTTGTGGTGATTGTGGGTACTATTACAGACGATGTTAGGGCTTATGAAGTTCCAGCATTGAAGGTGTGTGCTTTGAGGTTCACTAAGACTGCCAGGGCTAGGATTGAGAAGGCTGGTGGCGAGTGCTTGACATTCGATCAGCTTGCTCTCAGGGCTCCACTTGGCCAGAACACGGTATTGAGTTACATCCTTATAGTGCTCTGCTACTTGCAGTATTTTGTGGATCTTTGCTAGATATGAGTGATGTGTATTTATTTGTTGCTACTTTTAGTGAAGTAGTTAATGAGTTTTAAGTTGCAAAAAGGGGGTGAACTCCCATTTTCTCAGCTTTTGATGTTCCTTTTACAACTACTGTTTAACAGCTGACATTTTTTATGTATTAAAAGAGTGGGATAACTTTTGAAAATTGGATAATAACCTTGAGTAGATGAAAAATTTAGTGAGCCTTGATTCTCTTCAGTAACGACTAGCAAATTTGTTGGCCATAAGACAAGGACCTTGCACATTTCTTGTGCCTTTCATATCTTGCTAATGTGACCGTCATGTTCTTTCTTTTTTGTTTTGATAGAGCTATATGTGACCATCATTTGTCAATTTCATTGTGCTTTTTGTAGATACCTGTCAACATGAATAGACGGTTCCTGTTAAATTATTAATAGGTAGAAAATGAGCACTGTTAATGGAGTGTTTTGGTTAAAGATTAGTCTTTCACAGCATACCAGGGAAATAGTTGGTAAAGTGCAGTATTGTGGTTGTTCTAGTGACAGTAAATTACTCAATGAAGGAAGTAAGTGCTATCATGTTAACTTATTGATTTGATTTAGACATATTTTGTGATCGACTCATGCCTTTTGCAATTGGACTGTTTCCTCTGTATTTTGAATGTTCTCTCTCTGTCTCTCTCTCTTGGTACTTCTGCTCTGTCCCTTGCTCCCTAGGTTTTGTTGACCTTGGCTCTTCATTTCTTGCACATAGATCTCCTTGGTGATCTTCTTATGATTTCGAAGATTTTATCTGTGCATATATCAAACTAGAAAAGATCCTATCTGCTTAAGCCTTTTCCCAGCTGAATATGGAGTTGTGCTTCAATGTATTGGGATTACAATTATTTCCAATTAATTTTTATGTGATAATTTTTGAGACTCGTTTGGATGCCTGCAAATTTAAGAGGAACACTCTGAATTTTGAATCTTGGCAAAGATAGCAAAGAAAGCTAATGTATGACCTTAGCTGCTCATTTGATGCACATAGTTCTTCTTGGGAATCTTATGATTTCAAAGATTTTATCTGTGCGTATAGCAAACCAGAAGGATCCCATCTGCTTAAGCCTTTTCCCAGCTGAATATGGAGTTGTGCTTCAATGTATTGGGATTACAGTTATTTCCTAATAATTTTTATGTGATAATTTTTAAATTACGTCTGGGTGCCTGCAAATGTAAGAGGAACACTCTGAATTTTGAACCTTGGCAAAGATAGCAAAGAAAGCTAATGTATGACCTTAGCTGCTCATTTGATGCACATAGTTCTTCTTGGGAATCTTATGATTTCAAAGATTTTATCTGTGCGTATAGCAAACCAGAAGGATCCTATCTGCTTAAGCCTTTTCCCAAAAAAATATGGAGTTGTGCTTCAATGTAATGGGATTACATTTTGTCCAAATTATTATTGGTTCTATTTGATTGGAAATTGTTTTTTTTCTTAGGTCTAGTTTTGAATATATTAAACCTCTGAATATTATTCCAGTGGTACCAGAAAAGGTGTCTAATATCTTGAGAATTTTCTTTGGTTTTATAGAATTTTTGTTTTGCTCTGAGAGTATTCCTTATCCAACATTTTATTTTTAAAAAGATAGCTGAGTATCATATTTCGGTCACTCTACAAATTGAAGAGTATCAAGTCCCAATTTGTTTAATTGTTGATATTTTCTATTTATTTGCAGCTTCTCCTAAGGGGTCCTAAGAATGCACGTGAAGCAGTGAAGCACTTTGGTCCAGCTCCTGGTGTTCCACACAGCCATACCAAACCATTTGTGCGTTCCAAGGGCAGAAAGTTTGAGAGGGCTCGAGGAAGAAGAAACAGCAGGGGTTACAAGGCTTAAGTTGATTTCAGTTATTAACCTCAGAATGGTTTTTATCATTCTTGTTGCTACAATACAAGTTTTTGCAGACTCTAGTATGCAGTTGTAGCAAGTTGCTTATGTTTGCTTGTCTTTGTCAAGGATATTTGAGCTCTATCAACTTTGATGCCTAAGTTTTGGTTTAAAACGAATGTAGCCTATCAGTTTGCTTTAGTAAAATGTCAGAAATTATGACTTGTTAATGCCTCAACCATAAGTCAGATACTCGTGGCCCTTTTGCAATAATATACCCCTGCTAAGCCTTTCCACTGCACCATAACCAACCACCTGCTGCCCTCCCTCTTTTGCTTCCGGGTTGTTTTCTCATATTCCTGCTGGTTTGAGCCTGAAATTACTCATCCTCTGGGCTCGGGCAAATTATATTGCTGATTGCTCTGTTTTATTCACTGCTGTACTCCAAATTCCCGCTGTTTGGAGTGTAAGAAAACATAAGGCAGTGCGGCATCAATTGACGATACCATCCGCAACTGGATGCTCCGGATGGGATGGTGATGAGTATGAGGTTGGTATGGTAAGTGTTTTCTATGCAGCGAGCTAGACTACAAGGTAAATTTACCATGTTGGTTTCCCCAAACGTAGCCGCCAACAATGTTTGAATGCATACCATGAATAGCTGTAGCTTTTTTGTTTTGGCCACGTGATAACTATAGTTGCTTAATTGCAGTTTGGAGATAATTTTCTCATTATCCTTTTTAGTTATGGATGAATGACCTCTCCATTTATCTTCAAGCGTTCTCTTCAATCCTACATTACTACATATAATCAATCAATAAAAAACCTCTCCATTTATCTACAATCATCCTCTTTAAATTATTTCTCCTGTTGAGCTGAGAGTTCGCCGGAAACAGCCTTCCTACCCTTTTTTCAGGGTAGAGGTAAGGTCTGCGTACACTCTACTCTCCCCAGACTCCACTAGTGGCATTTTATTAGGTATGTTGTTGTTGTTGTTATATCCTCTTCAAATATTCAATGCTACAGAAGAACGGAACTAGTTGATCAAATCACTCAACATACCAAGGACCCGGTAGCATGACCAATGACTAATTCCTTTCTCACTCTCTTTTGGTTCAGAATCATTTTCATTTATGTAATGAATTAATAGATCATTTTCATATGAATTCCATTTGTTTATATTTCGATTCTGATATAAACCCTATTTCACCATTTTTGCGGCATTAATTTAGACAATTTAATCTGAGATAAATTGTAGATAATGTCGGTCTTAACAAGTATTTCCATCAATTGGTTTTATAACTCTAAAGTCTAAAGTTTCTAACGCATTGATTCAGAAACATAAATAAGGCCTTTTTTCTAAATTTTCTAACAATGTTTGAATGTACCATGAATAGCTGTAGCTTTTTTGTTTTGGCCACGTGATGACTATAATTGCTTAATGGCAGTTTGGAGAGAGTTTTCTCATTAATAGCCCGTTTGGCCAAGCTTCTAAAATCAGCTTATTTTAAGAAGTGCATTTCTCAAAAGTAAGTACTTTTGAAAAAAGTACTTTTGGTGAGAAGCAGTTTGTGTTTGGCTAATTAATTTAAAAAATACTTTTGAGCAGTAATTAAACTTTGGCCAAGCTTTTGAAAATTGCTTCTAAATATATTTTTTTCAAAAGTGCTTCTCAAAAAAGTGCTTTTGGAGAGAAGCTACTTTTTTCTGTTTCTCCAAAACTGCTTCTGCTTCTCCTCAAAAATACTTTTTTTCCTTCCAAAAGCTTGGCCAAACACCTCAATATTTGGCCAAAATTGCTTTGGGCCAAAAAAAGCACTTTTGGCCCAAAAAAAAAGCTTGGCCAAACAGGCTATAAGTATCCTTGACAATGCTACAGAAGAACGGAACTAGTTGATCAAACCACTCAACATCCCGCTAGAATGACCAATGACTAATTCATTTCTCTTTTGGTTCAGAATAGGGGTGGCAAAATGGTTAAAAGAAAACAGTTAACCACCCATATTATTCATTAAAAAATGGGTTGGATAATGAACTTTTTAAAAACGGGTTAAGTATGGATAAGAATCATATTGGATAACTAATGGATAACCAATGGGTTTAACTTTTACATTTATAAAGTCTCAAATAGGGGGTTACTCAAGTTAGGGAGACTAAGAATTCTCCAAATGTGATCATATGTAAGAAGCCATGGATATATGGTTACCCATATTATCCGCCGGTTAACTCGTTTTCTATCTGTATTAAATATGGTCGGGTCGGATAATTTATCCGTAGAATTACAAGAAAATACACATGACTTCACACCATAACAAAAAATGGCCCATGTTTTTAAGTTTTACCCGACCTAGCCCATATTGTACATATTTTGAAAACACTAGCTCTTGCAAATTCAAAATCTATGTTCTTACAACCATTGCTTCTAAAAGCTATGGAGTTAAATATGTGTTCTCACAACCATTGCTTTCATTCTCTCTTCTTCTCACATCTTTTACATATGCTTCAAGGGGCCGTCAGCCATTACTGCTTCTTCCCCTATGTCATCTGGTTGCAATGTAAAAAAATTCAAGAGTAGAAGTCCACCATTGAAGGTCATTCAAAGCTTTGCTTTCAAAAATAGAATTTTTGAGTTTATTAGTTGTTTGGATTGAGTGTTATTCCAATTGATTGAAAATATCAAAAGGAGTTAAAAATTTAAATTTGAAGTGATTTGGAGTAGATTTGAGAAAGATTAGAGTTAAATTTCAGAAAAGACGCAAGGAAGAAGACGAAGTCAGTTTTTTGTATAATTATGTATAATCTTGTATAATAGTGTATATGAGTGTATAAACACATCTTATACACTATTCTACACTTTTATACACCTTTATACAAGCATCTGTAGACGAACTTCTTACACGATTTTCAGTTGCAATTCTTGTTCAAAACCAGTCCAAATCTCCATTAAATGACTTCAAATTTTATATACAACTTCCTTATACTATTTCTAACAAGTCTAAATAGTACCCACTCCAAATTTTTCACAAAATCAAATTCGGAGTTAAACCCACATATTTAAACTTGTTAAAAATCTAATTTTCACCACCCAAATGGATTTGGTTTATTGAACTAATCTTTGAGTCATAGTTACTGATTTGAAAATTAACTAAAAAGCTTGAGAAATCTTTTTAAAAATTAAATAGTAATTTGGGAACCTATTGGAGTTGGATGTTGAATCTTAGCCTATTATTTTTGGGCTAATTGGTTGTAAATTGAAGGATTAGTTACCTCCTATAGCAAAGGTTTATACCTTATTTATTTTAAATAAATACCCTTTTAAAAAATTATATTCCATAGCTACCTTTTGATTTTTTATAGCCAAATATCTATTTATAGTCATCTCCTACCTTTAAGCCATAAAATAAGCTTTGTATTATTTTTCTCTCTCCCATCAAATTCTAATAACCACTAAACACCGGGGAAGATGAAAGGGAAGGGGAATATGTTGTGTCTAAAGTATTTTATCAGCAACAGCAGCAGGTCAAGCAAGGTGAAAAAATTGTACCAGAATTGACCGAGGAGTCTGAATGTCTGGTTGCTAAAGTAGATCCACATACCCCCAAGTCTGTGACTTCTGACCCCCCTCATGGCGAGAGGCTATTTTCAACTATGATTTCTATGTCTATATCGTGCGGCGCCTCTGATTTCTAGTTGTGTGTTAGGGTTTTTCCATTCTATTCATTTGTTCTAATGAGTTACAAGGATATTCGGTGAAGAGAAAGATAGAGAGAAAGGCGAAAGAGTTGAGGGTTTTTGCTCGACGGCGGATTCGCCGGAAATTAGGGTTTGTTCTTGAACAAAGACGACGGAGTTTGGGGTTGAGCAACTTGATTTTCTGTTAATATATTTCAATGTATTTTCAACGTATCAGGCTGTATTTTCATGTATTTCATTGTATTCATTGTCTTTTTTTCCCATTGTAATTCAATGTATCTCGCTGTTATATTTCATTGTATTCACTATCTTTTTTTCATTGTATTTCAATGTATCCCGCCGTATTCTATGTATTTCATTGTATTCACTGTCTCGCTATATGCCATGAATGTATTCATATATTTTTTTAATTAATTTTATTTTATGTATTCAGATGTATTATATGATTTTTCTGAAGATTGCTATGTTTTTGAGGTATTTTTCGGTTGAGAATCTTTTTTATAACTGGAAATACAAAATTTATGTGTTATAATTGAGTTTGTTGAGTTATATTAGGAGTCTATTATGTTAATTGATTCACTTTCCGTTTAAAAACAGTGTAATCCCCTATTTCACGCCGTAAATACAGTCGAATGCAATAATCTGTCTAGCTGTAATTCCATGTTTCACGCCATGAATACAATCGAATACACTCGAATACAACAACTGATTAGCTGGACTTCCCTGATTCACGCCTATTTTTGCTACTGTATTCATGAATACAATAGCTTAAATACATCTAATACATCTTATAACAACAGAAAACGTATCTACAATTCGTAATATAGCTAATGGTATCTATAGATAGCTAATTATCACTAAAAGATAGTGCTTTATGAAAATTTCTCTAAATTGAAATATGAGCTATAAAATTGAAAAGTAGGGAGCCCAGTTGTTCTTATCCGACCCGACCCGCCCGTTTGCCGCTCCTAGTTCAGAATCATTTTCATTCATGTAATGAAATAGATAATTTTCATATAAATTTCATTTGTTTATATTTCGATTTTGATTTTTAAACATGCGACATTGATAAACCCTATATTTTTGTAATTTTGTGGCATTAATTTAGACAATTTAATCTGAGAAAAAATAGATTTGATAATGTCGGTCTTAAAAAGTTTATCCATCGATATATTCCACGACTCAAGTTTCAAATGCTTTAAAACAGAAACATAAAGGAGGCCTTTTTTCTAAATTTTCTCTAATTATTTGATAATTATTAAGACCAATTTTGACATTCCTTTCTCCCAGCAAGAAGCCCTTCACTGAGCACTACCACAGTCAGCAACATTCTCGACCTTATTAGAGTTGGGAGAAAGAGATGTATTTAAGAAATTGGAGTGGCTTTTGAAAATAATGTTCGCCTAACACTTGGAGGATGTTTGGCTAAGTTTATAAGCTGGTCAAACTAGCTTATAAGCATTTTTCGACTTATTAATTTCAGAAGCCAAGAGCAGCGAACTAGAACTGACAGCGTTTTATTAAACATCAGAAACATGCAGATTAATTCATTCAAAAAGTTTGCGGATACCAAACCACATTATTCCAGTTTAGTAACCAGAATAGCAGTAAATCGCAAGCAAGTAGAGTTTGATCAGAACTTGTTAATGAAATTATGAATGTGAGAGTTAGTCTCTTGAGCTCTTTCTTGATTAATGAAATGGGCAGCTCCTTCCATCACAATCACATCCTCATCAAGCATTGGAACATCCTTCTTGAAACCACCTCCGTGCACATACTCTTTCATTCCTGGTGTCGTATACACCAAGTCCAACTCACCAACCACGAATTTCACCGCAACCTTCACTTTTGCTCCTGTCCACGCAGCTGTCAGCTCCCAATTCCTGCAAAAAAAAAAAAATTCAACAGTATAAAAATCATATATGAAAAGTTTAACTTGTATACACACTAAGGGCACGTTAGGTATTAAGGACAAGGAATAATTAACTCCGAGACTAAATTTAAGAAGAGTTTATCTCATGTTTGGTTGGGAGAAAACTGCGGATAATTTATCCCGGGATTGTAGTGTTTTCTTATACCCATGGAGAGGTGGAATAACCAATCCCGGAGTAACTAATCCCAAGATAATTAATTCTAGGATAACATCTTTCCAACCAAACGACCCATAACAGTGTTACAAAAAATATTAAGCACCATAGCAAGTGAAATTAGCAACTTGAAGAAAATATAGTTAGCCTGTTACAAAGATATGTTAAAATCCTTAAATAGAGTAAAAATAATATACACAGATTTAGGTGTAATGGGACGTACAAATCGAGTGCACGGTAGTAGTTCAATCCTCCAGTGAAGCCCTTTTGGTCAAACTTGGTAGAGTAATACTTGAGGTCATCTTGAGAAAGCCAAGAAGGTAGCTTAGAATATTCAGGGGAAACGCCAAAGGGGTTTTCCTTGGGCAAGCAAGGGGGTCCTGGTTTTCTATCTGTAAGTATCTTTTTCAGTACTGCTTCGCTCCCATATTTGGCTATCTCATCTTCCATTCCTGGATCCTGTAACATAGTCACAATGTCAAATGCACATGTCAAAATATACATTATGTTTCGAGATAGAAAACCAGGACAACAATTACATTAGACAAACAGAGCTATTTCAAGCAAAATTAAGCTTATCTTTTAATTTTTTTTAAATAAAGCTTAAGTTCTATACTGAATAAATGATAAATGACCTGCGACAACAAGTTTGTAATACTAATGGCGCACAAAATTCATTATATTTTAGCGTAGTTAAGTTCAATGCCTTTTAATATCGGTAGGTCTAATTTCAATGGTGCAAACCATTGAAATTCACATGGGGTTGGTGAAGTGATTTACCATTCCGGTAGAACAGCATTTATTGAGCCATGCAGCACCGACTTAGCAAAATCATGCAAAAACATAAACCCGAGGAAGAAAAAGAAAAAAAAGAAGATGCTGTAAAGTTTGAATTTTATCACACAGGTCTGTCGTGGTAGGTAAAAGCAGCGGTGCACATGGGACAATAATAGCAAAGCATATTTCCTCTGGACATAATGAGCTATCTAACTCCCACCTCTAACCATAAGCTCATATGGTTCAAAACCAGGTAATCCTAAGATTATAATCAAAATTATCTATACTATCTTCTATATGAGATAGATAATCTCATGACTGCGATATGAAAACTAACCTGAATTAGATAATACTCTTAAGCAGACACACACACAGATTGAATCCAAATTTTATATCGAGATAATCCACTTAATCCCTTCAACCAAACAACCCTAAGTATATAGGGGAATGATATGTTATGGAGCAAGTTGTACTTTGGACTTTTACTAAATTTCATATCTTTTTTATGGATTAAACATTGTATTTTTGTATTTAAAAGATATTTTAGATTTTTTAAAACCTAATTAGGGGTGCGCGGTAGATAGTTCAATCCTCCCGTGAAGTCATTTGGTCATATTTGGTAGATGGAGTATTATGTTCGGCTATGTTAACGAACTAAACTACTAGTACTAACAACTTACACTGACATAGGCACGTTATATATACATCACCGCTACCAGCAATCTTAAATTCTACGTTAGTGCAACTAGTAAATTGGACCCATTAACATTTAGGTACAACATGAAGACAAATTGGAGGTACTGTCTTGGATGGTCAAATTTCACTACAATAATGCCAACTTTCCATGTGCATTAAGGAATTCTGAATCTACCCTGTTCTCTTCATCACGAACAAGTGGTCAATTTATGTACTTAGAAAATATTTATTTAACTCCTTTTCTCTTTTGTTTTCACTACTTGAAAAGCTTATACATCTAAAAGTTACAAGGAGTACTAGAAGCCAGTTTAAATATTCCTTTCGTCTTGTGTTGTTTGCTTACTTTGGAAGAAAATAAGAGATGTAAAATCATTTAACTTTTCTAAGAATTTTCTTTAGAAAGGGTATGCTTAGAATGTTTTTTGTTTTTCTACCTGGTGTCCGTAATACTCATTAAGCCTCAACTAAATTCAGATTCTAGCCTAGAAGGCACATATCGGGTTAAGGACGAAGGAGTACTTGTTACTCTACGACAACTTTTGTTTATGCTTCGAATGGTTACTAGTAATGAAGAGATCTGTCAAACTTTTTTTGCATGCAAAATAAATAAAGGTATGAAACAGTATAAACAACTTTTTACACTATTAGGGTATTTAAAAAGTAATTAAAAACGATCTATGATAAGTGAATTAAATTAAATTTTACTAATTGTGTAAACATATATTTGCATAAAGAGTGAGTGAATATATGTTAAATCCTAAAAAGATAATGGTGTTGCCTACTGTAACTTTAAAAAACGAAGCTGGATTAGTCAAAATTCTAGGCACGTACCATCGTTATTCAAAAGAGCGGAACAACTTTCCCCACCTATCTCGAAATTAACACACAACCAATACATATGAAAGACCCCATATACTTCTAGCGTGGTCACAAATTTATTTATTTTTATAGGTTATATTTTACTTATATATACACAATATAATATTTCACTGAGTCTTTGAATTTATGTAACTCCCCAACTGTCAGAGGCAGGAGCGAGCATTTCAACTTTATGGGTTCTAAGTTTTAGAACGGTTTTAAGAGCTACTAACTGAGTTTTAAATTTAATGTTTTGAATTTCGTAACACAAGTATACTATTTGAATAAATTTTACTGAATTCGGCCGAATCCGAACTTAGGCTTGTACCTCCGCCCCTGCCCACTGTATATACTAATCTACGATGCCATTAGATTAATCATATATGTAAGTGCAAAATAATCTTGAGAATTAATATCTTCTACTACTACATATCAAGTGCGTACCTGGAATCTGCACATGTAGTAATCATCTCCAAAGAAAGCTCTCATGGTAGGAATTGGCTTCATTTTGGGATGCCTTGGTCTGAAAGGCACAGAGAGACAAACATACGCCTTCACCAAATCAGGCCTGAATAAACACAAGTACCAACCTATCATTGCACCCCAATCATGAGCCACCAAGAAAACACTCTCTACTCCTAGCGACTCTATAAGCGCCACCAAATCCCCCACTACGTGAAAACAAGTATAGCTAGCTACTTCAGCAGGTGCGTCAGTGTCTCCGTAGCCCCTAAGATCCGGCGCCACCGCACGGTAGCCTAAGTCAGCGAAGGCTACCAACTGGTGGCGCCACGTGTACCAGAGCTCAGGGAAGCCGTGGAGGAAGAGAATCACTGGGCCTTTACCCTTTTCAGCTACGTGCATGTTGATGCCGTTAACGTTCACGGTTCTGTGCTCGATGCTTTCCATTTTTCTTTCTTGTTCAGGATAAGACTGCAGTCGCTTTGTTTTGTGAAAGGTGATATATCATGTGTTTTTGTAGGGTAGTTTTATGAAGGAAAAGGGAGGCAAAAGTGACGGATGAAAGTAATTAAATGAAGCTGCCGTCTTAATTCGTCGTGGATGTGAAGCGGACTTTATTAATAATGGTGCACTGGAAACGAGGGGGCCGAAATGCATCTTAAAGATGGACACTAATACCTAGTGGCTAAATGTAATAGGAACTTGTGTATAATATGACTGCCAGCCTAGTCATACCCCACACATTTCCCCCCTTTAATTTGTGGTAGGGGTGGTTGGCGTAGGAAATCCAGATTCCTTAAGAATGAATTAATATGGCTGGTATAGGAATATGATATAATTTGACTAAATACGAAGTTTAATAAAAATAAAAAAATTAGAAATTTGTAATTGTAAATATACCATACATAACATTTGCGTGGAAGACTTGTGAATATAAATATATTATAATATTTGTGTGCATATAAAAGCTTATTATTAACGATAAAATATGAAGTTTAAATTATATTATTTTCAAATTTAAAAGCTAGTACTATTTTTTTTTAAATGATTAAAAAGAAAATGTTAGTCATAAAATTGGTGCACGTAAAATAGTACAATTGATATTTGATAGCCCTACTAGTGGACTCACTGCTAATTTTTGTTCCCTTGATGACCATTTAATTTGGTTTCTGTTCTCTTTCTCTCTATTTCGACCTTTTTTGAAATGGTATTTATTAGACGCGAGATAGTAATTCTTTTTCATTTCTAGTGCATGATAGTACGTTTCAGTTGAGATACTCCAATACTTATAATCCATGTTTAATAAATGGAAGGGAGCAAAGGCTAAATATAATAGGAATTTTTACCTCATATAGCAAATGTTGATATTTTATTTATTTTAAATAAATACCTTTTTAAAAAGTTATATTCCATAACTACCTTTTGATTTATAGCCAAATATCTATTTATGATCATCTTCTACTCTTAAGCCATAAAATACGCATTGTATTATTTTTCTCTCTCATTCTTTCAGATTTTTCTCCACCCTCTCTCTCTCTCAACTCCAGTCTTTCTCCATGAATACAACCACAATTCTCCCAAATACAGATCGAAACGGGAATGAGAGAGAAAAATTGAGGAAAGCATTGTAATGCCAGAAAATTGTTTGCTGCTCGGATCGAAACGTGAGGGTTCTAGGGTTCTGCGTCTTCCTCTTCTCTTCAGATTATATTACCAATATGGAATTTAGAAACAATACTCTATATAAATCTCCGTCTTCCTCTTCTCTTCGTCGTTCTAGGGTTCTGCCCAATCTGGGGTTTTCCGACCCAATCCACAAGCGCCATTCAAATTCAATTGTAAAGAATAGGTTTTTTGAAGCGCACGTGAGGGTATTATGGTAATAGGAACAGTGGCGTTTCGAGTCAGAATCGCGGGCCTCTCGACGAGACGACATTAGGGTTGTTCTTGAACAAAGACGACGGAGTTTGGGCTGAGCAACTTGAATTTTCTGTTAATATATTTCAATGTATCTCGCTGTATTTTCATGTGTTTCATTGTATTAATTGTCTTCTTTTTTTTTCCATTGTATTTCAATGTGTCTCGTTGTATTCCATGTATTTCATTGTATTCACTGTCTCGTTCTATTCCATGAATGTATTCATATATTTTTTAATTAATATAATTTATGTATTCAAATTGCTCTATTTTTGTTGTATTTATCGGCTGGAAAAAATATTCAGCATATTTTCTCAGAAGATTGCTATATTTTTTGGGTGTTTTTCGGTTGACAGTCTTTTTTTATAACTGGAAATACAAATTTTGTGTGTTATAATTGAGTTTGTTGAGTTATATTAGGAATCTATTATGTTAATTGATTCACTTTCCGCTTAAAAACAGTTGTAATCCCCTGTTTCATGCCGTGAATACAGTCGAATACAAAAATTTGTCTAGCTGTAATCCCCTGTTTCACGCCTAGAAATGCTAATGTATTCATGAATACAGTAACTTAAATACATCGAATACACTCTAAAAAACCTGAAAACATAGCTATAGGAAGTAATATAGTAAATGGTAGCTATAACTAGCTAATAACCACTAAAATATATTAGTTTCTGAAAGTTTCTCAATATAATAGGCTTAACTTTTAAAATTTTAATATTAATTATACCGTTAAGATTAGAGCAACTCCAACCTTTCCCCATCCCCCATAATGGGGGAAAAAAATGGGGGAATTTTGCTCCAACCCTCCCCCATATTTGTCCCCAAAATGGGGGATGAATAGTGTTCCCTCAAATATGGGGGTACACTATTCATCTCCCCCATTACTATTCACCCATATTTTATTATTAGTTTAATTATTTAATCTTTAGTTTAACTCTTTATATATACTAATTATGTTTATGTAATATCTTTATAATATTAATATCATATCTTAACTTTGGTGTATAATTTTGATAAACTAACTTTCGTGCATTTATTATTTTTATGTAAAATTACAAGTTAATTTTATTATAAGTTAATTGTACAAAAAATATATAATTATCTCAAAAAAATGAATGGTGCAAATATAAAATATTAGATGTTGTTAATATTGAAAGGTGCGAATATTGAAAGGTGCGACATAGAAGAATTAAGGACAAAGATGCTCATTTTGCACTTCGTAATGCATTAATAGATCATTTATGGGAGAATACTAGAGGTTGAAGTAGAATATTTATCTAGTATTTCGAATGAATTTTATCATTATGTAATATGTATTTAATTAATCTTGTGTCACAATGATTTCACTTTTATTTGAATTATTAATTAATCTATAATAATTGCTTACAAATTATATTATTTAAAATTTTATGGAATTATTTTAATTATGGAAATTACAAAATAAAAATAAAAGATGGAATTTGTTTAATAGAAATTAAAAAATGAAATTGAAATGAAAGATAATAATAACATATAAAAGAGAGAGAAGAATATAAAAATTTGGGGGAAAAAATGGGGGAATGAATCCCCATTTTGGGGACAAAAAATGGGGGCAAGGTTGGAGTTGCTCTTACAGGTTTAAAACTTGATACACTTTAGGCTTTTTCTCTTAATTATTACACGCTGACAGATAACTGCCATCTTCTCAATGTTCATATCTGTACTGAAAAGAACAGACCTCGAAGATACATCACACCTATCCTTATCATTAGAAGTTTGACTATTTTGTACTAGTGGTGGCAAATAGGTGAATTAAAAACGGGTTGGGCAAATGTATTTTATTATACAAAATTGTGTACACATTTTAATTTACATGACGTGGTTTTGTTCAACAAGATATTTAAGATAATAGAATTATTTTTATATTGTAATTTTAAATATTAGTTACTATGTGCCTATAAATTATAATATTTTAATATATATTATTTTAAATATATTATAATATTTGCATAATTATAAAAGTTTCTCATTAAGAATATAATGAAAAATTTAAAAGGTTCAACTATTTAAAATATAAAAATATTTTTTCTTGAAACGAATTAATAAAAATAATAATGAAATAAAGTGAAATAGAGGGATTTCAATAGCTAGAAGATTCATTAATAAGTGACATGTACCGAGTAATCTCATCTTTCACGACATTATTTTTCTCATTAATCATGTAAATTTGGCCTATAAAGTTCATTTTAGTTTTAAAATATGAAATTGTCGGAAATTGTACATGATTAACACGCATGATAAAATCCATACATTACTGACATAGTTTTGCCTTTGTTTTTGGGATTTAATCTTAATGTTCAATTTCATCAACCCGATGAAATACTTCCTCTGACCCAAGATTATGCATAACAGGGCTCATCATGAGAAAATTGTATCTTCGGCCCACCAGGCCCATCTAATCGAAACTTTGGCCCACCTCTCTAATGAAATTTCTCTAATATTTTAGTATTATTTTTCCATTCAATCTTGGAAAGGAAGTGATTCTATTTTATAAAGGAACTTTGTCGCCTTTATTAAAAAAACTAATATTTATTTTCCTCCACTTTTTTCCCTCGACTTCTCATTCATGCCCTTACTCAAAAAACCCAACAGCAGTAAGTTTCAAGATAGGTGGCATTAGATCCTCAACAAAAAACGGTAGAAACTGACTTGAAGTACACGACATTGTTTCCTATATCCGTCCTTTTTTAAGTCATATTCATCCCTTTTTAAATCCAAACTCACTCATATTTACAAGTTAGAAACGGGTTATTTGCTTTGTTGTTGTATAAACTCAAAGAATTGCATATAGGATTTAACTTGTATGAGTATGACATTACAAATATACATTATTATTATATTTTAACATGTTACTTATACTTTACTGTCTAGTTTATCAAATTAATCAGTTTAAGTAATTACATGCATCATTTTTCTTTGTCACCCAAAGAATATGTAGTACGGGCAAACTTCCTTAAAATGTGAGATTTGTATCTTGAAAATAAAATAGGTTACTATAAAATTGAGCTTAATTACTATATTTGAGAGTTACCTACTATTGCAAATCACCTTAACCTGATAACGTAAATATATTAGTATAACCTATCGATGCACAAAAATTAAACTCCATATAGTATCATCCCATTTTACACGAGTATAACTTTTTTAATAATACAAGTACTATATCTATCAAATCACCAATAGATAATTGTGATAGATATTGGCAATGGAAGTGGGACTGTCTTACACATTTATTACATGAGTGCCGGAGCACAATCAAAATCAATATTCAGAAGGAGGAGGAGCTGCAGCAGAAACTGGAGCAGCAGCATAAACTGGAGCATTAGCAGCAGCACCAGAGCTAAGAGGTTGAGATGTTCCATGGTGTGCACGAGTTTTCTGCGTCAAACATAGTCCATGCAAAGATACTCCTGCAAGTATTTCATTTTTTAGGATAAGAAAAGCTAAGACTTTTGGCTAGATTAATGTATCATATAAAGCATCAATAAAAGAAAGAGACAAACTGTAATTTTGTTAAATTAGAGGAAAAGGAGAAACAACAACAATTCAGTAAAATCCCACAAGTGGGATCTGGGGAAGGTAGAGTGTACGCAGACCTTACCCCTACCTCGAGGGGATAGAGGGGCTGTTTTCGGTAGACCCTCGGCTCAAGAAGACAAAAAGAAAAGTAGAAAGCAAATTGTAAATAACTTTTACATTATTGGTGTAATTTAATAAACATGTTGTAGCAAGTTGTCAGCTTTATTTTTCCATATGATTGGTTCCCACGGTTATCTTTTAGATCACATGACAGTGTAAAGATTCTGTACATTTTATCTGTGTACATAAGTTTATAAAAAATATGTCCATTGATCTAACAAACACACGAAAAATGGACACAAGGGGTACTACTTTTTTTTTTTTTTTTAAGGGGGGGGGGGGGGGGGGGTTTCACCTTCAGCAGAAGCCAAATTGGAGTAAAGATCAACAATGTTGGGACAATTGTTGTAACACTGAGCTGAGCAAATTTTGGCAATGAATTTAGGATCAAGAAGGGAGTCTGAAGACAGGCCAAGAGATTGCCTGTCAACACCACATGCACCAATGCATTCATCCGTCTCTATATATTCCTGCATTTTATTAGTAGCAAACACTTCTGAAGTCTGGCATTCCATTTCCAGATTTCCTTCGCCAGAAACATGACTCTCCAGCAAACATCTCTTTCCATTGGATGCTATTGAGAACGAACACATTTCCTCTGGTAATTCCTCGCATATCAAATCACCTGAAAAATAAACAAAAGCCAAATTTAAAAGAGGTTAATTATAACTTAAAACCCTGAAGTGACTATTAAGGATGTAAAAGAAAGCAGGGTCTCTATTTAGTTTTGAGGTTAATTACCAAGAACTCCTTGGAGGAAGAGACATAAAGCAAAGAAAAGAAAGATCTTCATACTGATGTCCAAATAAATTCTGCAAGATTGTTGCTTGGAGATTTGATGAAGGAAGAGTGAATGTGTTTGCATGAGGGGAATTATATATGGAAAATGAGAGTTTATATAGAGAAGTGTTTGTCAAATCTATTGGAAAGGTAGGAGTTCCAGGACAATTGTCTACGAAAATTGTCTGAGGCGGATGATGTCGGTCAAAATAAATCCTTTTTTTTTCTATATTGGATCTATTAGTCAATATGCACTTGTTTGAGTTACAAGAATTAATATATTGATTTACACTAATCCTACACTTCGTCTCTGCAAATTGTTTGCCGTAATACGAGAAGAATTCTTAACCTGCTAAACTACGAATTGACACGTTTCAAGGTAACTAGTTCCGGTCATGTAATGATATCACTAAATTGTTTTGTGCATACAGTTCAGGTAGTGTGATATTAAAGCCTCGAATGGAAATTGTTTTTATTATTAAAACCTTGCATGAAAATTGTGGCACGATCCTTGCAGCTGGTAGTTTGTCTTTGTCTATGCAAAGTACAAGAGACTATACGTTTGGTTCAAGATAAGCAAACTGTAGCACGATCCTTGCTGGCAGTTTGTTTTTGTCTAGGTGGAGTTTTAACAGGAGACAGCTTACGTTTGCCTATATACACAAACAGACAAGTTCCAAGTTTTTCTCTCCTAATTTTAGTAAGTTTTTTCTCTTTTGTTGTTTATATTGCTGAAGATAATGAACTCCTTTCGTCATTTCAAGTACTGCCAATATTTAGGTTGATGAGCGTTGCGCAGGGGAATTTGGTATTTTATGTGTGGTGGACTGTACGAATTCATTTCACATGTATTTTGTTTGGGTGAGGGTTAGGAAGAAATAACAAGCCAAAAATTACGAATACAAGAGAGAGCAGAACTCCATAGACATAACTAGATGAATATTAGGAGGAGGTGGTGTTGGCCCAAGAACATGTGAAGTTTTGAAGAATGGCAACTGAACTCAGTCATGGACCAGGTCCATCGTGTAAAGCACAGTCATTCTCAACCTATACATGTGAGATGCACGTGAAGGAGATAAGTCCTACTGATCAAGCAGCAATATCTCCTGATCTGATCGAAAAGGTTGCATATTGGATAAAGGGAGAAAGTCTCCTTATATGAAGAGAGCACAATCCGGATAAAGATAGTGTTGGAGTTTGAGATCTTCAAGGACTCAACTATGATAGAAGATCAGCAATTGAGTCCCAATCAAACTCTGATTACTAACCCATTAAAAGACAGTGATTGTTCTCTTTTACAAAAATTGCACATACGCAGAAGTTAAACAAAATTAAGAGCAAAAAAGCAAGGCGATTTTGCAAGCAATTTATGTGAGATTTGAGTAAGCACTCCTGAAGCTACTTGAACGAGATAGAAGAATCAGTTCCATTGTGTATTCTTTTTATTCTAGTGCAATTATAGTAGGTGGTTTAAAATTGTACCTTTCAGCTTTCATAGAAACAATTGTATTAGGTACCTAGAGTGTTAAAGTTATAAGCTAACTTGAGGTTGTCGCAACAGTTGAGGCTGTGTGCCACAACGGGATTAGAGTTAATCCTTAGTTTTACAAAGAGTTTTGTAAATGCTGTTTTGGCTCAGTGATTTTAGTGGAAGTTTGGGAAAATCCTACTGACTAGTAGGTTGGGGTTTTTTCACCTTTTGAGCCAGGTGTTTTCCACGTAAAAATCTCTGTGTTCTTTATTTTATGTACTTATTATTCTGCAAACAGTAGTAGTTAGTACACCTAGAAGAACCAGATTCTTCCACCAGGATGAGAGATCATATCATAGGAGAGGACTATGAACTCTGGGACATAGTCACTGATGGTCCTTTGGCAAATACAAAGAAGGATGAGGAAGGAGTGGATGTGCCAAAGACAAGAGCTGACTGCACTGCTGAAGATTTGAAGAAATGGGAGAAGAATGCCAAGGCCAAGAAAGGGCTTGTGTGTGGACTAAGTCCAGATGAGTACAGTAGAATTCAAAGTTGTACCACTGTTAAGGAAATCTGGGACACTTTGCAAGTGGCTCATGAAGGAACACTTCAAGTGAAGAGGTCCAGAGGAACACTGTTGTATTCTCAATAGGAGAATTTCACCATGAAGGAAGGAGAAACCATCCAAGAGATGTATACAAGGTTCACCACACTGACAAATGAACTTAAGTCTCTTGGAAGGATTATCCTTGAAGAAGACAAAGTTGAGAAGATTTTAACAAGGGTTCTGCCAGTCTCTTGGGAAAGCAAAATCACTGCTATTTAGGAATCAAAGAATATTGCTACCCTTAAGCTGGATGAACTAATTGGAAACCTTACTGCCTATGAATCGAGAAGGCAAGCCATGAAAATGGATGCACCCAAGAAGGAAAGATGTCTGGCTCTTAGAATTGCTGAAGGTTCAGATCTGGAGGATGAGGAAATGACTATGATCACAAGAGATTTCAAAAAGTACCTGATTAGAGGAAAGGGTGCCGTAGTCAAAGCTATCTTGAGCTTCTGAAAGCTCGCCTCACACTCGTCCGACCATCTGAACTGGGCACCCTTCTGGGTCAACCTGGATACCCTCTGCTGACACAACATGACCCAGGAATGCAACTGAACTCAACCAGAACTCACACTTCGAAAACCTGGCGTACAACTGACTATCCCTCAAAGTCTGAAGAACCACTCTAAGATGCTGCTCGTGCTCCTCTCGGCTGCGGGAATATATCAAAATATCATCATGAAGACTATCACGAACGAATCCAGATAAGGCATGAACACTCGTTCATCAAATCCATAAGAGCTACTGGGGCATTTGTCAACCCGAATGACATTACTTAGAACTCATAATGCCCGTACCGTGTGCGGAAAGCTGTCTTAGGGACATCGATGCCCTAATCCTCATCTGATGGTAGCCAGATCTCAAGTCCATCTTTGAAAATACCTTGGCACCCTGAAGCTGATCAAACCAATCATCAATCCTCGGCAATGGATACTTATTCTTGATTGTAACCTTGTTCGATTGCTGGTAATCAATACACATTCTCATTGACCCATCCTTCTTCTTAACAAATAACACCGATGCACCCCATGGCGAAACACTAGGTCCACTGAAACCCTTCTCAAGCAAGTCTTGCAACTGCTTCTTTAACTCTTCCAACTCAGGCGGGGCCATACGATATGGCAGGATAGAAATGGGCTGAGTGCCCGGAACCAGATCAATGCAGAAGTCAATATCCCTGTCGGGTGGCATACCCGGCAGGTCTAAAGGAAAACATCAGGAAACTCACAAACGACGGGCACAGAATCAATAGATGGAACCTCAGCACTAGAATCACGAACATATGCCAAATAGGCCAAACACCCCTTCTCGATCATACGTCGATACTTCACATAAGAGATAACACTATGGGTAGAATGACCAGGAGTCCCTCTCCACTCTAAACGAGACAAACCCGGTAAAGCTAAGGTCACAGTCCTGGCGTGACAGTCCAAGATATCGTGGTAAGGTGATAACCCGTCCATCAGCAATATAACACCGAAATCATCCATGTCCAGAAGAAGCAAATCTGCACGAGTCTCAAAACCTCCAATAACCACTATACATGAACAATGGACGCGATCCACCACAATAGAATCACCCACCGGCGTAGACACATAAACAGGGGAACTCAAGAATCACTAGGCATGACCAGATATGGCGCAAAATAATACCGAAGCTTCTCCCACAAACCAGAACAATACCTGCACCCCCACCTCTAATACCTTTACCTCCACTTCTAGCATCTCTACCTCCACCTCTAATACCTCTACCTCGACCTCTAATACCTCTACCTCGACCTCTAATACCTCTACCTCCACCTCTAGCTAACTGAGTGGCCTGGACGAGTCCCTCAATGAACCTCCTCACTCTCTCTCACGGTGGGAAGTATGATAAGAGCATGACGAGCCAAGTCGATGAATCTGATCTCGTACTGAGTAACAGTCATAGAACCCTGCTGGGGATGCTCAAATTGCCTCCGATAAACCTCTCTATAAGTGATGGGGAGAAACTTCTCCAGAAATAGCTGCGTGAACTGTTCTCAAGTCAAAGATGGTGACCTAACTGGTATAGCCAATCAATAATCTCTCCAACAGGTCTTGGCGGATCCAGACAAGCGAAAGGTAGCAAAATCGACCCCATTGGTCTCCACGATCCCCATGTTCCTGAGAACCTCATGACAATTGTCTAGAAAATGCTGGGGATCCTCAGTAGATGCACAGCTGAATGTAGTAGTGAAGAGCTTGGTGAAACTTATCCAACCTCCACAAAGCCTCCGAAGACGTAGCTGATCTATTACTGGTCTGAGCTGCTGCTCAGCTGAAGAAGCGGTACATGACCTCGCCATTGCGAAGGGACAAGAGTAGAGGTTTCAATTTAGCATTTGTGAAACAAAACCGCACGACAGGAAAGAACAAGCGTGATGTTTTCCTAACTCCGTAGCCTCTGAGGGATAAATACAGACGTCTCTATACCGATCCCTCAGACTCTACTGAGCTTGTCCGTGAATAGTAAGACCTGTGTAACCTAGAGCTCTGACACCAACTTGTCACGACCCGGATTTCCCCACCCTCGGGGGTGGTGATGGTGCCTACTCGTAGAGCTAGGCAAGCCACAAAACATAAACTCCTACCTATTTCATTTTAAATCCTTTTATCTATCATAACAATAAGCGTTAAATATTTTAAATGACAGCGGAATATGAAATTAAAGCGGAAGACTTAAATTAAATAAGCTGAACAACAATGAGGGATTCAACATGTGCCTCTACCCAAGAACTTGTATCACATCATCCACGGACTACTAAGAGTACTAAATACAATCGTTTGAAAGAAATATAACACTGTTTGTCTCGAAAACATGAGATAATAGAATGAAATATAAGATAGAGGAGACGCCGGGCCTACGGACGCGTGCAAGCTTACCTCGGAGTCACGGTGGACTGAAGGCTGGCTCCCGAGCTACTGCTGCTGTCTGGGGCCTGGATCTGTGCAAAAGAGCACAGAGTGTAGTATCAGCACAACCGACCCCATGTGCTGGTAAGTCCCTAGCCTAACCTCGGCGAAGTAGTAATGAGGCTAGGACCAGACTACCAAATAAACCTGTGCAGTTATATAATGTACAGCGGAAAGTAATGTAGGTATAAGCAAGTAAGGATGGGAGGGGGAAACATGCTTCGGGGAATAACAGGTAAAACAGAATATCAGGAGTACCATAAAGGAATCAAAATCCAACCACTAGCAAGAATAAGGAAAACAAAGGCAGATTTCACTTTCTTTTCACATCTCGTGGTAGGCGTACCACCCGCTCCCATTTTATTAAATCTCGTGGTAGGCGTACCACCCGCTCCCATTTCATTAAATCTCGTGGTAGGCGTACCACCCGCTCCCATTTTATTAAATATCGTGGTAGGCGTACCACCCGCTCCCATTTCATTAAATCTCGTGGTAGGCGTACCACCCGCTCCCATTTTATTAAATCTCGTGGTAGGCGTACCACCCGCTCCCATTTCATTAAATCAACAGTTCTTCCAAATGAAATTTACTCTAACAAACGCAATAATTAATACGAATTTATAAGACAACAAGTGCACAATAATTATGACTCACTGAAGAAAAACAAGTAAAGACAAGTAGCAATTAATTATGGACTTTAAGGAGCAAATAGACAGTTTAATATTTAGTATGCTAAATGCCAAGTAACAATTAAGTCACATAAACATGTAGCAATTATAGCATAAATTCAAGGCATAATGTTGCGCAAGGATACCTCGAGCCAAAAATAACAAGTAACACAATAAAGGAAAATGCCAACATAAAGAATCACAGTAATAGTGAAACAAGACAATTAATGCACTTGAACCGATAACAACAAAAAAATCAGTAAATAAAAGTAAGGGACAACATAACTCAATTATTAGCAAGAATTAGGAAAATCAAAGACAAGTGCACGGCATCACCCTTCGTGCTTTTACTCTCGTCCTCACCAAGCAATAATATAATGAAAACGTGCACGGCATCACCCTTCGTGCTTTTACTCTCTTTCCTCACCAAAGCAATTACAATAATAAAATGTGCACGGCATCACCCTTCGTGCTTTTACTCTCTTTCCTCACATATAATCAATAGAATTGGCACGGAATGGTACATCGTGCGGCACGGCATCACCCTTCGTGCTTTACACTCTTTCCTCATAACAGCAAACAATGCACGGCATCACCCTTCGTGCTTTAACACTCTTCCTCACCCAAACAACAATCACAAACAAGGGCAAGGGAAATAACCAAGAACATATAGGAATCCCGGCAAGGGAACAACGATTTAACAATTAAATCCCGGCAAGGGAACAACAATTAAATGAGTAAATCCTGGCAAGGGAACATTTCAATAACTCTTTCTCTATCTTTCACTTGTACTTCATAACTCACTTTACCGCTTGAGCCAATGCTCCAAGATGTTTCAAGGTCTCAATTCCTTCCAAAAACTTTTCACAACAACTAGAATTCATCACCAAAGCATGAAGAATACAACGAAATCATGAAAATCACAATATAAGACTCACGGTCATACTTGACACCAACGTATAGATACTCGTCACCATGCCTATACGTCGTACTCAATAATTATCACATAGCAAATAGGACTCAACTCCTAATCCCTCAAGCTAAGGTTAGACCAAACACTTACCTCAAACTTCCACGGTCAATTCAATCCTCAATAACCGCCTTTCCTCTCGAATTCGGCTCCAAATCAATTGTATCTATACAATACTGACTTCAATACATCAATAAATGCTAAACAATACGAACCCAATGCCTAATTATAGTTTTTCCATCATTTTTCCCAAAAACTCAAAAATCGACCCCGGGCCCGCTTGGTCAAAACATGAGGTTCGGACCAAAATCAAATCACCCATTCACCCACGAGCCCGAATATATAATTTGTTTTCAAATTCGACCCCAAAACGAGGTCTAAATCACCATTAATGAAAAAGCCCTAGTTCTACCCAAATCCCTAATTTTCTACCTTAAATCACATGTTTTAGGCCTAGGATTTCAATAGATGTTGATGAAAAATGAAGGAAACGAGTTAAAGATTACTAACCCAAGAGATTTTGGTGAAGAATCGCTTCAATGGTCGCCTAAGAGCTTGGAGAAGAAAGGTTTTGTGAAATTTTTAACGAATCCCGTAATGCCACTGTTCTGAAGTTTAAATTTTAACTGGGTGAAAAATGCTCTATGCGATCGCGAAGAATGTGATACGATCGCATAGAATGAGGGGACACTGGTAATTGCGATCGCGAACAGAGAAATGCGATGGCATAGAAGAATTAGGCTGGCCATCGCGATCGCGGACAGCACTTTGCGGTCGCATAGAAGGAAAATATAGGACCTCTCAACTTAACACTATGCGATCGCGGGAGACACTATGCGATCGCATAGAACTAAACTGAACCCCCCTGAAATTACTCTATGCGATCGCATAGCACAATTCACTGGACACCAGAAGACATCATTTTCTGCAACTTTTTTAAGTCTAAAACCACCCCGAAACACATCCGAATCACATCCGAGCCCTCGGGGCTCCTAACCAAACACTTGAACTAACTCAACAACATCATATGAACTTATCCGTGCGATCAAATCGCCTAAATAACATCAAAACAATGAATCAAACCTCAAAATCAAGAATTTTTCCAAACACTTCATCAAGTTTCAAATTTAGAACTTTAAGTCCGAAATACGTCAAACGACGTTCGTTTTTAACCAAACTTTACAGAAACATCTTAAATCATATATAAGACCTGTACCGGGCGCCGGAACCAAAATACGGGCCCGGTACCAACACGTTCTAATCAAATTTCATTTCAATTTTCCTTAACAAATTTCAGAAAAACAATTTCCTTTAAAAATTCATTTCTCGGCTCAGGACCTCGGAATTCAGTTCCGGACATACGCCCGAGTCCCATATTTTCCTACGGATCCTCCGGGACCGTCAAATCACCGGTCCGGGTCCGTTTACCCAAAATGTTGACTGAAGTCAAATTTATTCATTTTAAACTCAAAATTTAGCATTTTCACAAAATTTCATATTTAATCTTTCCGGATACGCGCCCGGACTGCGCACGCAAATCGAGGCGACTCTAAATGAGGTTTTCAAGGCCTCGGAGACACAGAATTCAATTAAAAGCAGGTGATGACCCTTTGGGTTGTCACACATCAGATGAGGACTCAGAAGATGAAGCTGGAGAAGAACAAGCACTTATTGCCATCGGAGAATCAGATGATGAACAAGAGGAAAGTATTTTTCATCTCAAAGACAAGATTAAATTCCTGTCTAAAGAAACATTGTCTGAGCTACTGCTAGATTTCATTGATGAGTATGAGATAATTAACAATGAGAAGAAAGAAATGTCTAGGGAATGTGTGATCCTAAAAGCCAAGTGCAAAAATCTAGAGTCTAGGGCTACTGAGTGTGAGCACGTGATTTTTGCCCTAAGCAATAATTCCCAAAATTTCAAACAAAACAATTTCTTTAGTATTTTGTAATTTTTCGTGAATTTTGTGGCATTTTTTTTGGTAATTGTTGCATTTTTATTTGTGCATTTTAATTCATATGAAAATACAAAAATATGCATTTTTGCATTTAGGATTTAATTTCATATTTTAGTATTAAAACAAAATGTTAAGAAAATAACAAAAAAGGGTCCATTTTGCATTTTGTGGTATTAATTTGCATTTCTCTTTAAGAATTAATTAGGAAATATAATTGTTAGAGTCAATTTGTTTTAGTTTTATTTTAGCATTTTACAAAATCGGAAAATAAATAAATACAAAAATATAAAATAAAATACAAAAAGCAAAATAAATAAATACAAGAAAAAAAACAAAAATATAATAAGAAGGCTGCCTTGAATTGGGCCATTGTCAATAAATTCGGAGCCCAGGTATTAAATCAATCCCCCAGGCCCAAAATAAACCCCTGAAACCCGCCTGGTCCATACCCATTCCCTAACCCGGCCTGCCCCCGTCCCAAAACGACGTCGTTTCGGCCTGTTAAATCTGGACCGTCGAGGTTACAAGATCTAACGGTCGAGAAGCCTACGTCCATAATTATATAACTGTCCTAACGATACCCCCCTCCCTTCAGACCCCCCTGCCTCTCATCTCTCACACTTCAGAGAACCCTCCGTCGCCTACCACCGCACGCC
>NC_031989.1:30143581-30147038 GCF_001879085.1 Nicotiana attenuata
CTCTAGTCTTTAGTTCACTCTCATCATTGCATCAGTAGTATAAGTGGTTTACAATTTTGCTATCAACTCACTAAATCTTCTCTGTACAACTGGAGCTAGTAAAATTTTCTTTGTTTGTTTATTTTGTTGCAGTCAGGAGCCCACCTGGAGAACAAGGGAATACTTTTCAAGTTCAGCAATCAGGAGCCCACCTGGAGAACAAGGGAATACTTTTCAAGCTTCAGCAGTCAGGCGCCCACCTGAAGAACGAGGGAAGTGCAATTCAAATTTTAGATTTTTAATTTTTTAATATTTGATAACATGCTGTACCCAGTCACCAAACTGGGGCAGAAACTTTTCTTTGTTTGTTTTGTTGCAATCAGGAGCCCACCTGGAGAACAAGGGAATACTTTTTCAAGCGTTGCAGTCAGGAGCCTGCCTGGAGAGTAGGGAATACATTTCAAATATCAGCGGTCAAGCATCACTCGGAGGAATGGCGAAACATCTCCAATCACAATGCAAGGCAACAACGCAAGAATACCAGCGGAAGAATACAAGTTCAAGGCAACACAAAGAGCAAGTTAGAAGACATAGATAGGACTATTCTTGTAATTCATAGATCATAGCTTAGACTAGCTTCTTTTTATTTTTAACACGGTGAAATAAGGAGGTCAGCGAGCAGTAGCAACAGCAACAGCAGTGAAATCACAGCTCTTGGTAGTCCCAGCTACCAAACCTTCCCGAACTACACTGACCTGATTCCTGTTTAGCCCAGGATATGTAGGCAACCTTTGAAGCAGGGTGCGGTCAACTCTTTCAAAAATGCTTCACACGGAATATGCGAACGGGCAAAAATCGCTCATTTCCGCTCACTTGTCTTTGCACGAAAACTCTTTGTGTTTCCGGGCAAAGAGGGGCAGCTGTGAGCACGTGATTTTTGCCCTAAGCAATAATCCCAATATTTCAAACAAAACAATTTCTTTAGTATTTTGTAATTTTTCGTGAATTTTGTGGCATTTTTTTTTTTGGTAATTGTTGCATTTTTATTTGTGCATTTTAATTCATATGAAAATACAAAAATATGCATTTTTGCATTTAGGATTTAATTTCATATTTTAGTATTAAAACAAATTGTTAAGAAAATAACAAAAAGGGTCCATTTTGCATTTTGTGGTATTAGTTTGCATTTCTCTTTAAGAATTAATTAGGAAATATAATTGTTAGAGTCAATTTGTTTTTAGTTTTATTGTAGCATTTTATAAAATCGGAAAATAAATAAATACAAAAATACAAAATAAAATACAAAAAGAAAAATAAATAAATACAAGAAAACAAACAAAATATAATAAGAAGGCTGCCTTGAATTGGGCCATTGTCAATAAATTCGGAGCCCAGGTATTAAATCAATCCCCCAGGCCCAAAATAAACCTCTAAAACCCGCCTGGTCCATACCCATTCCCTAACCCGGCCTGCCCCCGTCCCAAAACGACGCCGTTTCGGCCTGTTAAATCTGGACCGTCGAGGTTACAAGATCTAACAGTCGAGAAGCCTACGTCCATAATTATATAACTGTCCTAACGATACCCCCCTCCCTTCCAGACCCCCCTGCCTCTCATCTCTCACACTTCAGAGAACCCTCCGTCGCCTACCACCGCACGCCGCCGGCTGGAAATCGCCTCCGCCGGCGGCGGTTGTCCAATGGCCCTGAAATTTACACCATGTCCTCTTCGTCACCTCCCCATTCCATATCTGCTATTGGTTTCTTTCAAACATCACCCAAACGTCTCAAATAATTCAAACCCTAGCGCCGTAACCGCCGTGTACGGCGGCGAAGCTCCAAAACCACTCCAAAAATACACCCCTTATTCCTCTCGTCTTCCTCTTTCCAACCCCCAAAACCGCTTCCCCCAAATCCTAGCCAAACTTCTCGAATCCTTAATCGAAAATCCGACCAAAACGGTAACTCATCCAAAGTCGGCCAAATTAGCACCAAATCATCCCCTCTCTTCCCTCATCCCAAATTTCCACTTGGTTTCCGTCAAATATCTCTGGAATTTGTCAAATCGCTAATCTAGGGTTTTTCGAAATCAAGTCTGTTTGGAGACTCAAATGCTCGATTGACTGTTAGCTAATGTTACATGTTTATTTCAGACGAAATAAACACGTGACATTAACTGAAAGCCAAATTCGAAGATAGTCAGTCGAATGTTCAAAATTAGTAAGTTTTTGTTCGATTCTGTTTTGATTCTGTTCAATATGTGTTTCATCTTGCTCTTGTAATTGTTCTTAGCTTTAGTTTAATTTTGTTTGATTGGTTTAATCCTGTCTTGTTAATTTTAGGTATTAGTTTAATTTTTCGTTTTGAATCCGTTTTGATAAATGTTTGGTTTTAGTTTATGGTTCATTGTTATAGTCCTTAATCCTTTATTATCCGTCTTAGTCGATTCTGTTTAGGCTTTGTTGATTTTAATTTTTGTTTTAATGTTTGATTTGTTAATTTTAGTTAGTCTAGTTTAGTTTAGTCTAGTTTAATCAGTAATTATCATCGGTAATGCCTTAATTCAGTGTTTGGTATTAATTAGCTGTAGGTTTAGTTTAGTTTGGTCTGGTTATAGCTGAATAGGATAGGATCTTGTTTAACCACGGTTAGTTCTTGACCAGTTACTAGGGTAATAGGGGAATGGTCTAGTTTAGCTCAGTAATTCCAAGAGGGTTCAAAGGGTAATTTAGGCATGGAAAAGGGTAGTTTCATTAAGATTGGTAAATTCAAAACTAAGGCAAGGGTAGTATAGGTATTGTATAATGATACCCCCCTCCCTTCAGACCCCCCTGCCTCTCATCTCTCACACTTCAGAGAACCCTCCGTCGCCTACCACCGCACGCCGCCGGCCGGAAATCGCCTCCGCCGGCGGCGGTTGTCCAATGGCCCTGAAATTTACACCATGTCCTCTTCGTCACCTCCCCATTCCATATCTGCTATTGGTTTCTTTCAAACATCACCCAAACGTCTCAAATAATTCAAACCCTAGCGCCGTAACCGCCGTGTACGGCGGCGAAGCTCCAAAACCACTCCAAAAATACACCCCTTATTCCTCTCGTCTTCCTCTTTCCAACCCCCAAAACCGCTTCCCCCAAATCCTAGCCAAACTTCTCGAATCCATAATCGAAAATCCGACCAAAACGGTAACTCATCCAAAGTCAGCCAAATTAGCACCAAATCATCCCCTCTCTTCCCTCATCCCAAATTTCCACTTGGTTTCCGTCAAATATCTCTGGAATTTGTCAAATCGCTAATCTAGGGTTTTTCGAAATCAAGTCTGTTTGGAGACTCAAATGCTCGATTGACTGTTAGCTAATGTTACATGTTTATTTCAGACGAAATAAACACGTGACATTAACTGAAAGCCAAATTCAAAGATTGTCAGTCGAATGTTCAAAATTAGTAAGTTTTTGTTCGATTCTGTTTTGTTTCTGTTTC
>NC_031989.1:30147292-30202033 GCF_001879085.1 Nicotiana attenuata
AACTGTCCGAATAATTCATCTTAGCAATTCGTTTATAGCCTGTTAAATGAGACTAAGTAGCTGTTGAGTTTCAGTTAATGTATTCATTTGGAATATCAGTTAATGGTAAGGTCTTGACAATCAAGGGTTAATGAATTAGCTAATGTTTAGTCGCAAATCACGCCTGAAGAAATAAAAATGCAATACGCCTGTCTGGATTCATATAGAAGACCATTTAAAATAGTTGAGCTTATTCAAGATAGATCAAGTGAAGTTTATACTAATTTGGTTACTGATCATATTTACTGGCTCCAAATTAAAAGTGAGAGTGGGCCTTTGAATTTGTTCTGGGCCCAGGCAGTCCCGCCCTTTTTAAAAGGAAACATGAATTGCTTTGAAATACCTGCTAGATATGTTTTGTTCTATTCATTCAGTTATTGGGCCTAATTGTGGGGAATTGACTTATAGACTTTTGGATATTTCAAATATGTTAATTAATTAGGATTTTTCTTGTATTGATATAGACAGCTAAATAGAAAATCGTAGACTACTTTAGATTTGCCTTTTAAATAATAAATGAGACGAGCCTCGCCAATTGAAATACAAATGCGGGGCCCTCAATAAATGTTATATAAAAATACTTAGAATTCGGGCGGACCGTTTAGCGAATTTCACGGTCTTCCCCAAAGATAATAAACGCGTAGTTGCTTTAGGCGCGTATTTTAATAATATTACCTTCCTAAATGTGGGTGCACATTTATGTGACCCAAATCCAAATCTCAACGAAGTTGAAATGTGTTGACAATCACGGGTGCACTGGTGCGACGTGGTTCGAGACGCATTTTCACGACGTTGCAATTCTTATTAAAAATAACAATAAAAGCGGTTTACTAATAAAAAGCAAATAAGTTAGAACATGTTTTGAAATCAGATAAAATCAATTACAACAGTTGAGCGACCGTGCTGGAACCACGGAATCCGGGAATACCTAACACCTTCTCCCGGGTTAACAGAATTCCTTACTCGGATTTCTGGTTCGCGGACTGTTAATAGAGTCATAATTTCCTCGGTACGGGATTCAACCGGTGACTTGGGACACCATAAATCTCCCAAGTGGCGACTTTGAACTTTAATAACAAATCCCGTTCCAATTGTCCTTTAAGTGGAAAAACTCCTTACGCCCTCGCGGGAGTAGTGAAAAAGGAGGTGCGACAACAATCGAAACGGGATTTATTTATTAAGAGATTCAGAGTTGCCACTTGGGAGAGTTATGGTGTCCCAAGTCACCGGTTTGAATCCCGAATCGAGGAAAAGGTTTGACTCTGTTTAACAGTCGCGAACTAGAAATCCGGGTAAGGAATTATGTTAACCCGAGAGAAGGTGTTAGGCATTCCCGGGTTTAGTGGTTCTAGCACGGTCGCTCAACTGTTATATCTGGCTTAATTATCTGATTTTAATACAGTTTGAACCTATGTGCAATTTTAAATTCTTTACCGCTTTTAATTAATTTTAAGGAAATTGAACGTCGTTTAAAACATGTTTTCGGATCACGTCACATGAAATGCACCCGGATCCTCAACACATTTTATTCAACATTTTGGGATTTGGATTTGGGTCACATGAAATGCACACCCGAGTTTAGGAAGGTAAAATTATTAAAGAACGCGCCTAAAGCGACTAGCGCATTATTAACTTTGCGGGAGGCCATGAAAATTCGCTAAATGGCACTCTCCGGATTCTAAGTATTTTAATAAAGTAATTAAAGAGGGCCACGCAATTTGTGATTTTATATGGCGTGGCGCACCTCAATTTGTTTTTAAAAGGACATCCTAAAGACGAACTAATATTATCTACAAGAATTGTCTCTAAAACAAAAACTTAATTTGTTATTATTATGAATTAACTAGCATTATGGTATTCAAGGAAATTCGGGTCCCAAGATCAAGTCCAAACTCGAACAAGGACACCCTCATTACTGAAGAGGCCCTTAGCTCGAGTATGCCACTTAACTTGAAAAGCCCAACGATGTGACTAAAAAAACTTCAAAAGAAATCAGATGCACAAAGGAAGACTGGTTATTTAAGGCAAAGTTTAATCCAATCCCAAACATATTGGTGAAGTGAACTCAAAGAAAAACAGCCTATGTATTAACATCCCAATGCGAACAAATTGGCACATTTGAAAGCAAATATTCTACTTGGGCCCAAGGGTGAGCCCAAATTCCTGAAGATATGCTGTCCTTGTTTTTGAATGAGGAACTCGAGTTCGAGTCTCAGGCACCACGAGACGCTTTGAATATTGGAAGCACTAAGCTTCATAAAGAGATACAAACCTTAATTAACTATCATATTCACGGCAAATGAGAACCTATTAATTAATCAAAAATTCGAATTGAAATAGGCATGCTTCAATATTATCAGAACCTTAACAAGTAGACTTGAGTCAACTTATCAATTAATGTAATCTCCTAATCACAGAACCATAGATTAACCCCTAAAATAAACCTGCGTTCCTTTTATCAATATATCTAAACATGGAACAATCAATACCAAAATATTCATGAACTTCATGCGTCGAATTTCAACCTACTGCATACAGTAAACTACCAAAAGAACAATACACCATATATGTACTAGAACCAAACCCTGTATTCAGCTAGTATAGATTGCTAGATCAGCCTTCACTACAACTAACAGAACCAGTTGATCCAAATGTATCTCATGAGTTCAAAACAGTCTCTAATTAATTACATAACAGGACGATCTATATAATCAACAAGGCTAAATGTACTATATAGATTCGAATGGACACATAAAGTAAAAGGAATCAGCATGGCTTTCATTCTCATTCCCAACTGAGAGCTACATCATGATAGACTTAGAACATGTACCTGGAAAATGGAAAGAAAACAGGGGTGACTGATCAGCAAATCACAGCAGAATCAGCAACAACAGCCAACCAGAATGAACTCAACCCCTAGCAGCCAAGGAGTGAACAGCAGAATGACTTTTTTGAACTCAAAAATGAGGTAACACAGCCCGGAAAACAACTTCAAACAAACAGCTAACCCAGCAAATTTTCAGGAATTAAAACCACTAAAATCAGTCCCAAATCAATGGAATCAGTGAACTTCGACAAAGCTCAGGCCAAAAACCTTTTCAAACTCAAGATCAAACCATCTCAAATTCCCAAAATGAACCAGAATTATTTTGGAGTAAAAACCTAAAAAAAAAAAACTATAATCAGAATTCAACAAAACAGTGATTTCTTCTTTTGTTTTTCCCAGCCGTCTTTCATTTTTCTATGTTTTTAGCTCTTAATTCTTTCGATTTTCAGCTCTTCAATTCTTGAGTGTTATCAATGGGCATATATTAAGGCTGGCACCCCCATTAACTAGGATTCTAGTGATGAAGAAGTCTTCACGTTTCACGGTTATATGCAATGCTTTGTTATGACCCAGCCCTTCAGGCGGCAGCTCGTCCTCATAGAAAGTGATTTTGTGGCTTTCTAACACTTGTCCCACCATATTGGCCATTTCTCCGCCAGTGATGTTACTCGGCATGTATGCCTCACTCAACACCTTCAACAGAGCATTTTTGTGTGTCTTGGAGTTCTGCAACTAAGAGAGGATAGATATCTACGCTGGTGTTTTGTTTAGCTGGTCAATGACTGAATACTCCTTGGCCTATATCTTCCTCCAAAGGTCATTTGGGCCTATTTCAATGATGAGTGGCCGATTGGAAGCTTTCTTACTTGACTCAGCTAAGTGCTACGGGGTATAGACTCTTCCAGTCCTTGTCATACACTGTGCTGCAATAGTCTCTTCGAACCTGACTTTGCCTTTCCTCCTAGCCTCAGTCGTATAATCCCAAGGGATAGCTTTTGTATAGAATGATGACATGGTGGTCATTGCTACTAGAATTGGTGCGTCTACCTTTACTTCAAATGGGACACATTCCTTGGGGTGGTAAAATTGTAACCTCAAACGGTGTCGGTGATGGTGTTGCCTCAAACTCGAGCGGGATAGACACGTCTACCTCAATGACCTCGGATGGTTGAATCTGGACCATGATGGGGTTAAGAGTAACTGCGGGCTTCTTTGGATCATCTCCTTCTGCGATCAACCCAATGGATCCCTCGGGATCCCAATCATCCTCTATTTCAATCATGTGAACACCCCCGCCCTTGTGATCTGGTAAGGGGTTGTTGCGAACATTCGGAGCGGCTTCCTTTGCTACAATGACCTTGTTATCAATTAAGGACTGTATCTTGTCTTTTAGGGAGCAGCATTCGTCGACGGTGTGCCCCTTCATGCCAGAATGGTATGCACAAGATTTTTTTGGGTTGACCCACTAAGAAGGGTTCTCAGGGGTTGAAGCAGGGATGGGGGTGACATACCGGCGGTTTTGAGTCTCTCATATAGTTGATCAATGGGTTCGGCAATAGCTGTGTATTGTTTTGGGGGCCTCCGATCAAAGTTAGGTCGGGGCCTAGAAAAGTTTTGGCGTGTGGGGGTGATTGGTAATCAGATGGTTGGGCATTGTAGGCTTGGTATACATGTGCGGGTTGGGAATATCTGGGCGAGGTAGGCTGATATGTGAGAGGTGGAGGTGACTGATAAGTCGATGCTGGGGGTTGGTAGGAAGGTGCTCGGTAGTTTGGAGCTGATTGATATGTGAGTGGAGGCATAAGGTAGGTTTGGTATTTGAGGGGAGACTTGTTCCTTTGTGCAACCATTACAACCTCCACGTCTCTCTTCTTAGACACACCACCAGACTGCAAGGCTTTATTTGTGGCTTGCAAGGCCTTGAAGTTTGTAACCATGCCGCTTTTGACACCTTCTTCAATGCGTTCTCCCAACTTGATGATGTTAGAAAACTTGTGATTTTCAATCAACATTAGCCGTTCATAATACTGCGGGTCCTGGGCCTGGACAAAGAATTTGTTCATCTGTTCCTCTTTTAAGGCAGGTCTGACCTTAGCAGCTTCTGACCTCCAGCGAGTAGCATACTCGCAAAATGTTTCTGTAGGCTTCTTCTTCAGATTCTTAATGTAGAATACATCCGGCGCATTTTTCGTGTTGAATCTGAACCTGTCCATGAAATCAGAGGCCATTCCTACCCAATTTGACCACTTCTTAGGATCCTGGCTGATGTACCAGGATAGTGCATCTCCCTTTAAACTCCTCATGAATAGTTTCATGCGGATCCTTTCGTTCTTTCCTACTCCGACTAGCTTGTCGCAGTATGTTCTTAGATGGACCCTCGGATCACCTGTACCGTCAAACATCTCGAACTTGGGAGGTTTGTACCTCTCTGGCAGTTCAACATCTGGTTGTATGCAGAGATCTTCGTAGTTCAACCCTTCAATACCTTTACTTCCCTCGACGCCTTGGATTCGGCTAGTCAATTTCTTAAGCTCTTCAGCCAAATTCCTGATGAGTGAATCCTTCTCCTCAGACTCAGGGGTGCAAGATACAAGTTGGGTGGAGTGTGGCATAGTCTCCACGTAGATGGGGGTATTATGGTGGGTGTGGAAGTGGTCATTTGTGGAGTTCAAGGGTTCTGGGATGAGCAGTGGGGTATTGTTTGAGGTATGGCAGGTGTTGCAGTGATGGTGAGGAACGGAATGGTTTTGTTGCTTTGGGATATTTTGTGGGGGTGTAGGGTTCTGAGCATTTGAGAAATTGATATCTGGGGTAGTAAGGGAAAATGACAGACTTGCCAACTTCCGAACTTGATCATGTTCTTCTTGGAATTTCGACAGCTTTTGCTCGAGTTGGGATGCATTTTCCTTAAGAACCTGAGTACCATGACCATGACTGACCTCTACCCATTCAGTTGAATTCTCCTTTCTAGCGTTGTTCAAATCTTCCATCTTTCCTTTGTTCTTGTTTTTGACAGGACTAAGAGGAGGAGTTGGTGGAGGGCCCTTGGATCTTGTGGAATAGGATGATGTTGCCAGGGTGCTCGAACTAACCTTTTGGGGAGGGGAATAACAAGACAAAAATAAAATAAAAAGCTGTTAGTGCGGATCATAAAAGAAAATATTGCAATATTTAAACACATAGTGCAAAAATATAAAGCGCGTCCTAATTTGGGAGCCCCGTTGTGCCCGAGGTAGGCCTAGAGACAAGTTGATTTGGAGAACTTAGGATGCTAAATGCCTCATTTCATTGATAAAATAGACGAATCCCGAACTGACACTGAAATAAACAAGAAATAAAAATCACAAATGGCCATTGGCCTTATTACAAAATGAATGACTCCTATCTACTTGGTCCCAGAGGGACCTTCCCCAGATTCGGCATCCCTGGATTCATCGAACAGCTTTCCCAACTCGCGAAGTCCCAGCAATAGGTAGGCCCTGGCTAGGTGTCCGCCTTCGTCTCCTTCAACATTTTGGCAATCCTCGACCCTCTTGAGAAACTTCTTCTCCAACTCCACTATGCCTCGCTCCAAGTATCCCAATCACTTGTTGGCACTGACAGCCATGTCCTTCCATTCATCAATTAGTTTCTGGCTGGACTCTTGTATTTTGCGGTGCTCGCTTCCGTACTCTCGGATCCTCTTGTGCAGTTGATTGTATTTGACCTGTGTCTCGGCCCTTTCATCTATGATTCTGTGACCTCGAACAAACCCAGGATGGCCCAGACCATCATGATTATCCTCCAACCAGCCTGAATAGTAGGGAGCACAACTAGCGTGGTATCTATCTGGCTCGATGGTATCCCTCCCCATGACGATCTTGCAGTGCCACATATGCTGAGCTTGGCACTTGTAGGGACTGTCATCATCCTGGAAGTCAGCCCGGAAGTGACTCATCTTGTCGACTCTGGGTACAATCTGCTTCCTACCAACTTGCCTCATAACCCGGAGAGGGACGTAAGGGTATGTTCCTCTCAAGCCGATCAATATCGGTCAGAAACCATTCGAACATCCATTGTACCTGGTCCTCAGTCAGATTTTCGAAAAACTCGACCCATTCTCTGGTTGGGCGAACATATTGGGCATTTAATTCATTCGCTTTGGATGATGGAAAGCGATATGATCATCCCAGTCCCTTTGCTGAATCTCTTGTCGGTATTCACCTTTTTGGAGATGCTCTATGAGCCAAAGTTGAAGTAGAAAATTGCAACCTTCGAAGTGTTTGGCTCCCTTTTGACACTTCTCTAGGGCTCGATATATTTCCGCAATGATCATGGGCACAATGCTGAATGGCTGCCCGCCAATTCCTTCCATTAAGGTCTTAGTTACCATAGCCAGTCTGGTGTGTATTCTGGCCTTCTTCATTGGAAACACGATCAACCCAAGGACATAAAACATGAATACAAAGACCCTTCGATGAATGTGTCCAAATGATATGATGGCAAACTCGTCAGGATAGGTACGGTAGGATTTGCTGTGATCGTACCTTTCGTACAAATAATCAAAAGGGATATAGAAGTCTTTCAGACATGTCAGTTCAGGATTTTTCTTCAAACCCATCATCTTGAGGAAACCCCTGCTCTTGCGGTTCTCAGGCATCAACAAACCCGGAGTTTTCCATGGTATACCGGCCAATCCCCCTATTTCTTCTAGCAAGGGTGTCATCTCAATTTCCCCAAAAGCGGAAAACGGACCTTTCACAATCACAGAAGAGAGTAGCAACTTCTATGATCTTGTTTTTGGGTTGGATTTCCAGGAGGGAGGGTAAATTCCCTAGATATTTTCTGACAAGAGTCTAGTCACTGGAATGAAGATCTTTCCACCAGCTTAGCAGTCTCGGGTGGATGTTGGTAACATGCCGAATCTGGGGATTTCGTGCCTCATTATTTGCAAGAAAATAAGGTTAGGCCCTTTTCCCCCACCGGACTCGACTATTTAACATCAATAATTGGCATAAAAGCATTTAGTTCTCCAAATAAATGCACAGAACGTGATAATGTCCGTTTGGGTTTCAGGGAAACCCAGTGGACTTTGGACAAGGCTATCTTAAAGAGTCATTATGCGGACAACATAACTGACTCGGCTAGGTTTGACCATGATGCATGCACAATTTAAATAGGGTAGGGTTTCTATGGGGTTTTAGACTGGTACCCTTGAGCGGACAACTCATGGGGGAAAGGCGCGGAACCGTCGACTACACCATTGATCGACTGGTTTTACCGTAAATATGCCTTTTTTGGATCGGAAGAGCGCAACCACTCATTATAAGTGTTGCTATAGGATTTTTCGACGCCCTCTTTTTCCCTCCCTCCAAAGAGCGAGAAATCGGGTTTACGACATTTAGGAAAGACAACTCTATTCCCGTTTGGGATTGGGTTTTGGATTTGGAGAGTCGCCACCTAATGATTATAGTGCATTAGGAAACTTTAAGAAAGAATTTAAGATGAAAAACCAGAGTTCGGGTAAGGGCTAGAAATTATCTCGAGGGGAAGGTGTTAGGCACCCCTCAAGATCCACTAGTGTGGTTCCCGACCATGCTACAACTGTGACTTTAAATACAAACAACAAGTAGACAAGCAAGCATTGCAAATACGAGGAAAACTTTCACATAATGGTTGCAAATAAAAAGTACAAAAGGTTTAAAAAATACTAGAATTTGGAAGAAAGTAGTTTTGTAATTAAAGAAAATATATACGAGTAAAGGGGAAGGGGTCAAATAATTGATGCAAGTAACTTAAAAGAGGTGAAAAAGACGGAAGTTTAGGGAGAAATAATACTAAAATTCAGACAATTAAAAGAGAGATTTTTCATGATAGGTGCAAAGAATTGAAGTAAAAGAAGAGAAACTGAAAACTGAACAGCTTTTAAAATTCTGGAACAAAAATAACAAAGAGGGAGGGGTGTCCTAGGTTTATAAATCACATGGATCATCCACACAACAAGGGTACCCAATTGTACGCATAATGTTATCGTGAGATCATCATCTCCATGTCTACCCTTCCCTACCCCGTTAAGGTATTAAAGCACGGAATAGTATCGTTACTTATTGCATGCTATTACCCGTCCAAATCCTATCAGTCCCGGAGGCAAATGGACTACTAATCCTAAAGGGAGAGGGGTTTGGGGCTTTTAGAAGTTTTCAAAGGACAAAATGCTAAGGCGTCAATCGAAAATACGTAATGCAAATAAAAAGGACGCAGACAAGCAAACAGGGCTCAAATATGCCTCCATAAATCAGATAAAAGTCATAGAGTTTAGCATGTCTTACACGTACTGATTTGGTCTTAATTAAATAATGCGACGAGCGGACTGGTTCAACGCACATTTTTAGACGGAAAGTCTACATTAGGCTCGCTCGAATGCAGTTGACTAAAACCGATCTGATTGATTAATTAATCCTTTTGTCTAAGTGTTGGATAGAACTAGGCATGCTATCTACTGATTTTAGAAATAATGCAAACTGATTATAGAAAAAGGTTACCAGTTTTAATAGAACAATACGAGTTCAGCAGTTGGCGTAGCTTCTATTCAGATACGAGATTTCCTATAGGCATGCTCTCTATATGTTTATTGATTTTTGACATCTTTTAGACGTTAACAGAAGTCCTATGAACATGATATCTATATGCAGCTTTTATTGTTAAACCTACGAACCATTTGCCTGATGACGCTTATATATGCAGAGATGCGGAAGTCTATAGGTAGTATTTCTATATGTGAATTTGCAGAACAATTAGAAGTTAATCCTATAGGCAGGATATCTACGTGTGAAGTTGCATAAATCAGAAGTTAAACCTATAGGCAGGATATCTATGTATGAAATTGCAGAAATCAGAAGTTAACCCTATAGGCATGATATCAATATGCTTTATTGCAGAAATTAAGTGTTGAATCCTATAGGCATGTTTTCTACGCGTGGAGTTGCACAAATCATAAATAAATCCCTATAGGCATGATTTCTACCCATGGTGCATAAAAGTAAACCCCGTCCCTATTTTTTACTAAATCCCCGAGTTTATACAAATTATTACAGCCCAAAAGAAATAAAACTAGAATTAAAAAAGTACATCAGGAATCATCAGCTACATCCGAGAAGCCTAATTCAGACTTAATGTATAATAATATGAGATTGAGCCACTTCCGAGATCCAGATTTCCAAGCCTTATCTCATCTAGGGTGTTTCAGAGATCCAAGGGATTTCAGGAACCCCAGGCAGTGCATACACCCAAGATGTTAATCAGAAAATTGAGTTGTGCAATGTGGAAGGGCCAGCCCTTATGTGTCCAAGTTCAGAGGGAGCTCAGGGGTCCCAAGGCAAGGCTCACACAAGAGGGGCAGAACCTAAGTTCAGTAGAGAAGCAAAGTACAGAAAGGTAAAGCAAACACAAGTCCACAGTCTAGCCTTGGCTTTCAGCCTGCTAGGCAAAGCAACAGCACAAGTAGTAGTAAAGAAAGAGAGAGTTTTAAGAGTAAGTATGTATATTTTGAACTCGAGTTGTTCGTGTCTGTTTAAAGAAAAGAGGGTAGGGTATTTATAATTTTGAAAACGAGTGGAGAATAAGGTAATAAGTAAAGTTTTAACATAAATATGGAAACAATCACAAGTCAGAATCAATTAACACAAGACTTCCCTTTAATCAAGGGATTATTGTTCAAACGGATACTAACAGGGTCAAGATAAGGAAAGAAAATCAGTCTTTAAGCAGAATGGTTGTTGCCATAAAAGGAGCAGTAAACTCATACAATAGGTGTTTAAGTCTAAGTACAGGAATGTAATTATTATTGGAAAGGATCCGGTAAGGCCAAACAAAGAGAAAGAATTAGTTACCCCTTAACAGGCGAGTAAAAATCAGAATTTCACAAAGGAAAAGTTTTGAAAATCAATCACGAGTTTGAGAATCAATCACAGAAGGGACTCAGTATATAAATGAAGTGCACAAGTAATAGACATGTGAGGCCAAGTTATGGCAAAATAACAGCATGTAGTTGTAACTAAAAAGAAGACATTCGAAGCATGATAGTCAAGTTTCAGTGTTTAATAATAGAGAAGAAGATCAGAAGCATGCAAAGAGTTGAGTGGAAACCATAGTTGAGTTTGTCAGGTAGTAAGAACTCAGAACCAAAAGAGTCACATGAAGAAAAGAGAATTGAAGCACATTGCAATTTCAACAGACGAGTAGCATAAACAACTTCAACGAAATCGAATAGTCCCCAAAGAAACTAGGGTTTTCCAAAATCAATCGAGTTTATAGGAGATAAGCTGATAAACAAATAAACAGATTCAGAGTCTCGGATAAACCCCCAAAAATTAGGGCTTTCACTATGCTAACTCAGATATATAAGAAAGGTAAATCAAACGAATATTAACAAACAGACTAAGAAACTCGAACAAAATCCCCAAAAAATAGGGTTTTCAACATGCTAACTCAGATAGAAAACAACACAAACAAAATACAGTAAAACATGTCGAGAATCAGAGAAGAGATTCGAAATAACTTAACATGAAACCCTAGTTGAAGAATAAAGAGTTGCTGAATGCAAAAAATTAAAGAGACTCAAGAAAAATGCATAGAAGGTTCACACCCACATAGATCCGAAGCAGATCTAGAAATAAATCGAAGGAACCTTAGAGATTAGGGTTTCGTAAGAAACCCAGGTGATGAGAAAGGCTTTGGATACCATCGATCTGAGCAGGAAAGTCGAAGGTCGAACTCGAATAGCCATGACTGGCCGGACAAAGGTTGAAGACGACCGGAGAACGGTCATCAAGCAAAGGCTTGGTCGGAACCCTTCAAGATCTGGTCATAGGACCTTTAGAAAATGAGCACGCAGAAGCCATGAGAGGCCAGTATAGGCTTTCGATGAGCCTGAGAAGCCATAGATTAGGGTTTCAGTGAGAGACGGCGGCTAGGGTTTGAGGTGAGTTGAGAGAGAGTTGAGAGAGGAGGGGATTCAGAGGCGGCGATCGAGAAAAAATGAGGTAGGGTTTTAGGGTCGTTTGAATTAAAAAAGGAAAGGGAAGAGGGGAGCCGTTGATCTTTAGATCAACGGCTGGGATTAAATGGGTTAAATGGGGACCGGGTTGGGTATGATAGGAAGGGGTATGGATCGGGTTGCAAGTGGTAATTGGGCTGAGTTGGGGTTAATTGGGGATTAAATTGATGCTATATTTGCAATTGAAATGTCTATGTGTTAACTAGCCGATTTTTCCCCTTTAATTTTATATAAAAATAGCTAAAAATGATTTTAAACAAATTAAAAGCACTGAGCTAATTAATAATATATAAACATTAATCTGAAAATACTGGAAATAATTTTATAAGTGTAAAATGCCATTAATCGTAATATAGGTTATAACTGCAGTTGTGTGCAATTTAGCGTTAAAAGCACCAAATGAATTCATAAAAATATGCAAAAAAAAAATTATATTAATTATATTTTGGTGTAAATGTGAGATTAAAATGAATTATTCACCAAAAATGATAATTTTGGGAATAATCATTGGATTTTGTTGTATTAAAATAGGCAATAAATTGGTTTTAAAAATCGTTAAAAATGCCAAAACTCTTGGGTGTGCTTATATATGCACAAATATGCTATTTTGGAAAAAATACTTAGGGAAAAAATTGGGTATCAACAGCTGCCCCTCTTTACCCGGGAAGGATGAAAGAGTTGTCGGGTAAAGATATGATGGCCAATTTTGACCGGAAGCGGCGATTTGAAAAGAATTTGACCGGGCTCTGGTTTCTGAGCTGCCTACATATCCCTGGTTTTACAGGAATCAGGCCGTATGTAGTTCAGGAACCATTGACGGAACATGCCGATGGAGATTCGAAAGAAACGGATACGATGTTTAGGTGGCAAGAGGTATTTTGAAACTTGATCGGCTGCGGGAACTGGAGCGGGATCGCTCCTGCTGAGACGGGCGTTGCTAGCCGGTGTACCTGCAAGTGAGTAATACGGCGTATATCGTACATAAACTTAAACGTGATGCAAGTTCCCGTTGGACCATGAATGTTGTCTTTGGACGGTTAGGATGACGTCCTCGGACCATGATGTCCTGGGCCATGAGGCGCAAAATTAAAGGATTCGCAGGCTATGAAATGATGTTCTCGGGCTATGATAATGGTGCCTCCGAACCATGATGCCTTTGAATAATGATGTGCAGGATATAAAGTAGGTCCTCGGGCCATGGCATGGTGTTCTCGGGCTATGAAGATGATGCCTCCGAACAATGACGCCCTCGGATAGTTTGGCGATATTTCAGCCCATGAAATGCAAGATTTGGCGATATTTCAGCCGATGCAAAAAACGTAAATGGCGATATTTCAGCCGATGCAAAAAATGTAAATGGCGATATTTCAGCCGACAGAAATTTAAATAAAGTAGGCGATGTTTCAGCCGATGCCAAGAAATGTAAATGGCGATATTTCAGCCGACAGAAATTTAAACAAAGCAGGCGATGTTTCAGCCGATGCCAAGAAATGTAAATGGCGATATTTCAGCCGACAGAAATTTAAATAAAGCAGGCGATGTTTCAGCCGATGCCAAGAAATGTAAATGGCGATATTTATGCCGACAGAAAACATAGGTATAGATGATGATGGAGATGAACTGGCGATCTTTTAGCCGATGTAGAATTTAAATAAAGTTTGGCGATATTTCAGCCGATTACAAGACGTAAGTAAAGGTGGCGATATTTCAGCCATGCAAGAAAGATATCAGCCATGCAAGAAAGATAAAGTGGCGGTATTTCAGCCATGCAAGTGGAGGTCGAGCTTAACCTCGGAAGGCAGAAAGGTAGCCTTATGCAGATAATGCAGGATGAGACAGTGCTTAGTCTCGAAAGGCAGAAAGGTAGCCTTATGCAGATAATGCAGATGGAGACAGTGCTTAGTCTCGGAAGGCAGAAAGGTAGCCTTATGCAATGCAGATAATGCAGATGGAGACAGTGCTTAGTCTCGAAAGGCAGAAAGGTAGCCTTATGCAGATAATGCAGATGGAGACAGTGCTTAGTCTCGGAAGGCAGAAAGGTATCCTTATGCAATGCAGATAATGCAGATAGAGACAGTGCTTAGTCTCGGAAGGCAGAAAGGTAGCCTTATGCAGATAATGCAGATGGAGACAGTGCTTAGTCTCGGAAGGCAGAAAGGTAGCCTTATGCAGATAATGCAGATGGAGACAATGCTTAGTCTCGGAAGGCAGAAAGGTAGCCTTATGCAATGCAGATGGAGACAGTGCTTAGTCCCGGAAGGCAGAAAGGTAGCCTTATGCAGATAATGCAGATGGAGACAATGCTTAGTCTCGAAAGGCAGAAAGGTAGCCTTATGCAATGCAGATAATGCAGATGGAGACAGTGCTTAGTCTCGAAAGGCAGAAAGGTAGCCTTATGCAATGCAGATAATGCACGGACAGAAAGGAATGCATAATGCAGATGGAGACAGTTCTTAGTCTCGAAAGGCAGAAAGGTAGCCTTATGCAATGCAGAAAATAAAAGGACTGATAGTAGTGAGATTTCTTAGCTGATAGCTGATTACGACATCGTGACTGCTGGGGAGGTTGTGTGCGGATAACAATTACGAACAAGTGATGATTCTGAGAAGTTGCATTTTTGAGGAGTATGCGTATGTAAATTTTCCTAACCATATTGTAAGTCGAGTGCCTGGATCCAAAGAAATCGTGAGTTTTGTAAAAAAGGGGGAAAGGCTAGTTCGTTTTCCCGTGGCTTCCGGCGTTGCGTATCTTTGGGGTAGCATTGCTAAACAGCAGCAATTTGAACAATAGTTATGCACGATTTAGTAAATATAATGTAAGTAGAAAATAGTTTTCTTTAGACGAACCAACGACTGCGACGTGGTTCAAGACATTGCAACCTCTCTTGCTCCTGAATTTTGAGGGTCCTCCTCAAAATTCTGCCCCAGTTTACTGGGCTGGCACTTCTGACGGCTGCGCTGAACGGCTGAAAAAATCAACTTCGGAATTTTGAGGGTCCTCCTCAAAATTCTGCCCCAGTTTACTGAGGTGGCATTCCTGGCGATGAATGGCTGAGAACTAACTTCGGAATTTTGAGGGTCCTCCTCAAAATTCTGCCCCAGTTCCAATAGCAGGGGAAAATGGAATTTTTATTAAATTGTGACCGAACCCATAGGGCTGCCTACGTATCCCCTCTTAAACGGGAATCAGGTCAGGCGTAGTTCAAATTACATCATCATAAGAAATCATAAGTGGTTACGCATAGTATCGTTTCACTGCATCTGAATTGATTGGCTTTGGCCAGACTTCTCCGTCCATTTCTGCAAGAATAAGGGCTCCTCCAGTTAGAACCCGGTGAACCATGTACGGACCTTGCCAGTTGGGGGAGAATTTCCCCTTGGCTTCATCTTGATGTGGGAATATTTTCTTCAATACTAGCTGCAAGGCTCTGGACATTCTGTTTTGATACAACTGACCGTGGCAAACTGCATTCATCCTCTTCCCATCTATAAGGGCTAACTGCTCGTAGCGACCTTTTACCCATTCTGCGTCGTCCAACTCTGCTTCTTGTATGATCCTCAAAGAGGGAATTTCTACCTCGGCGGGGATGACCGCTTCTGTACCAGAAATCAGTATGTAGGGAGTTACTCCAGTCGATGTGCGGACCGTGGTGCGGTATCCCAGCAAGGCGAATGATAACTTCTCATGCCATTGTTTGTGACTTTCGACCATCTTCCTTAGTATCTTCTTGATATTCTTGTTGGCTGCTTCTACAGCTCCATTCATCTGAGGCCTGTAGGCTGTAGAATTCTTGTGTTTAATCTTGAATGTCTCACACATTGCTTTCATCAAGTCACTATTGAGATTGGAACCATTATCGGTGATGATTGATTCCGGAATTCCGAATCGCCACACAATACAGTCACGGACGAAATCTGCTACAACTTTCTTAGTCACTGCCTTGTATGACGCTGCTTCAACCCATTTAGTAAAATAATCAATTGCCACCAGGATAAACCTGTGCCCGTTTGATGCGGCAGGCTCGATTGGTCCAATGACATCCATTCCCCAGGTGGCGAATGGCCACGGTGAGCTTGTTGAAGTAAGCTCGTTAGGAGGCACCTTTATCATGTCTGCATGTATCTGACAGCGATGGCACTTACGAACATACTGGATACAGTCTGTTTCCATAGTCATCCAAAAATATCCTGCTCGAAGTATCTTCTTTGCTAAGACAAAACCATTCATGTGCGGCCCGCAGGTCCCTGCGTGCACTTCGTCCAATAGTCTGGATGCTTCTTTTGCTTCGACACACCTTAGTAAACCCAAATCGGGAGTCCTCCTATACAGGATTCCCCCACTGTGAAAGAAGTTGTTGGATAATCTACGAAGTGTGCGCTTTTGCGTGGCGTTGGCATGTTCTGGGTATTCTCCGGTTGTCAAGTACTCCTTGATGTCGTGGAAGATAGTGGTCATGGCTCTCATATAGGTGGCGCCAGCATTCTTCAACCCAAATGGCATCATTTTGTAACAATACATTCCCCACGGCGTGATGAAAGCCGTTTTCTCTGCATCTTCCTCATCCATCCATATCTGATGGTATCTGGCAAAACAATCAACAGAAGACTGCAACTCATGCTTGGCGCAGTTGTCGATAAGAATGTGTATGTTTGGCAAGGGGAAGTCATCTTTGGGACTAGCCCGGTTAAGATCCCGGTAGTCGACACAGACTCTAACCTTCTCATCCTTCTTTGGTACCGGCACGATGTTGGCTAACCATGTTGGATATTCCACTACCTTGAGAACCTTGGCTTTGACTTGCTTAGTAACCTCTTCTTTGATTTTCAAACTCATGTCGGGTTTGAATTTCCTGATCTTCTGTTGTTTTACCGGAGGACAGGTTGGATCTGTTGGCAGTTTGTGAGCTACAATGGATGTGCTGAGACCAGTCATATCATCATACGACCAGGCGAATATGTCCTCGTATTCCTTTACAAATTCTGTATATTCTTCCTTTTCTGACGGCGACAGGTGAACACTGATGCGAGTTTCTTTGACATTTTCTGTATTTCCCAAATTAATGACCTCAGTTTCTTCCAGGTTAGACTTAGGTCTATTCTCAAAATTCTCAACCTCTCTGACGACCTCTTCAGGTATTTCATCTTCTTCTGAGTCTATGTCCTTTTGTTGCGCTGTTTCGTTGCAAGTCACAATCGTTGCTTCATCATCAAAGTAAGTAATAGTAATGCTGTGTAAAATAGAGTAAATAATAGAGAAAATAATAAGAGCGAGGTATATGATAAACTGAAATGCTTTGGTTAAATTCATAATTGTTTGAAACGTCGGAGCTCTTTTCAAAATTAAAGACAATGCGGAAAGGAAATTAGCTAGTAAAAAGTAAAATGAGATGCATGGTGCTTTTGTTTAGCCTTGCTACCCCGAAGCCTTCAGGGCCCCGACGGTTCTGATTGGCCAATTGCTGAGACGGTCTCCTCGATTTACAGCCTGTATGGAAGGGCCTTCCTCCCCTTCCTCCTCGAAAAGAACACAGCAGTCCATATCATCATCCTCCAGAAATAGATTCTTCATGGCTGCCAACGCTTCATCTTCCTCTGACCCATACATAGTATCTGCCGGTTGGAAGGTCTGCCCTAGGCTGGGTATCGCAAGATCCAGTGGATAGTAGGGGCCGCGCCATGGTGGCGACCAGTTCTGGAATTCTTCCCAAGTATAGCCGTACCCTAAGCCAAATGTAGTACCGTGTTTCTTCAATTTGATGGGTTTGGTAATTCCCTGGAGGTTTTTGCCGAGTCCCTTTCCAGGTTCGTAACCACACCAATTCAGGATACTTTCGATCTTGTTATCCCACCACTTATCCTTATCTACAGCGTTGACCCTTTCGATGTGGTGGTATGTTTCTCCGCCTACTCTCCTTCTGCCTCCAATCATTGGGATGGTCTGATGACTATATATGGGGTTACTACCATCGCCATGAATAATCACCTCCTGGTGATTCCATTCGAACTTCACTGCCTGATGCAGGGTCGATGCTACGGCTCCAGCGGCGTGGATCCAGGGCCGTCCTAACAACAGGTTGTAGGATGCCGAGACGTCTATTACTTGAAAGTCGACGTCGAACCATGTTGGCCCCATTTGTAAGCATAGGCTGATTTCTCCAATAGTAGATCTCTAGGATCCATCGAAGGCCTTGACATTGATAGCCCCATCTTTGATCTCGTGCAGGCTTTTTCCCAAAGTTCTGAGAGTTATCACCGGACGGATGTTGAGACTGGATCCTCCGTCGATCAGGACCCTAGTGATGAAATAATCCTCGCGGTGATGTGCAGTGCCTTGTTGTGGCTCAATCCTTACGGCGGCAGCTCATCTTCGTGGAAGGTGATTTTGTGGCTCTCCAGCACTTGCCCTACCATATTTGCCATTTCACCCCCAGTTATGTTGCTGGGCACGTTAGCTTCACTCAGTATTTTCATCAGGGCATTTTTATGAGCGTCAAAGCTCTGTAGAAGAGCTAGGATAGAGATTTGTGCCGGTGTTTTGTTCAACTGCTTAGCGACTGAGTACTCCTTAGCTTGTATTTTTCTCCAAAGATCGTCGGGCCCAGTTTCAATAGGTCGTCCTAGGGCTTGCTTACTGGACTCAGCTAAGTGTTCTAGGGTGTAAACCCTCCCTGTTCTGGTTATTCCTTGCGCAGCAATTGTTTCTCCTATCTTGGTCTTCCCTTTTCTCCTAGCTTCGGCAGTGTAATCCCAGGGTATGGCATTTGAGTGGAACGGTGTTATGTCCGACATTGTCACAGGAATAGGTACCCTTGGTGGTAACACAGCAACTTCAAAGGGTGCACGTGCTTTTGGAACTCTAAATTCAACCTTAATTGGCCCGAGCACCTTTGTAGAAGGAGGCGCTTCAAACTCGAGAGGTATAGACATGTTTACGTCATCGTTCCTGGAGGGCTGATTCTGCACAACAATTGGGCTAAGTGTAACCGCTGGTTTCTTTGGTTCATCACCTTCAGCAATCAATCCTATCGACCCTTTGGGGTCCCAATCATCTTCGATCTCGATCATGTGAATGTCTCCACCTTTGTGGTCAGGCAGAGGGTTGTTGCGAACATTAGGAGCAGGCTCCTTTTCTACTATGGACTTATTGTCGATCAGGAATTGAATATTGTCCTTCAATGAGCGGCACTCGTCAAGGGTGTGTCCCTTCATGCCGGAATGGTACGCACAAGTCTTATTGGGGTTGACCCACTGGGAAGGATTTTCTGGAGTTTTGGCTGGGATAGGAGTGACGTAACCAGCAGCTTTAAGTCTCTCGTACAGCTGGTCAATTGGTTTGGCGATGGCTGTGTATTGTTTGGGAGGTCTGCGGTCAAAATTTAGCCTAGGTCTAGGGAAATTTTGGCGGGTGGGGGGTGATTGGTAGTGAGAGGGTTGAGCATTATAAACTTGGTAAACAGGTGCTGGTTGAGGGTATTTGGGTGAGGTGGGTTGATATGTGAGAGGTGGAGAGGATTGGTAAACGGGAGGTGGATTTTGATAGGAGTGTGTGGGTGCTTGGTAATTCGGGATGGGCTGATATGTAAGTGGAGGTGATGGGTAGGTGTGGTATTTTAGTGGTGATTTGGCTCCCTGTGCGACCATTAAGGCACTCACATCCTTCTTCTTGGACGTGCCACCAGACTGTAGAGCCTTGTTGGTAGCCTGCAGTGCCTCAAAATTAGTAACCATACTGCTTTTAATGCCTTCCTCAATCCTTTCTCCTAGCTTGATGATGTCGGAGAATTTCTGGCCCTCAATCAGCATCAACCTCTCATAATATTGTGGATCCTGAGCTCGGACGAAAAACCTGGTCATCTGTTCTTCTTCCAAGGCCGGCCTGACCTTAGCAGCCTCTGATCTCCAACGAGTAGCATACTCACGGAATGTCTCTGTAGGTTTCTTCTTCAAATTCTGGATGTAGAAGACATCTGGCGCATTTTCTGTATTGAATCTGAACCTGTCCATGAAATCGGACGCCATCCCTACCCAGCTTGTCCACTTCTTGGGATCTTGGCTAATGTACCAAGATAGAGCATCACCTTTCAAACTTCTCATGAAGAGCTTCATGCGAATCTTTTCATCTCTTCCGACGCCGACCAGCTTATCACAGTATGTCCTTAAATGGACTCTGAGATCTCCTGTTCCATCAAACATTTCGAACTTGGGAGGTTTGTACCCCTCCGGAAGTTCAACATCTGGCGGAATGCAGAGGTCTTCATAATTTATCCCCTTGATACCTTTGTTACCTTCCACGCCCTGGACTCGGCTGGTCAATTTCTTGATTTCTGCCGCTAAGTTCCTGATAAGGGAGTTTTTGTCATCAGACTCTGGTGCATTTGAGATTTGTTGAGTATAATGGGGTACAGTATCCACATAAATAGGAGTGTTGTGGAGATGGTCATGTGTGGTGTTCAGTGGCTCGGGAATGAGTAGTGGAGTGTTGTTGGGAGTGTGGCATGTGTTGCAATGTTGAGTAAGAGTGGGTTGTATCTGTGGTTGTGGGGTGTTTTGTGGAGGTGCGGGATTCTGAGCATTGGGAAAGCTGACATCCGGGGTAGTGAGGGAAAATGATAAGTTTTCCAAGTTCCGAACTTGGTCCAGTTCTTCCTAAAATTTCAACAACTTCTGCTCAAGTTGGGCGGCACTTTCCTCGGAAACCTGAATACCCTAGGAAGTCTCTACCCTTTCAACCGAATTCTCCTTCCTGATGTTACCCAAGTCTTCCATTTTTCCTTTGTTCTTGTTTCTGACAGGACTCGGAGGAGAAAGAGGTGGAGGGCCCTTGGATCTTCTAGAGTAGGATGATGATGCCAAAGTGCATGAACTAACCTTTGGCGCTGACAGCCATATCTTTCCACTCCTCGATCAACTTCTGATGGGCTTCTTGTATTTCCCGGTGCTCATTTTCACACTCTCGAATTCTCTTGCGTAGTTGATTATACTTAACCCGTGCTTCAGCGTGCTCGTCGATGATTCTGTGACCTCGAACGAATCCGGGCTGACCCATCCATTGTCTTCTAACCAACCCGAATAGTGTGGCGCGCAACCGGCGTGATACCTATCTGGCTCAATAGATTATTTCCCCAAAATGAGTTTGCAGTGCCACAAGTGCTGAGCTTGGCACCTGTGAGGGCTATCATCGTCCTGGAAATCAGCCCTGAAGTGACTCATTTTGTCGACCCTTGGTATGATTTGCTTTCTTCCAGCCTGCCTCATGGCTCAGAGAGGAACGTAAGGATAAGTCCCTCTCAAACCAATTAGTATGAGAAACGGTGCATCTCGGGATCGAATAATGAATCTATCCGTGGGGAACCACTCGACCATCCATTGTACCTGGTCTTCTTTCAGATTTTCAAATAATTCTGCCCATTCTCTGGCGTCCTCTGGCTGAGCGAACATTTTAGGCATATAATTGATACGCCTTGGCTGGTGGAAGGCGATGTGATCATCCTAGTCTCTGCGTAGGATCTCTTGTCGGTATTCCCCTTTCTGGAGGTGTTCCATGAGCCAGAGCTGAAGTAATAAGTTGCAACCCTCAAAATGACTGCCCTTTTGCTGACAGTTGTCCAAGGCACGGTATATCTTAGCAATGATCATGGGCACTATGCTGAAAGTCTGTCCACCAATTCCTTCCATCAAAGTCTTGGTTACCAAGGCCAGTCTAGTGTGGATCCTAGCCTTCTTCATAGGGAACACCATCATTCCCAAAAAGCAAAACATAAAAAACCCTTCTATGGACATGCCCCAATGAGGTGATGGCGAACTCATCTGAATAGGTGCGGTATGACTTGCTATGGCCGTACCTCTCGTACAGATAGTCGAATGGGATGTAAGAGTCTTTCAAGCATGTTAAGTCTGGGTTCTTCTTCAGTCCTATCATCTTAAGAAAACCCTTACCCTTGCGATTTTCTAGCATAAGCAAACCCGGAGTTTCCCAAGGAATACCAGCTAAACCTCCTATTTCTTCAAGCAAAGGAGTCATTTCAAGGTCCCCGAAGCGGAACACGGACTTGTCACTATCCCAGAACAATGTCGCAGCCTCTATGATTCTGTTGTTAGGCTGAATCTCTAGAAGAGAAGGCAAATTTTGTAAGTACTTGCGGACGAGTGTCTGATCACTGGAATGGAGGTCTTTCCACCAATTCAGCAGCCTTGGATGAATGTTGGTTACCATGCCAAATCTGGGACTTCATGTTTCATTTTCTGCAAAACAAAGTGTTAGGCCCTTACCCCCACCGGACTCGATTATCTAAACCAATAATTAGCATAACAAGCATTTAGTTCTCCAAATAAATGCACAAAACATGGAGGTGTCCGTTTGGGTTTCAAGGAAACCCGATGGACTTTGGACAAGGCTATCTTAATGAGTCATTATGTGGACAACATAACTGACTCGGCTAGGTCTGACCATGATGCATGTACAGTTTAAATGGAGTAAGGTTTCTATTGGGGTATTAGACAGGTACCCTTGAGCGGACAACTCAAGAGGGAAAGGCACGGAATCGTCGACTGCACCGCTGATCGACTGGTTTAACCACAAATATGCCTTTGCCAAATTTAGGGGGTGATAGTATTGGAAGAGCGCAACTACTAATTATAAGCGTTGCTATAGTATTTGTTCGGCACGAGTGGAATATGATGTAGAAGATGCAGTTTACAAGAATGAAACAAATTGACATGTATTTTCATGTTCATACAATAAAGTTTACAATAATTGCTCAAAATTACAACAGCATTGACGGGAAAAGCGGTAAATGAAAGTAATTAAAGAAAAAGAAACAAAAGAAACAAGCCAGTTTCAAATAAAGGCATCAAACAAAAGCAATAAAACAAAGCAATAAAGTCACATATAGCATGCAATGGTAAAAGCCTAAAGAGTCCCCAGCGGAGTCGCTATGCTGTTGACGCCCCCTTTTTCCGTCCATCCAAAGAGCGAGAAATTGGGTTTACGACATTTAGGAAAGACAACTCTATTCCCGTTTGGGATTGGATTTTGCATTTGGTGAGTCGCCACCTAATGATTATAGTGCATTAGGACACTTTAAGAAAGAATTTGAGATGAATAACCAGAGTTCGGGTAAGGGCTAGAAATTATCTCGAGGGGAAGGTGTTAGGCACCCCTCAAGATCCACTAGTGTGGTTCCCGGCCATGCTACAACTGTGACTTTAAATACAAACAACAAGTAGACAACCAAGCATTGCAAATACGAGGAAAACTTTCACATAATGGTTGCAAATAAAAAGTACAAAAGGTTTAAAAAATACTAGAATTTGGAAGAAAGTAGTTTTATAATTAAAGAAAAGATATACGAGTAAAGGGGAAGGGGTCAAATAATTGATGCAAGTAACTTAAAAGAGGTGAAAGAGACGGAAGTTTAGGGAGAAACAATACTAAAATTCAGACAATTAAAAGAGAGATTTTTCATGATAGGTGCAAAGAATTGAAGTAAAAGAAGAGAAACTGAAAACTGAACAGCTTTTAAAATTCTGGAACAAAAATAACAAAGAGGGAGGGGTGTCCTAGGTTTATAAATCACATGGATCATCCACACATCATGGGTACCCAATTGTACGCATAGTGTTATCGTGTGATCATCATCTCCATGTCTACCCTTCCCTACCCCGTTAAGGTATTAAAGCGCGGAATAGTATCGTGCTATTACCCGTCCCAATCCTATCAGTCCCGGAGGCAAATGGACTACTAATCCTAAAGGGAGAGGGGTTTGGGGCTTTTAGAAGTTTTCAAAGGACAAAATGCTAAGGCATCAATCAAAAACACGTAATGCAAATAAAGGGGAAGCAGACAAGCAAACAGGGCTCAAATATGCCTCCATAAATCAGATAAAAGTCATAGAGTTTAGCATGTCTTACACGTACTGATTTGGTCTTAATTAAATAATACGACGAGCGGACTGGTTCAACGCACATTTTTAGACGGAAAGTCTACATTAGGCTCGCTCGAATGCAGTTGACTAAAACCGATCTGATTGATTAATTAATCCTTTTGTCTAAGTGTTGGATAGAACTAGACATGCTATCTACAGATTTTAGAAATAATGCAAACTGATTATAGAAAAAGGTTACCAGTTTTAACAAAACAATACAAGTTCAGCAGTTGGCGTAGCTTCTATTCAGATTTGAGATTTCCTATAGGCATGCTCTCTATATGTTTATTGATTTTTGACATCTTTTAGACGTTAACAGAAGTCCTATGAACATGATATCTTTATGCAGCTTTTATTGTTAAACCTACGAACTATTTGCCTGATGACGCTTATATATGCAGAGATGCGGAAGTCTATAGGCAGTATTTCTATATGTGAATTTGCAGAACAATTAGAAGTTAATCCTATAGGCAAGATATCTACGTGTGAAGTTGCAGAAATCAGAAGTTAAACCTATAGGCAGGATATCTATGTATGAAATTGCAGAAATCAGAAGTTAACCTTATAGGCATGATATCTATATGCTTTATTGCAGAAATTAAGTGTCGAATCCTATAGGCATGTTTTCTACGCGTGGAGTTGCATAAATCATAAATAAATCCCTATAGGCATGATTTCTACTCTTGGTGCATAAAAGTAAACCCCATCCCCCTTTTTTGCTAAATCCCCGAGTTTATACTAATTATTACAGCCCAAAAGAAATAAAACTGGAATTAAAAAAGTACATCAGGAATCATCAGCTACATCCGAGACGCCTAATTCAGACTTAATGTCTAATAATATGAGATTGAGCCACTTCCGAGATCCAGATTTCCAAGCCTTATCTCATCTAGGGTGTTTCAGAGATCCAAGGGATTTCAGGAACTCCAGGTAGTGCATACACCCAAGATGTTAATCAGAAAATTGAGTCGTGCAGTGTGGAAGGGCCAGCCCTTATGTGTCCAAGTTCAGAGGGAGCTCAAGGGTCCCAAGGCAAGGCTCACACAAGAGGGGCAGAACCTAAGTTCAGTAGAGAAGCAAAGTGCAGAAAGGTAAAGCAAACACAAGTCCACAGTCTGGCCTTGGCTTTCAGCCGGCTAGGCAAAGCAACAACACAAGTAGTAGTAAAGAAAGAGTGAGTTTTAAGAGTAAGTGTGTATATTTTGAACTCGAGTTGTTCGTGTCTGTTTAAAGAAAAAAGGGTAGGGTATTTATAATTTTGAAAACGAGTGGAGAATAAGGTAATAAGAAAAGTTTTAACACAAATATGGAAACAATCACAAGTCAGAATCAATTAACACAAGACTTCCCTTTAATCAAGGGATTATTGTTCAAACGGATACTACCAGGGTGAAGATAAGGAAAGAAAATCAGTCTTTAAGCAGAATGGTTGTTGCCATAAAAGGAGCAGTAAAGTCATACAATAGGTGCTTAAGTCTAAGTACAGGAATGTAATTATTTTTTGAAAGGATCCGGTAAGGCCAAACAAAGAGAAAGAATCAATTACCCCTTAACAGGCGAGTAAAAATCAGAATTTCACAAAGGAAAAGTTTGGAAAATCAATCACGAGTTTGAGAATCAATCACAAAAGGGACTCAGTATATAAATGAAGTGCACAAGTAATAGACATGTGAGGCCAAGTTATGGCGAAGCATGTAGTAGTAACTAAAAAGATGAGATTCGAAGCGTGATAGTCAAGTTTCAGTGTTCAACAATAGAGAAAAAGATCAAAAGCATGCAAAGAGTTGAGTGGAAACCATAGTTGTGTTTGACAGGTAGTAAGAACTCAGAACCAAAAGAGTCACATGAAGAAAAGAGAATTGAAGCACATTGCAATTTCAACAGACGAGTTGCACAAACAATTTCAAAGAAATCGAATAGTACCCAATGAAACTAGGGTTTTCGAAAATCAATCGAGTTTAGAGGAGATAAGCAGATAAACAAATAAACAGATTCAGAGTCTCGGATAAACCCCCAAAAAATTAGGGCTTTCACTATGCTAACTCAGATATAGAAGAAAGGTAAATCAAACGAATATTAACAAACAGACTAAGAAACTCTAACAAAATCCCCAAAAATTAGGGTTTTCAACATGCTAACTCAGATAGAAAACAACACAAACAAAATACAGTAAAACATGTCGATAAGCAGAGAAGAAATTCGAAATAACTTAACATGAAACCCTAGTTGAAGAATAAAGAGTTGCTGAAAGCAAAAAATTAAAGATACTCGAGAAAAATGCATAGAAGGTTCACACCCACATAGATCCGGAGCAGATCTAGAAATAAATTGAAGGAACCTTAGAGATTAGGGTTTCGTAAGAAACCCAGGTGATGAGAAAGGCTTTGGAAACCATCGATCTGAGCAGGAAAGTCGAAGGTCGAACTCGAATAGCCATGACTGGCCGGACAAAGGTTGAAGACGATCGGAGAATAGTCATCGAGCACCAAAAATGATAATTTTGGGAATAATCATTGGATTTTGTTGTATTAAAATAGGCAATAAATTGGTTTTAAAAATCGTTAAAAATGCCAAAACTCTTAGGTGTGCTTATATATGCACAAATATGCTATTTTGGAAAAAATACTTAGGGAAAAAATTGGGTATCAACAGGATTTTGTTTGGCACGAGTGGAGTATGATGTTGAGCATGATTATGCAACAGTTAAAGGCATGTAGTCATGTATTTGCATGTTAAGAAAGCAGTAAATACAACAGTTTCATAATGTAAATCAGTAGTAAAGGAAAGCAGTAAAGAAAAGAAAAAGGAGACAAGTCAGTTTTGCAATCGAAAAGAAAATTGAATGCTTAAAGGAAATAAACAGATAGCCTTCTCCGACGTGGAATAAAGCCCTCTCACAATCCCAGAACAAAGTAACAGCTTCTATGATTTTGTTGTTGGGTTGGATTTCCAGGAGAGAAGGTAGGTTTCCCAAATATTTCCGAACAAGATTTTGATCACTAGAGTGAGGATCTTTCCACCAACTTAGCATTTTTGGGTTGATGTTGGTGACCATGCCGAATCTAGGGACTTCATGCCTCATATTTCTGCAAGACAAATAAGGTTAGGCCCTTACCCCCACCAGACTCGACTATTTAATACCAACAATTAGCATGAAGCATTTAGTTCTCCAAATAAGTGTACAGAACATGGTAGTGGCCGTTTGGGTTTAGGGAAACCCAGTGGACTTTGGACAAGGCTATCTTAAAGAGTCATTATGCGGACAGCATAACTGACCCGACTAGGTTTGACCATGATGCATGCATAGTTTGAACAGAGTAAGGTTTCCATGGGGTTTTAGACTGGTACCCTTGAGCGGAAAACTCAAGGGGGAAAGGCACGGAACCATCGATTACACCGTTGATCGATTGGTTTTACTGCAAACATGCCTTTTTCAGATTTAGGGGGTAATAATATAGGAAGAGCGCAACCACTCATTATAAGCGTTGCTATGGTATTTGTTTGGCACGAATGGGATATGATGTTGAGCATGATTATGCAATAATTAAAAGCATGTTGTCACGTATTTGCACGTTAAGAAAGCAGTAAATACACCAGTTTCATAATTCAAAGCAGTAATAAAAGGAGGAAACAAAAGACAAGTCAGTTTTGCAATTGAAAAAGGAATTGAATGCTTAAAGGAATTAAACAAGTAATTGCACATAAAGGAGCATAAATTCACAATGATAGTCTGAAATGGTAAAAGCCTAAAAATCCCCAGCGGAGTCGCCATGCTGTCGCGCCCCCTTTTTCTCGCGAAATCGAATTTATGACATTTGGGTATAGGACAACTCGTTCCTTTTGGGAACTGGGTTTCGCATTTTGAAGAGTCGCCACCTAATGATTTGAGGTGCATTAGGACACTAATGGGGTTCAATTCTAAGTTCCATTTTAATAACCAGAGATAGGGTAAGGGCTTGAAGTTATCCCAAGGGGAAGGTGTTTGGAACCCCTCAGGATCCATTAGTGTGGTTCCCGGCCAGACAGTTATTGTGAATTTAGCAAATTGAAAAGTATGGGCTCAAATATTAGGGGATTTAAATTTAAACACATAAAAGAAAGAACAATTAAAAGAAGAGTTTTAAAAGGAGTTTGGAAATAAAGGAAAAGGGGGTCCTAGGTTTATATTTAATATGGATCACGTCAATGCAATACCCGGTAATCACTCCTCAAAAGAGGGGTTACATGTGGCATTAGCGCACCGGTCATCATATCCATATCTACCCTTCCCACCCCGTTAAGGTATTAAAGTGCGGATTGGTCTCGATCGCTATTGCATACTATTACCCGTCCCATTCCTATCAGTCCCGGAGGCACTTAGGACTATTATGACTAAAGGTAATGGATATTAGGCTGATTGGTTTCAGAGGATAAAAATCTAAGGTGACATACAAAACACATACTGCATGTTTGGGAAACATATAAACAGATAAAGGCTCATATACACCTCCTTGTACAAAAGTACAAAGAAAAGTTACAACTAGAGGAAGCCTGATTCTTGACTTCCTCTCTGAGTTATGGAATAAACCACCTCAAATTGCCATTGATCCAAAGCCTTTCTCAGACATGAGTGTGTTAGAGTTTCCTAAGGGCCTCAATAGGACCCCGGGCAGTGCTAACACCCAAGTTACATAACCAGAATAGAGATGAGTGCAGTGTGGAAATGCCAGCCCTCGTGTGTCCAAGATCAGAGGGAGCTCATGGGTCCCAAGGCAAGGCTCACATGAGGGGGGCAATACTTAAGTCTAAGAAGAGAGTGAAAGTGCAGAAACAGAGATTTAAAAGTGAATGAAAAATAGAGAAGGAAAGGGTGACGGGAGACAGCCATTAACATTTCAGGGAGTCAATAACTTCACACAAAGGGGCAGGGGATTGGGAATCCATTGCAAGGAGCCTATACACTTAGGCATGGGTTAACTTTGGGCATGCACAGCAATAGGAAGTGCTGACCTTCCCTTAAATCAACCAGAACACACAACATATAAGAGAAACATGGAGGTTATGATCCTAGGAGGATCAAGTTTGGGTCATGCATAGGAATTTCCAATGCTGTCATGCCCCAAACCAACCGCAAGTATTAAACACATTGGGGTAGGGATTTAGGATTCACAGGTCATAATACATTGATCCAGAACAGGAGAAGGAAAATTACAGTATGCTAAATAATGGTACTAGGTTAAATACAAATAGTAGGCAGACAAGAATGCAAGAAACAATAATCATGTTGTTGTTGGTGCGAAAAACTTAATTAGAACATACCAGTAAGAAATGCAAATGCAGAAAATAAGCAAGTTTCCCCACGGGTAGTGACAGGTTCAAAATAAGGAAAGAAATCAATTTATAAGCAGGCTGACAGTTGCCATAAAAGAAGTAGTAAAACATTAAGTAAGCAATCGAGTCAAGGTACAGAAATACACTAATTTTGGAAAAAATTCAGCAAGGCAAAACAGGAAAAGAAAATCAATTAACCTTAACAGGCGAGTGAAATCAGAATTTCACAAAGGAAAAGTTTGAAATCAGTCACAAGTTGAAGGTCAAACAAAGAAGGAAACTCAGTATATAAATAGGGTGCATAAACACTATACATGCGAGGCCAAGCCTATTGGCAGAAGGAAATAGCATACAATAGTAGCACAAAATTCAGTAGATAGCAACATTCGAAGCATGATAGTCCAGTAGGTCAAGTAGTAAAGAAAACATAGAATATCAAAGGCATGCGAAGATCTCCGGGTAGCATGTGAGGAAAATCCCCCTCTAAAAATTAGGGTTTCGAGCATAATCGAGTTTTAGAGATGATAGAAACCAGAGTCAGAAGAATCACACAAAGGAATAAGAGATTTTGAAATAAAGAACTTCAAATCGAGTCATGCACTTAAACGAACAGTCTCAGACCCAAAACCATAGGATCTTCAACAATAGAAGAGTTTTAAAAGAGGATAAACAAGCAAATCGGACAGAAACTCAGGCAAACAAAAATTCGTCTAATAAACAGTCATAGGAAATTAGGGCTTTTAACATGCAAACTCAAGTAGAAGAACGATATGAGCAAAAATAGCATGTCAAAAAATCAGAGAAACGTTTGAAATAACTTAACAGAAACCCTAATCGGAAAAGATAAGGGGTTTTGAAGGCAGAGTTTTAAAAGAAACTTCGAGAAAAACGCTTAGAAGTTCAGGGCAAACATAGATCTGAAATAGATCTAAAAGAAATCGAAAGAACCTTAGAGGTTAGGGTTTTAAAAGAACCCCGAGCGATGAGAAAGGCCTTGAAAACCATCGATCTAAGCAGGAGAGTCGAAAGTCTGACTCGACTAGCCATGGCTGGCCGCTGAAAGGTCAGAGACGACCGGAGAACAGCCATGAACTGAAATTGAATAAGGTCTGGACCAAGCTCTTTCAAGACCTAGCCTTGAGACCATAAGAATCAAACACGTAGAAGCCATGAGAGGTTGATACAGGTCTCCGATGACCTTGGAAGCCATAGATTTGGGAGGTATTAGGGTTGTAATTTGATGGCGGCGGCTAGGGTTTGTAAGGGATTGCAGAGAGAGTTGAAAGGGAAAGGGATTCAAGGGCGGCATTTGGTGTGAAATGGGGTGGGGNAAAGGGGGGGGGGGGGTAAGGGTCGTTTGAGGTTAAAATGGAAAGGGCTGATATTGGTCGTTGATCTAAATGATCAACGACAAGGATTGAGAGGGTTAGGTAGGGGATCCGGATTGGGTTATTTAAATGGGTTGTGGGTCGGTTTGAATGGGAATTGGGTCATGGTAATTGGGCTTCAAATTGGGGGGTTCAATCCAGGCCATAATTGAAATATAATTGGGCTAGATTTTCAATAGCCAATTTTCCCCTTTTTATTTTATAAGAAATAGTAAATTAATTCTTGGAAATAAATTAAAGGTACTAATATAATTTGTAATACATAATTATCAATTTAAAAAAAACTGGACTTAATTTTAGTAAATATAAATGCAATTAAATCTAAAAGAGGCTAATATTGCAATTATATACAATTTAACTTTAAAAATACTAAATAAATTTGTAAGAATATGCAAAAATTAACTTGACTATATTTTAGTATAAATATGAGAATCCAATATATGAATCACAAAGATTGATACCTGTGGGAATTATTATTGGTGTTTTTATGAGTAAAATAGGGGAATAAATTGGTTAAAAATCCTTAAAAAATTAAGAGAGAAAAAATAATAATAAAACATTGGGACATACTTATATATGCATATAGATGCTATTTTGAAAGTATTTTGCATATAGAAATATACAGGGAAAAATTGAATATCAACAGGTAGATTATGAGGTCCCGATCATATTAGGGAGACCTTTCCTTACTACGGGGAAGGCTCTAGTGGATGTGGAAGCAGGGGGAACTCGACTTTCAAGGTGGTGATGAAAAGGTCATTTTTCATGTGTGCAAGTCAATGAAGCAGCCCAATTGTATAGAAGTGTGTTCATTTGTGGATCTTGACACAGCTGTGATAATTGATGATACCAGTGCAATGATCAATGTGGAGGACCCTTTGGAGGCCGTATTGTTGAATCTTGATGTCAATGATGATGACGGCCGAGTAGAGTGCGTGAATGCTCTACATGGAATGGGCTCTTATTCTTATGAGCCTAGGAAACTCTCTTTGGATCTCGAAAATAGAACGACCCCTCCAACAAAACCATCAATTGAGGAACCCCCGGTGTTGGAGTTGAAGCCATTACCTCCACACCTTAGGTATGAATTCTTAGGCCCTAATTCAACTTTACCAGTTATTCTTTCCTCTTGTCTTACAAACATGGGTAGAATCCACATTGGCGGTGCTCAAAAAGCGGAAAAGGCAATTGGATGGACTTTAGCTGATATTCGGGGAATAAGCCCCACATTCTGTATGCACAAGATTATTCTAGAAGATATGCAAAACCCTCCTTGGAACATCAAGGGAGGCTGAACGAGGCAATGCAAGAAGTTATGAAAAAGGAGGTGATCAAGTGGTTAGATGCCGGAGTGGTGTATCCTATCTATGACAGCTCGTGGACTTCACCGGTGCAGTGTGTGCCGAAAAAAGGGTGGTATGACTGTGGTGACCAATGCTAATAATGAACTTATCCCAACCTGGACAGTGACCGGATGGAGGGTGTGCATGGACTATCGCAAGCTGAACAAGGTGACCCACAAGGATCACTTCCCACTGTCTTTCCTTGACCAGATGCTTGATCGTCTTGCTGGGCATTCCTTTTATTATTTCTTGGATGGTTATTCAGGGTACAAACAAATGTTGATAGCTCCAGAGGATCAGGAGAAGACAACCTTTACTTGTCCATATGGCACCTTTGCTTTTTCTCGGATGCCCTTTGGGTTGTGCAATGCACCGGCAACATTCCAACGGTGTATGATGGCCATTTTCACCGATATGGTGGAAGATATTTTGGAGGTGTTCATGGACGACTTCAGTGTTTTGGGTGATTCATTTGATGAGTGTCTGACAAATCTGGATAGAGTGTTGGCCCGGTGTGAAGACACCAATCTTGTGCTAAATTGGGAAAAATGCCACTTCATGGTTGAGGAGGGCATAGTTTTTGGTCATAAAATTTCAAAGAATGGTATTGAGGTTAACAAAGCCAAAATTGAGGTGATTTCAAGACTTCCTCCCCCCCACTTCTGTCAAGGGGGTTAGAATTTTTCTTGGGCATGCGGGGTTCTACCGGCGATTTATCAAGGACTTTACGAAGGTAGTGAATCCTTTGTGTAAGCTGCTAGAAAAGGATACAAAGTTTGTGTTTGATGAGGGATGTATGCAAGCCTTTGAACTTCTCAAGCATAAGTTGACCGCCACCCCGATCATTACCGCACCCAATTGGACCTTGCCTTTCGAGCTCATGTGCGACGCGAGTGATGTTGCGGTTGGGGCAGTTTTGGGTCAAAGAGTGAACAAAATGTTTCATCCAGTGTACTATGCGAGCAAGACAATGAATGAGGCTCAAAGGAACTACACAGTGACTGAGAAAGAATTATTTTCTATTGTGTTCCCAATGGAAAAATTTCGGCCATATCTTATGGGAGCCAAAGTCATAGTGCACACCGATCATGCAGCTCTTAGATACTTGATTACAAAGAAAGACTCCAAAGCTAGACTGATGCGATGGGCCTTATTACTCCAAGAGTTTGATTTGGAAATTGTGGACCGGAAAGGTAGTGAAAACCAAGTGGTGGATCATTTGTCCCGCTTGGAGGAGGAAGGAAGGCCGTGTGATGGCCTAGAGATCAATGATGCATTTACCGATGAGCAGCTACTTTCTGTGTCGATGGGTGATATGCCATGGTTTGCGGATGTTGCTAATTACCTTGTGACTGGCATCATCCCGTGTGAGCTCTCTTCTAACCAAAGGAAGAAGCTCAAACGGGATAGTCTGTACTTCTATTGGGATGAGCCATACATGTTCAAGATTTGCACTGATAGAGTGATACGAAGGTGTGTACCTGAGGAGGAGCAATCTAGCATTCTAGAGGCTTGTCATTCCTCCCCCTATGGTGGCCATCATGGAGGGGTGAGGACAGCTTCGAAAGTTCTAAGTTGTGGATTTTATTGGCCAACTCTGTACAAAGATGCAAGTGATTTAGTGAGAAGGTGTGACCAATGTCAAAGAGCGAGCGCTATTTCGAAGAAAGATGAGATGCCTCTAAACACCATTCTAGAAGTGGATATCTTTGATGTATGGGGTATCGATTTCATGGGCCCATTTGTAAGCTCGTGCGGAAACACCTACATTCTTGTAGCGGTTGATTATGTCTCAAAATGGGTCGAGGCTGTGGCTTTGCCCAACAATGAAGCTAGGAGTGTGGTTGCATTTCTAAAAAAGAGCATTTTCACAAGGTTTGGCACTCCTCGTGCAATTATAAGTGATGGAGGATCGCATTTTTGCAATAGAGCTTTTGACACCTTTCTTGCCAAGTATGGTGTCAACCACAAAGTCTACTCCTTATCATCCTCAGGCGAGTGGCCAAGTTGAAGTCTCAAACAGGGAAATCAAGAATATTCTGTCTAAAACAGTCAATGCAAATAGGACCGATTGGTCTAAGAAGCTGGATGATGCTCTATGGGCGTATAGGACTTCTTACAAAAATTCGATTGGTATGTCTCCGTATCGATTGGTGTTCGGGAAAGCTTGCCATTTACCGATTGAGTTAGAGCATAAGGCCATGTGGGCCTTGAGAAAGTTGAACCTTGATTGGGATGTGGCTGCAAATCTCCGGGTTGAGCAACTCAATGAACCTGATGAATTTCGTTTCTGTGCCTACTCCAGTTCGTCCTTGTACAAGGACACGATGAAGTACCTTCATGACAAATATGCTCATGGAAAGGAGTTTAGAGTGGGTGATTTGGTGCTCTTGTTCATCTCTCGATTACGGTTATTTCCGGGAAAGCTAAAGTCAAAGTGGAGCGGACCATTTGAAGTAGTGTGTGTGACCCCGTTTGGTGCTCTTGATTTAAAGAACAAAAGTGGGGAAGTTTTTAGAGTGAATAGGCATAGGGTCAAGCACTATTTGGGAAAGTTTGATGATAGCCATGTGGTGGCTCTTGTTCATTCCAAATGATTGGATGGTAACATACGTCGTGCCGCGACGTTAAATCAGCCGGTTCTTGGGAGGTAACCCATGTGTTTTTCTTCTTATTTTTATTTGATTTTCATTGTGGTGTAGGATTGATTTTTGGGCTAACTGGTTGTGAGATGTTACAGGATTGTGTTGATGCAGTGCAGGATATAGTGGAAAAAAAGTGTTCAGGTCTCTATAGTTTCCAGTGCGGCCGCACTACATTCTGTGCGGACCGCACTGGTGAAGGGTGAAATGTGACCTCTCTGAAGTTTGCCACTACGGCCGCACTACATTTTGTGCGGTCCGCGGTGGACCACTGCGGCCGCAGTCCATTTTGTGCGGACCGCAGTGTGTTGCCTCCTCAAGCTTGGAAATTGATGTGCTGTGCGGACCGCGGTCCATTTTGTGCTGTCCGCACTGGTTGGTGAGACTGGGCCCCAGGTCCTTTTCTATAAATAGGGCCTGAGGCCCTCCTTTTACCCTTTTCGAACCCTGACTTTCAGAACTAATACAAACATTGTTCATCACTTCCTTTTGCTCGTAATTAATTGTTTGAAACTGATTAGCTTCATTTCATCTCACATCCGGTACCATTACATTCCTTTTAATTGTTCTCTTTTGTTAATTTCTTTTAATTTTTGTTTTTCTCTACTTCCCACTCTATGCTTCCCGTAGTTTCTTCAATTTTTTAGGTTAGGGTAGTTAAATTTTTGATTAATGTAGACTTAGGTAATCGAATACACTGCGCAACATATAGGGACACTAATTAGGTGAAAATTTGGGCTTAAAATCAAAAACACGTTGAACCCTAACTTAGTGCCACAGCTGGGCACTCAGTGCGGACCGCGGTCGTTTCTATACGGTCTGCAGTATCATTTTGTGCAGATCGCATTGATGAAAGTTCTGAAAGCTGAATCTCAAGGACTGTGGCCGCACTACATTTTGTGTGGTCCGCACTGCCCAGATACAGAGAGTGGGTAGTCTGAACCCCACCTCTGTGCGGACCGTATGGCCATTTTGTGCGGTCCGCATTGACCCCTGTGCAGCCGCACACCATTTTGTGCAGTCCGCACTGGGTAGCTTCTGAAAACTGTCTGCAATTTTTCTTTTCTGTTCTGCAACTCTTTCTGCAACACTGCTTTTCACTGCTTCTATTGATACTAACAAGCGTATTAAATTGTGTTTGCAGACAATGGTGAAACAACGAGGTAAAGGCACTAAACAACCGGGCAGAGGAGAATCCTCTCGGGGAGGAAAGCAGAAAATAATAAAACTAACTCCTCAAGCCCGACAAAGTATTGAAAAGACAAGAAAGTTGATAAAAGCTGCTGATAGAGCTCTTCCCAGTCCTTGGGGAGTGTGTATGAGCCCTACCGGGAGATTTCTTTTGACTCCGTGCCAGAGTACATGGAAGACAGGCCGGAGAGGTTCAGGCTAACAGACACTCCTCCACCTCCCCCCACTGCCCAAGCGTCAGCGAATGTATCTTCTGGGTCGTCTGAAGGCTCAGCTGAAGGTAGAGGGGAATACTCCACCTCTCCCACAGCTTCATTATCTGGAGAGAGTGCAGTAGGAGGCAATGAGGAAGTAGGAGGAGAAGAAGAATTATGAGAAGGAGGTGAACCACAAGTGGGGGGTATTGCTAGAACTAGGAAGCCGGAGGTGTGGCAAGACCGGTTCGTCAGTGAAGTAGCATACCATAAATTCCGGGAATGGTGCCGGTAAGGAAGTTGATCCCGGAGAGGAGTTTCGCAGATAGAAACTTGCTACCTCACAACCCCAATGTGAGGAGGCAGTTTAGGGAGAGAATTTGTTGGGAGTACTTTTTGAGTGATTGTGTAGATGCCAATGAGCACTTGGTCAAAGGATTCTACACCAACGTTGCCCACATCAAAAAGGGTACAAAGGTGACCAAGGTGCGGAACTTGAAGGTGTTGTTTGATGGGAAGACGATCAACGATTACCTTGGATTTGATAAGGAGGATGAGTCCCTATACATGGCAAAGATGGAACTGGATGAGGAGGTCCGTCCATGGTTGGCACAGTACCTGGCAGTCCCGGGTACCAACCCCGACTGGTTGACTGCGGGAGTCAAGATTTTGAGGCGTAGTGTGAACTTTGAGGCAAGGGGGTGGGAGACATTTTTATGTAGCAGGTTGGACCACATGACTGTCACACCTCCTTTTTCACTACACCCCGCAAGGGTGTTAAGGAGTTTTTCCACTTAAAGGACAATCGGAACGGGATTTATTATTAAGATTTCAGAGTCGCCACTTGGGAGATTAATGGTGTCCCAAGTCACCGGTCAAATCCCGAACCGAGGAAAAATATGACTCTGTTAACAGTCCGCGAACCAGAAATCCGAGTAAGGAATTCTGTTAACCCGGGAGAAGGTGTTAGGCATTCCCGGGTTCCGTGGTTCTAGCACGGTTGCTCAACTGTTGTATTTGGATTTATCTGATTTCAAAACATGTTTTAGCTTATGTGGTTTTTAACCGTAAACCGCTTTTATTATTATTTTAACGAGAATTGCAACGTCATGAAAACGCGTCTTGAACCACGTCACATAAATGCACCCGTGATTGTTGACACATTTTGACTTCGTTGAGACTTGGATTTGAGTCACATAACTGCGCACTCAAGTTTAGGAAGGTAATGTTATTAAAATGCGCGCCTAAAGAGACTAACGCGTTATTATTTTGGGAAAGGCCGTGAAATTCGCTAGACGGCCCATCCCGAATTCTAAGTATTTTATTAGAACCATTTATTGAGGGCCCCGCAATTTACACATTTTGTTCGGCGAGGCTCATCTTATTTATTATTTAAAAGACAATTCTAAAAGCATCTATGATTTTCTATTTTACTGTCTCTAAAACAAAAGAAAGAGTCCTAATTAATTAATACACTTGAAGAAATCAAATTCTATTATTCAATCTCAATAATATTTGGCAAAGCAGTACCAAGTCTGCGTGACTTTTGGCCTACAGGGATATTGAGCAATCCCCCAACGTAGTTGCAGAATACGAGCAAGGCTCGAGCCTGGACGGAGACAACACATAACATTCGCACATGAATTTGAGCGGCCCAATTAATTCTAAAGCAAACCAACTGATTCAATATTTTGCTTAAAGTTGTAGAAATTCCCTTTTTACTTATCACCAATTCTATTTTGATCCCTTGGTTCATAACATAGACTAGATTAGCAATTCTAACAAATTCACACAACTTAACCAATCACACTATCCTCCATGTATCCAAAATCAAAGTAATAAGATATTGTTCACTTTCGATTTTACTTCATGCTTGGCTCATTCTATTTACTTATCTTCTGGCGGATTTTAGAGACCACTAGGTGAATAACAAATTGGAAACGACGACTTTTACTAACACAAATAGACTGATCGTTTTGCATCAATCTCTGAACCACTGAGGTTACTACTAATTACGGCTACATGAAATTGTTTTAGGCATGCATTCAACCTGAACTTAAACTTGTCATGGCTAGCACACCTCAAACACACTGATTGCACAAGCAACTGCACCCTTAATTGTTTTTGATTTATTATTGTTAAGCTAAACAGGTATTAGCTGAAATGAAGCTGCAACTAGATAACCACAAATTTAAACCATCCAAACAGTCCAATTAAACACATTCCAGTCAGAATTACACTACAAATCTAAACTATAGCCAACTATTATTACATCATGATCCAAACAATTCAGCAATGATCCTAATTAAACAGTCCTTAATATAATACAAATCAACCAAATTAAGGCTAGGCAATTACATATTACTGTCCTGATTATAACCACAAGCATTTACATGAGCAAAGACTTGAAATACGACTTCATTTCATTCCAATTGAAGGTTACATTAGGGCAGATTCAAATGTGTACCTGAAAGTCAAGTTGAAATGAAACAGAAGAAAAGAATCAGCAGCAGTATCGAGTGAGTAAGCAGCAAAGGCCAGCGAGTGAAGAACAGCAGTTCAAAACCAGTTTTATAACCCAAGGCAAACCAGAAATGATTGTAGAACTCTAAAACCAACAGATCCACACACAGATCGGTTTGAACCCCCAAAACCAAACTTGAAATCAAACCAGTGACTTCTCTGAAGCTTCAACCACCAAAACTGAGCTAGGAATTGTAAATCAATGACTAAGAGTCGAAATCCCCCTAAGATCTTAATGGCACAGTAATTGTTTTGAAGTTTTTGAAGGTTTTCTACTCTTTTTTTTTTTGGATTTTGAGTTTGAATTTCAAATTTGGATCTGAAAGTTAGAGAGAGCTCTTGGGGGAATTTTTTGGAGGTCAAAACTTGTTTATGAAGCAAAGAGGACTTCCCTTTTATAGAAAAAATTAGCTGCAACTTCCAGATTTCATTTTTTAACACTTTAGTCCCTAATTTCCTAATTTGTTGCTCAAGTTACTGCCCTATGTTTACTGAAATTTAAACTAAGGCCCTCTTCTAGAAGAGTCTAGAGTGTCCTAGCTTTATCTATACATTATTCTTATTTAGGAATGTCGATACTACCCTTGTCTTACCCCCTAAATTACATAACCTAGTCAAACTAACCCCTATCCCTCTTACCTTGGTCAAATAACCATGGTTAATTATCCAGGGGCTGGAATCATTCAGCTGTAACCAAACCATTTTCTAATTAACAAAATCCCTAAAATTGAACTATCAAGTCTATCTAATTTTTATGAGAACTGGAAATTACTTCTAAATAATACTGTTACTACCATGAATCAAACAAAATTCAGAACAAAATTAACAAAACACAGAATCATGCTATCAAACAGAAAATTACGAATCAAACACAAAATTAAAAAGAGCTGAGTCATGCTATCAATTGTCAATCACACAGAAAATTCAGACTCAGACAAAAATAGAAACAAACAGAATCATAAAACAATATGATCAGAAAAAAACAAATCAATTAAAGACTCTAAGAATCCTAAATCAGTTAACATGAAGAAAGATTAAACATGGAGGGAATATCACATTCAAACAAACGAAAATTACTATGTAAAGAAAGAAAAAAAATAAACAAGAGCTAAACAAAAACAGATATAGAAAGAAAGAGAAAATTTGCAAAGACTTACTGATTTTACTTCAACTGACTGGATTCGAATTTGATCCTCAAATAATATTGTTTGCCTATTCTTTGCCAAAATAGCCAAATAGCATTATCAAAAGATCAATCGATCACTGAGAAAAATCCAAGCCGGCTGAATTCCTTAAGACTCCCAAATCAGAAACCAAGATCTAGGATTCGAGCAATTAGGGCTGGATTTGAAAGAAATTAGTTTGGGATTTGGGAAGAGGAGGTCAGGGAGAGTATATGGTGTGATTTTGGTAGTGTTTGGGTGGCGGCGGCGCCGTGCACGGTGGTGGCGGCGCCTAGGGTTTCAAGTGTTTGAGGCGTTTGGTTGGGATTTGAGGAGAATTAATCATAGATTTGTATTGAGGAGGTTAAGACGGTGTAGGGGTGTAAATTTGGGCAAATTTGGAGCTTGACCTTCGCCGTGAGCGATTTCCGGCGGCAGTTTAGGGCGGCACCGGTGGGGAGTTCTCTGGTTGTAGTGGAGGAATGAGAGAGACACTTGGGGGTAGGGGGGGTATTCCGACCATTTTATATCAAGAAACCTCGTTAGTTCTCATCCGTTGGATGAAGAAAATCAAGGGTTGGGATTAAAACTGAGGAAACGACGTCGTTTTGATTTTAAAAAAAGGCTGGACCGGGTTTCCTGAGGCGGGTTGGGCTAAATTGGCGTGGATTTGGGGCTTTAACCTGGGCTAGTGTTATTTATTCAAACATTGACCCAATTCGGGAGTCTTTCATTAATACCTTCTTTTTAATTGTTTTCTTTTATTTCCTTTTTGTTTTCATTTTGTATTTTTATTATTTTTTTTGATTTTATTAAAATGCAAAAAATTAAAATGAAACCTAATTTATTTCCAAAATTAAGCTAATTAATTCCTAAAATTATTTAAAATCTATTTCGTGACAAATTCAACAATTAACAATTAAAAATGCAAAAGCAGACTATTTTTGTTATTTTCTTTATATTTTTTTCTAAAAACAACTTAATCACTAAATAATCCTAAAATATGAAATTAGATCCTAAATGCAAATGTCAAGCGTATTTTTTATATTTTTCATATGAACTAAAATGCACAAATAAAATGCAATCAATTAACAGAAAATAACACAAAATTCACAAAATTGTAAAATAATGAAAGAAAATCATTTTGTTTGAATTTTTGGGAATAATTCACTTAGGGCAAAAATCACGTGCTCACAATGACTCATGAAAACTCCCTACCACTTCACCGGGCAGTTTTGGTGGCTTCGATCATGGCGGGGTACCCAATCAATGTGGGGAATGTGATGTCGAGAATAATTACAATTGTGGGTGCTGAGCATGACAGAAACTACCCGTTCCCCAGTTTTCTCACTATGTACTTCCGGGATTTGAAAGTGGAAAAGAGGCCCTTCGACATCAAGGTCAAAGCGAAGGCCCCATTTTCTTGGTATAGCATGCAGGGGGATGATAACCCCAAGAGCAAGAACTTCAAGAGTATGCTACTGCTCCAACTGGCCAATCTGAAGAGCCAGTTGTGGTAGTGACCCCTGCTGAGCCTTCCTCTACTTCCACTGCTATTCCTCTTGGTCCATCCACCTCAGCAGACCCGGAGATTCCATCTTCCCGTGCACATCCAGTAACTACCCACCGACTGAGCCAAGCTTTTCTTAGTATAGACAATTGGATACAGACTGCGTCATCCAAGTTGTCCACTCTCACTACCACGGTAGAGGCTCAGTCGGCACCTCCACCCCCACAGGTTCCCCAGTCGATAGAGGATGCTCTCAAAGAGATTTTAGACAACCAAAAAATCCTCGACACTCAGAAGGTGCTTACTGATGCAGTTGATTCACATAGCAAGGCTCTCAAGGAGCTTTCTAGGGAGCACAAGAAGCTGAGGAAGACACAGGCCTCCAAGGAGTCCGTGAAGGAGCTGCTGATATTGACAGACTGAAGGCAGATCTGCCGCCTTTATATTTACTGCTCCAGGACCCAGTACCAGCAGTTCATCCCCATCCGGAGCAGTCGCAGAGGCCTCCCAAGAGGAAGAGGATAATTCCCAAAGTGGATGATGCAGGCATCAAGTTGGCCGACCCACCGGAGGCTTCCTCCAGTCAGCCACAGGATGCACCTCAGGAGCCTGTCCAGGTCCAGGCCCAGGTCCCAGCAGCACAGTAGCAGGCCACCGGGAACCAGTCTGAGATTCCCGAGCACAGTGAGGACCCTGGGACCACTTAGGAGCCCATGCAGACAGACAGGCCATAGGGAGTCCCTATATCCTTTTTCCTTTCTCTTTCGATGCTTTATTTTGTTTAGTTGGCATTGGGGACAATGCCAGCTTTCATTTGAGGGGGTAGGCCCTACATTTGGATTCATTCGGATGATTGTATATATTTGATACTTTTTATGCTTTATTTACTTTTCATCTTTGGTTTCTATATATTTTTAACATTTCGCTACACTTCTCGCATTTTTAGCTTACTTTGGGTCTGTATATAAAGTTATGTTACATTGTATATATTCATCCCATCTATTGTATATTCGACAAATCCCCTCTTGTATATATTCATTTTATTATTTGCAAATTTTTTGTTCTTAGCATCTTACTTTTGTCCGTAACTTCTTATTTTGAAAGCTTGCAATAAGCCTTTGGTTTTCTTAATGCCACGGTTCTTTCCAAAGGTGGAGTTTGTGTGAACCCGGTGGCTCTTCCCAATGATGGATGGCGTGACAACCTTCTTAAGGGTTTGAGTCCGTTTTTTTTTGTTTTTACTAGTTAGTGGTTAAGGGTGCCTCAAGCAAAGCTTCACTTGGGCCTAGCACATTTGCCTTTGATCTTATGGTCAAAAACAAGTTGTTGTGTTTAGGATGGTAAAAGTTGTGACGTTGAGACTCTTGTGTTGGCCGATAATCATCAAGTGGTTTTTCGGGACCATTGTATGCTCAACTCTTATCTAAGGTCGTTGTGGGCCCCCGACTCTGTGTCTTTAGTGATCCCATAGCGTGTGTGGTGAGAAATTGCATTGCAAGTCCAAGTCCCGAGCCATTGGTCTAGAACTTGACCTGAATGTTTGTTGAGGCAAAATCCTAAGTGAATTTTGACTTGAGACATGACTATAGGCTCTCCTTGTTCCAAATGATAGTTTGAACACATCCATAACCTACCAATGATAAGATCCCTAGTCAACCCTTTTGAGCCTTAGACCTTTTTCTTTCAAAAACCACGATACAAGCCTTTAACCGTTCTAAAAGATACCCTCTCTTGGCACCCGATCTTTCCTTTAGCATATGGCAAAAGTATAAGTTTGGGGGGAGAGATGAGGATTGCAAAAAAGTGGTAAAAAGGCACAAAAATGAAGAAAAGGAAAGGCAATGAAAAAGAAAGAAAAGTAAAAAGACAAAAAAGAATGTTCAATATGAAAGAGAATAAGAAGGGATTCAAGAAAAGCAAAGAATGAAAAGTGTGGAAAGTTGAAAAAGAAGAAAAGGTTTGAAATGTACAAGAAAGAGTGACAGTGTGTCTCTCTAACCCTTTAGAAAGAAGTGAAATGACTCAAAGAGTCAAGTGAATATGTGCCAAATGAAACAAAAGAAGTGCTTAAGGGAAGATGGAACCTACTTAGACCAAACATTTCCTACTCTAAACCAAAAGCCTTCACAATGTCTCCACAAAAGCCCTATACAATCTTGAGTTGAATGAAGCTTACATTAGTGGCGACTCACATAAGGGGCAAGCATATGGTACTTAGAGCCGATCTTGTGACTTTTCTTTTTGAGAGATGAGTGAATTCCTATTAACCTCGTAATGAGTGCCATTATTCTAAAGGTGAGGTTTGCTTAGGAAAGCTGAGGATGTGTGAGTTTGGGTTCCACAATGACCAAAGTAATAGAAAGAGTTCTTTGATGTGTTGAGTCAACTCTTGATGCACTTTTTTCGCACTTAATCCATGGTGTTTCAAAGAGTAAAAGTTGTTAATGATTCATTTGTATTGAGGGCAATTGATAGTCCCAAGTGATGCTAGATGAGGTCACTTTAGGACAGCTGGAATTTTCTTGTAAATTCTCTAAAAGGGTGGGTCTTATTTTGTTTGCTTGAGGACAAGCAAAAGCTTAATTTTTGGGGAGTTGATAACTAGGGATTTAGATACCTTTTATACTCCTTCTTGCTTATGTTTTGATTAGGAATTTGTAAAAAATACTCCCAAAAGGCTCACAAGTTATGCTTGATTGCAGGTTTGATCAACAAAGTGACAAGATGTCAAAGATCGGCTCAAAAGGAGTGAAACTTGCACAAGTACCAAGACAAGACAAAGCTCACGCAAAACAATGCCAGTGCAGCCGCACTACATTCTGTGAGGTCCGCACTGTGAGGTTCAGAGAGCATGACATTCAGGCACAGAGGCAATGCGACCGCACTAGGATTTTGTGCGGTCCGCACTGAGATCAACGCGGCCGCACTCGATTTCATGCGGTCCGCAGTGAGAAGAATCAGAGAGCTGCAAATTCCAAGTGTGAAGCCAATGCGGTCCGCGCTCCATTTTATGCGGACCGCACTAGAAGCCTCCGCGACCGCATTCCATTCTCTGCGGTCCGCAGTGCCCGAGTTCAGAGAGTTAGATCTTCAAGTTCAGAGCCCTAGTGTAGCAGCACACCATTTTGTGTAGTCCGCACTAACCCCACAGGGGTATTTTTGTCCAGAATTGTCAGCTTAGTATAAATAGCTTCTTTTCTATTTTTAGGTCAAGCAGATAGATTTAGCTGGTAGCTGCGCTCGTGGGTTTGAATATTTTAACTGTTTAGGGCAATTTTATCTTCATTTCAACATTGAATCTTCTAGTTTATCTTAGTAATCAATTAATATGAGTTTTTCTTCATCTATTTCTTTGTTTCTTTCTCTAATTATGAGTAGCTAGACCCTTCAGCTAGGGTTGTGGCTCAACCCTAGTGTGGGTAAATGATGGGTCTTGTATTTTAGAGCTTGATTGACTATGGGTGTTTGATATTTGGGCTAATTCCATGTTTAATTGCTAAATTAGTGGTTGCAAACACTAGTTTGTGTTTAGTTGACTTTTGCTCTTCTTGAGAAAGAAAGCCTAAGTCTCTAGTATTAGTCCAACAAGGAATTGGGGCGTACTCAAGAGAATTGATAGCCGCAATTAAAGGATTAAACCGAGAGATCGTAATACCCGACTTGATCCTCTATTGCTTGTGCGAATTCGCATACCCAATTGGTCTTGAGAAAGTCAATTCGGGCAAAATCACTCAAACTACCGAGAGGTATAGAGTAAGTAGAATCGAGCAATGGGTATACCATAATCCCCAAATGTAGCAATCTAGCTTTAGATTCAAGAATCCGTCAATTGACCACCTAGGCGAAAGTCACTACCCTAATGCCCTTTTAATCATTTGAACAACTTGCAATAGTTTAGTTCTAGCTTATAATAGTTTAATTGAGCATTGTAGTTTATAGAATTAGATTCATAATTAAAATCCCAAAATGTGTAGAAGTGCAATTTGGAGCAAATACACAACTCTAAATTAGATAGATACCCGACTCCAATATCTAGCTCTCTGTGGAAATCGATCCCGACCCTAAATCGGGTAAAAGCTGCTTCGACCTCTCTCGCTACTTAATAGTAGTGCAAGGTTGGCCGTGATCAAAGCATAAGAAGGTATTTAATCCACACTTTAAACAAGAATATTTCCATAAAAAAGATTCAAGTGTTGGATACAACACTACACACTTAGAAATTCAATCAAAGCAAGAAAATGAAGAATGAGTACAAAGGAGTAAGAAATTCTTAACCACAATCTTCAAATCTTCAAAACCAAATTGTAAGTGCATAAACCCTAGCTTCCAACCTTGTTCTCTCTAGCCCGAAGACTGAAAATAAGCCAAAAGATTATCCCAAAAATCTGTTAGCTCGTGTATTAAAAGGTTTGGGGATTAAAAACGTAAAAATTCCATTTTTGTCCAGAACTGCCCAGAAAATACACTATGCGTTCGCGTATGTTCTGTTGCGTTCGCGGTGAATGATTTCTCCCAGATACGCGATCGCGTACAGTGTCACGCGTTCGCATAGCTCAGTTGACCAACCGCTGACCAGGCTTTCTTCTTCGTGTTCGCACTTACTCACACGCGTTAGTGTAGCTTTGCTATTGTTGACTTGTGCGATCGCCTACTGTTTCTTGCGATCGCATAGGGTAATCGCTGGCAGTGGTCAATTTTTCCTTTTTAGCACTTTTTGACTGGTTTTCTTCTATATCTTCTCCAAATCATATGATACCTGAAATATGCCAATAAACCTCAGAAAATGCCTTAACTTCTCATCAAAATCATACAAAAGCCTAAGTATTAAGAAGAGATAAGTTGGTAAAATACCAACTTATCAGTGTTGATACCCAATTTTTCCCTATAATACTTTTTGAAGTGCATATACGCTTTTAAAACTATGCATTAGCATCAATGGATATTTTTCTATAATTCTTACATTTTTTAAATCAATTTATCTCAATATGTTCTTCATATAAAATTACAAAATTACATTACAGATGATTTTAAAACATTTCTTGATTTAATATTATCATTTATGGTCTTATTAAGTTCCAATTATTTCATGAATAGTCAAATTGGCATCTTTTGGCTATAATTGCAATAACTTTGCAATTATAGCCCATGCATACATTTTTGCATCATTTTTACCAGAAATTAGTCAATTATATTTTAAAATACTAAATAATTATTTGTATAACATTTCCATGCATAAAAATCATTTTGGTAATTAGTTAATTATTTTACAAATTAATTTTATTCAATTACTTTGGGTATTTAATAAACAACCTCTTTTATTTTAATTCTAGCCTAAAACTAACTAGCCCAATACCGCCTTATAAAATTAAGACCAAACCCTTAGGCCAATACCCTATCCGCCCGACCCAAAACCCTTTGGCCAATCCTGGTCGTTGATCATTCTTGATCAACGGTCCAAGACCCCCTACCTTAATTAAACCATATACCCCCTCTAACCCTAATCATTTTCACCTTTCCCCACGTCGTCACCCTTCTCTCTGTCTCTCAAACGCTCTCTAACTCTAACCCTAATTTCCCCCGCCGTCACTCACCTACTGCCTACCTATGGTGGTTCTTCACCACCTCAGGCCTCTAATGGCCTCTTTTATGCTATGGTACCTCCATCTCCAAGATCCTTGAGGAGATTCTCAAGGGACCTAGGCAGTTCGGTGTACACCTTTGGGTTTTTCTCGCCTGTTCCAGCCCATTTGGTTTGACTTTGAGTAAGATCCATCTTATTCTCGTTTTAAATCCATGGATTCCTAAGCCTGTGATCCCGTCTCTGTTTTACTTTCGAAAACCCTAATTTTGGGTCCCCGATCTTTTCAGATCTGTACAGATCTAGGACGAATCGAACCTATCTCACATGTTTTTGTGAATGTTTTATGGTTTTTCAATTGATTCTCCGTTTTTCCTAAAAACTAGGGTTTACTGAAAATCATCTTCTTTAAAAGCTTTCCAATTTTTAATGTTTAATCTTCTGTTCTTACATGCTTCTGACCGATTTATGTTGAGTTTGCCTTAACCTAGTCGATTTATGCTAAAGCCCTAATTTTCTCATATTGCGATTCGATTCTGAGTTCTTAATGTTACTTGTGCAATGTTTCGTTCTTTGTTTGATTCACATGCTTCCCTTAGTCAGATTCATTGTTTTTGACTTTTACCCTAGTTCATCTCTATTAGGGTTTCCGAGTCGATTTCTCGGCCAATTTCTGTGTTTATGGAATTTATTTAACCTATTTGTCTATTTGTGGAAACTGATATTCTCCCCCCCCCTCCCCTTAAATCAGTACTTTTTCGAATTTTTGATTTACTGATTTGCTCTGTCAAACTTATGTGCTGATTCTTGATTATTCCCTTTATTTACGACCCTAATTAGTTTTCTTACCTTATTTGATTAGCTGTGATACCTACTGATTCTTCAAGATCGCTTCCTTAATTGAATTCCCGTCTATTTACCCCTAATTGCTCACTTGATTTTCTTTCCTTAAATGTATCTTGCCCTTTACCGTTGGGTAATTACCCTTAATTAAGGGAAAACTACACTAATTTGTGTGTAATTGATTCTGTGGCTTCCTTAATTGCTGAATGATTGATCTCCTCTACCTTATTTTGTTTTGCTCCTAACCACTATATATACTCTCCTCTATTCTCACTTCTAACAGGAACACTAGTTCGAAAATTCTCTTACACTCTAAATGTTACCTGTTCTTCTCTACTACTTGTGGTATTCATTAGTCTAGTCGGCTGTAAGCCAAAGCTAGATATTGCTCAACATTTGCTTCTCATTCTGTGTTTTTCTCTTCTTGACTGGTATGTCCCTGATTATTTTTAGAATCTAAACCCTATGTGTTTCATTACTGCCTTAAGTTCATCAATTATAAGTACCATTCTTGTTTCTATTTATTAACTTGCTTAGCATTGTCCTGTTCAATATGTGATAAGCATGTCTAACTATATTAGCCTATCTACTGCTTTATCTAGCATGCCTAAGTTCTGCTTTGTTCAAATGTATGATTATTATGTCTACACTTCACCTATTATCTGATGCTTGCCTGTTCGCAATTCATGTTCAATCCCTTAACTATGTGATCATGCTATGACCCTACTTGTGTGTCTGATTCTATCTTCCACATATTTGCTCCATGTTTAGTTGCCTGCTATCCTGGTTAATTTAGTAAGACCATGAAGATCCTAAGTGTTCTATGTTGTCTACATGCCTCCCTTCCCCCGTTCATGCACCTTCAATAAGATTCCTATATGTTCCCAATCCCCTTTTACCCCTATGTGCAAGCCTGCCTGCTATTGTACTTGTGAGTTTGAACTTTCTATAACTGACTGGCTGTCTACTTAGTTTGCTCTCTTCTGAACTATTTTTCAAATGTTGTCAGTATTCTTTTAAACAAAAAACCAGCTTTCATTACTAGTATTTTCTCAAAACTGGTTTAGAAAACCTTCTTCACTCGTAAAGTGTTTTCACTAAATCTTTCAAACTATGTCAAGCACTCTCACTTACTCTTAGGTTATTAAGGTCTGCCCCTCTGGTATGTGCAGTGCTTAGAGACCCTTGAGATCTCTTTGAACTCTGGCATAACAGGGCTGGCTCTTCCACACTGCACATAATCAGTCCTTATTTGAGAAAGTCTGGGTGTGAGCACTGCCCGGGATCCTTGAGGAACTCTAACACACATGGACACAAATGTGGCAATGAAATCTTTGGCATTTGAGACTACTGAAGGCCTGGAACCCCGGGTTTGCTTTGGGCCTGCATCAGGCTCCCTATAGCTTAATTTATATTGCATTAATGTAATTCTGGTCTGTAATAATTATTTGTAAACAAATACTGGGGTAACTAGTGAAACGGGAGGGTAGTTGTATGATACTGTGGGTAAAACTGGGTAGAAAACATGCTATAGGCTTTATATTCTGCAAACCCGCATTAGAAGCCATGTTCTAGGATTACTGTTTTTAGTTGCATTCTAACCATGTTAAACATTTGCATTAGATATCCTGCTTTTAGGGCCTTCACGTTTACTGCTTTAGCATGTTGCATGCTCAATTCCTAAGTACTGTCACATAGACATCGTGCTATCTAATAATCTTAATAAAACTGTCATTCTTGTATGCACTAGATACCATGTTCTTAGGAACTCTGTTTGCATCTGTTTGTACCACGTCTATTTCGATTAAATCAGTAGTTGTCCATGAAAAGGTTTAAAACAAGTTCACGTATAGATATCATGTCTCTAAACACAAGTTGATAAATCGCCTGTATAATCTGTATCACCTAGATTCATCATGCCTATAGGTTGAAAGAGCTCAAACTATTTAAGCAGCTCTTGCACCTGTGATTATGTAGAATCCCGCGCCTAGGCAAGCCTTAGGTGATTAATTTCCTGGTAAAACTGAGAACTATGTTCTGATTGTGTTTAAACTGCTTAAGTTTCACAGGCTATAAAACCAGTAGGCAAACTGGTTAGGATTCTGCCACTCCCCTTAAAATAAGCACGGCATATCCTGTATTTGAAACATCCATCTAGATATCATGTTCTTAGGATTGCTGAACTTCTTCAAAATCAGTTGTTTGAGACGTGCTGTTTATTTGCCTATGTATATGTGGAGGTAAACATGAGCCTTTTACTTGTTTTTTTGATTGGCGGTCCTATATGTTATTCGTTGTTGCCTAGATTTTTGCCTTTTAAATACCTTAGGTTTGTCTAGAACTGCCCAGAGTTAGATGTCTTAAGCTTCTCCAGGACCATAAGGAAAGGACGAGTAACAGCACGCTTAGGGGTCGTTAATCAAATTCTCTTATATAACCGTTAAGGGGAGGGTAACGGGTAGTAAAAGGATATGATGACCTGCGCGTTAATGTCACGTGTAGCCCCTTTAGCTGAGGAGTGATTACCGGGTATTGCACAGATTGATCCTGTAGGCTAATTAACTTAGGACTCCCCCTCTCAATTCCTATATGTGTGTAAATTATCTAAACTTCCCCTTTGCTTTACACATATGTGTGTCCAAACCTTTTTACTTTCATTATCCGAACTTCCTTGATCATATATGCATTTATATAGGGGAAACTACTTTATCTTCAAATATGTGCCAAGATGGTTTACTTGTTTAAAGACTAATTCATATAGTTTAAGTTCGACCGGGACCCACCATTGTGGACCGCGAGGGGTGCCTAACACCATCCCCTCAAGGTTTTTTCGAGCCCTTACCCTATTCTCTGGTAATGCAAACTAGTTATATGAGTTAATTTCTCTAGGTGCCCTAACGCACCTTAATCCGTTAGGTGGCGACTCTTCAAAAACCCATTCACAAAAGGAAACGAGTTGTTCCCCCATGAACGTCGAAACCCGGATTTCTTCGCGAGGAGAAAAAAGGGTGCGCGACAGCATGGCGACTCCGCTTGGGATATTTTCAGGCTCTTACCATAACAAACTTACTTTTTTGAATTAGTCCAAGCATGCTTTATCCCGTGTACCTTTTCCCCTTTATTTGGATTTAACTTCTTATTTATGATTCCTTCATTTTCCTGAAACTGCCTTGTCTCTTTGTTTTTTTTTCATAACTGTCTTTCAATTATTTAAATACTGCATTTATCATTTTTATTTACTTCCAACTACTTGACAACATGCTATTTATTGTTGCATAAATCATGCTCAACATCATATTCCACTCGTGTGTAATCAATCCTATAGCAACGCTTGATCAGTGTTTGCGCTCTTCCTATATATCACCCTTTAAATTCAAAAAGGCGTATTTGCGGTAAAACTAGTCGATCACGGTGCGTTCGACGATTCCATGCCTTTCCCCCTCAAGTTGTCCGCTTGAAGTCCCAATCTAGACCTCTATAGCAGCCTTACTCTGATTAATTGTACATGCATCATGGTCAAACCTTGCCGGGTTAATATGTTGTTTGCATAATAACCCTTTAAGACCAGCCTCGTCAAAAAGTCCATCAGGTTTTCCACAAATCCCAACGAACGCAATCACGATTGTGTGCAATAATTTGGAGAAATAAGTGCCAATATGCTAATCATTACTGTATAAATAGACGAACCTGGAGGGGGAAAGGGCCTAACTATCACTTGTTTTGCAGAAAATGAGGCACGAAGTCCCTAGATTCGGTATGGTCAGTAGCATGCCCTCACTTTTGCTAGATTGGTGGAGGGACTTTCCCTCAAGTGACCAAAATTATGTGAAAAGAGTCTTAGGGAATTTGCCATCACTATTGGATCTTCAACAAAACAAGATGCTAATTGAGGTTGCCACTCTGTTTTGGAATAAGGAAAGGGTTGTGTTCTGCTTTGGAGACATAGAGATGACTCCCCTTTTAGAAGAAATAGGGGGATTTGATGGGTTTCCTTGGGATAGCCCTAGTCTGTTGGCCCCTGAAAATCGCACCACCAGAGGGTTTCTTAAGATGATGGGGCTGAAGAAAAATGATGATTTGGAGTGCCTGAAAAACTCCTACATACCTTTTGATTTCCTTTATGAAAGATACGGTCACAGTAGCTCTTACCGTATTTTTGACGATGAGTTCTCAATCACCTCCTTGGGCTGGGTTCATCGTAGGGTCTTCGTGTTCATTGTGTGCTTCTTGGGCATGCTGGTATTCCCAATCCAAGGGAATAGAATCTATACTAGGCTGGCCATGGTGGCCAAAACTCTGATGGACGGGATCGAGGGGCAGACATATACTATTGTCCCTATGATCATTGCAGATATGTACCGGGCCTTGGAACGCTGTCAGAAGAGGTTCAGATTCTTTGAGGGTTGCAACTTGATGTTACAAGTTTGGCTGTTAGAACATCTCCAAAGGGGCCAATACCGCCAAGAGTTTCCACGAAGGTCATGGAACGACCACATAGCCTTCCATCACCCTAAGAGATTGACTTACATTCCCGACATGTTTGCTTAACCTAAGGATGCTATAGGATGGGTGCAGTTTTTTCAAACACGTTGACTGAGGACCAAAGGTTCAGTGGAATGTTCGACGTGGTTCCATGACGAGTTCATCCATCAAATCCAAAGACGTTCCCAACATTTGGTATTGATCGGATTAAGGGGGATATACCTTATGCCCCCTTAGGGTTATGAGAACAGATAGGCAGGAAGAGAGGTCCGTACCACGGGTCGCTACATGAGTCATTCAGGCCTGATTTCAGGGTGACGCCAATACCATAATAAGAATGATCACAACATAATGTGGACTTTGAAGATTGTTTGTGGAGAAAGGAATACTATCGAGGCGGACCGATATTATGCGGGCCGATTCTACTTGGTTTACCCCTCATGGTTGGGATGATAATCCTAATTAGATCTTTTAAGCCAAGGAGTTAGTCCATGAAACAGGGTCAATACATGAGTTTGCCGAAGCTGAGGTGAAGTATATACAAGTTGCGCAAAAGAGTTCGAGAGTCTGAAGCTGAACATGTGGCGCAACAATAAGGCCCGTATGGAATGATTTAACGAGTGGGAAAGAAAGAGTTGTTAATCCAGCGGAGGCTGGAATATCTGTTGAGTAGCAGTTTAATAGATTGGAGGGAGATAGAAAAGAGGGTCATGACCTGCCAGACATGCCATGATAGAAATGAAGGAGGGCAATTGGCAGAAGAGCATTCCTACCGTTTGAACAGGCGCGAGCTGGGAGAGTTGATTGAACAACAACAATCCGGTCTGGAGAGGGTCCTTCCCTGGAGACAAGTGAGATTAGATTTACCTTGCTTTCCTTTCAAATGTTAATAAGGGCCATAAGTCCCGACTAGAACATTATCTTATTTAAGTATCCGTTTTTGGGTCGTTTACTTTTACGTTAATGAGAATGTGAAGGCAATTATTGGCACTAAATTTCTCATCAAATTTATTTGTCGCTAGCCTACCTCCGGGCACAACGAGGCTCCCAAATAGTAACGCGAATTTAACATTCCCGCAGATATGTGCTTAAAATAACTCGCAAACATTTGAACACCTTACTGACTTGTTTTACCCTTTTGTTTTTCTTTGATCTTTATTCCCACCTCCCGTAATAGGTTTGGTTCGCTCATACTGGCATCATCAGCGTATCACAACCGACTATCTAAAGGTCTCCACCACCTCCTTTTCCAAGTAATACAAATAGTAAAGGGAAAGCTAAAATGGACGACTTAAAGTGGTTATCCGAAAAGGAAAATGTGGAAAATGCAGAAACTTCAGACGGACGGAGTACCTCCGGCACCAAATGATCTAAGTTTTTGAGGTTAGAACAAAAGATATTGGAGCTGCAGGGAAGAAGCTTGAGAGCATGTCGCACTGGCAAACCTATCCCTCACCCTGAATATCCGCCGATATCAAACCAAACAAACACCAAAAACCAGCGCCTCCCCAAAGCACACTTAGCAACCATACAACACACCTCCTGCACACGCATCAATATGCAACCCACCTAAAAATCTCAAATCCCTTACCGATACAACCCCGCCACAACAACCACCATCAACCAATCCAGTACCACCAACCGCCACTTAACACACTCCCCAGAACAACACCGCACCCATTCCCGATCCTCAAAACTCAACCAATGACCACCACTACACCCAGGCCCCTGGCACTTACCAAAATAACTCTATATAAAATACCGTTTTGGAAAAACCGTACCTCAGCTCTATCCAACTAACTTCCTTATACACCAGAATCTGCTAGAAGGACCCTACTCTTCAAGACATGGCTGAGGAACTCAAGAGAAGTTGACAAGTCGGGCTTTAGGGTGTCCCAGGAGGAAAGGGATAGAAGGTTTTGAACCTGTGAAGACCCTATGCATACCAATAGATGTAGAAACTGCCGTGAGGGTTTACAAACCTCCCAAGTTCGAGATGTTTGATGGTACAGGTGATCCAGGGTTCATCTGAAGGACCTATTGTGACAAACTTGGTTGGGGTCGGAAAGGGATGAAAAAGAACTGGATGAAACTCTTTATGAGGAGTCTTACGGAGATGCTTTGTCCTGGTACATCAGCTAGGACCCTAAGAAATGGTCACTGGTGAAGTATGGCATCAGATTTCATGAACCGATTTTGAGGTTTCAACACAGAAAATGCAACCAGATGTTTTACTAATTTAGAACCTGAAGAAAAGCCCACCGAGACTTTCTGCGAGTATGCTACTCGTAAGAGGTCAGAAGCAGCCAAAGTAAGGCGCTATCCTTTGGACGAGGAAACACATGAACAATTCTTCGTCAGAAGCAACAAGATCGTATACTAATGGAGAGGTTGATGGTTATTAGAAAACGCACAAGTTTCTATAAAAACATCAAACTTGGGGAAATGATCGAAGAAGGCATCAAAAGCGGTATGGTAACAAACTTTGAGGCATTACATTGCACACAAACAAGGCATTACAATTAGATCGGCATATCAAAGAAGAAGATGATGGGACAGTTATGGTGCTCAAGGGCCCAAAAATCTCCACTCACATATCAAACACCTCCACCCAACATATCAAAACCTCCACCCACATACCAAGCCTATTCCACCTACATATCAACCCTCATCTCCAAGATATTCCCAACTCGGCCACTGTCTAATCATACCTATAATTCCCAACCATCCTCATTTCCAAGTCACCTCCAA
>NC_031989.1:30202133-30202600 GCF_001879085.1 Nicotiana attenuata
GGCTGACAGGAGTCTTTTTTGGTGGAGGGGAACCATTTTCATGAACCCTCGAGGCATGTTGACTGTAACTAGCTGAGTGTGTTGGCCAAATTTACTTTGTGCAACTGAAAAGCTGGTAGCAGGTTTTGAAATCTTTTCTTGCTTGTTTTGACAAGGACTGACTCAGACTGAAGGACACAATGACATGCATTTTGGACTCAACGGCCTAATCTATCAAACAGATCTGATCTTTCTTTTTACCATTCCTATGACCTTGAAGTCGGGCTTGTTCGTGCCAATCCTTTGCATCAACTTCACGACTCACTATCGGCTAGTGGTCGCCCCGGTACGGGGTTTTTACCCTAATAAGTCTCTCTCTATTTATTCATCTCTGCTTACCGTCTCCTTACAGTGTCCATGTAGGGTTTCACTAGTAAGACTCTCTCTATTTTTCTTTTCTTTTCTTTTTCTTTTGCTTTCTTATGTGA
>NC_031989.1:30205567-30205995 GCF_001879085.1 Nicotiana attenuata
ACACGTTAGAATGGACTCAGTCGGTCCTTATTATTATCATTCTTCCTCTCTCTTTTTTTACCTTCTTTTAATTTTCGTTTTTTTCAAAATCATTTGATCGAACCTGATGTGGGTTGCTTACGTATCATGTGGGAACATGAATCAGATCTTGCGTAGTTCGAGAAGATTAGAAATAAAGGAAATAAACTAAATTCGTTTTTTTTTGATTTTGTAATTTTCTTAGTTTTTTTTTTACGTTTTTTTTTGGTTTTTTTTTAAATTTTCGAAAGAAAGACTTCTAAATAAGAAAAAAAATATCTTTGGATTTTTAGACTTTTATGTTAAAATAATGAAAGAAAGAGTTCTAAAAAAATATTTTTGAATCTTGAATTTTCTTTTCAATTTTCGAAAGAAAAACTTCTGAAGAAGAATTTTTTTTTTTGGATTTT
>NC_031989.1:30206610-30209300 GCF_001879085.1 Nicotiana attenuata
GGGGGGGGGGGGGGGGGCAGCGTACCGGGAATACAGAACCTCGTCCTAAAATTGGGATATGACTCTAACAGAAAAGAAGTCACGCGAAGCGCACGCTTCCCTGGTGATTTAGAAGACTCTGAGAGAAGAGGGTTTCGTAACAGTTTATATACAGTTCAAGCAATATCAAAGCGGTAAAAAGCGACATTTAGCACATTAGGCTCAAACACGTAAAAATCAGATAATAAATAAAAGATAACTTTAACAGTTATTCTAAGCTCAAATTCTAAACCCTGAACCAGAAGTTCTGAGTTCTTCTCCCCAGTAGAGTCGCCAGAGCTGTCACACCTCCTTTTTTACCCGTAGGGACATAAGGGATAGGGAGTGTTTCTATTTTAAGTGACATTAATCGAAATGGGATTATTTTATTTATTTCAGAGTCGCCACTTGGAATAATTTATGGTGTCCCAAGTCACTGGTTTATTTTAAATCCCAAATCGAGGAGATTGACTCTATTTTTGGTCCGCGAACACAGAAGACCGGGTAAGGAATTCTGTTAACCCGAGAGAAGGTATTAGGAATTCCCGGGCTCCGTGGTTCTAGCACGGTCGCTTAACTATTAACAATTGGCCTAATTATCTGATTTACTACATGTTTTGAACTTATTGTGCATTTTTAACTTTATAACCGCTTTTAATTATTTCGAACTGCTTTTTAGGATTTATGGAATTATTTCTTGAACAAGTTACGATTGTCGTATACTTGTTTGTTTTTGTACACATTGCAAACCACGCTACATGAAATGCACACAGCGATTTGCGACATGTTTATTTTATTATTGTTCAAAGTTGTTACGATTGGGTCACATGAAATGCACACCCAATTTTGGGGATTAGGTATCTAACTATGTCACGGGAACCGTACCCATAGTCACGATGATTTATTAATCGCGCCTAAAGCAAGCTACGATGTTCATTAACTATTTTCCTAAAGCTAATTTGAGATTATTGTGAAAGAAATGCACGATTTTAGCTATTATTAATTTATTCAAAAGGATACTTAAAATTAAAATCAATGTTACAAACCAGCCATCTAAACCTATATCTTAACTGATGTGACTAAGTAAAAGGATGAGACATGAAAAATATTCTAAGTCCAAACTTTTTTTAATTTTCGGCCAAATAAATTAGTTCTCCACTTTTTTAAAAAATCAAACGGCCCAGAACCCTTGCTAAATTCAAATCTCTTAACATTAAGAAATTATTGGTTTAAATCCAACCATTTATTCATTTACCACATTCAACATGATCTAAGCAATCCAAATTGGACATAAAGTTACAAGAATATCACATAAAGCATGATTTTCGGTCCTAGACTACCCGAACTTAAGCATATTAGTGGCTACGCACAGACTCTCATCACCTAGTGCGTATGTAGCCCCCGCATTTAGTGGCAAATTATTCAATTATTTCACCTATGGGGACAATTCCTTCTTACAAGGTTAGAAAGGAAACTCACCTCGCTCTAAAGCGTACTTCCAATATCAAGAACATGCTCAAACCCTCAATTTGGAGCCAAACGATCCAAAACTAATTAAACGAGGTAGGAACTAGTCAATACAAGCTCAAGAGTTCGCATTTTAACTACTAAAGTAATTTCCCAACCTTAAACACAAGTTTCCTAAAATCCAACCTCGGGCCCACGTGCCCGGATTTCGGTATTTTTCGAAAAAAGTTGTTCTCTATAACCTAAGGATCAATAATGTATGATTTCTACTTCATTCCATAACAAACTTCGTGGTAAAATCTAATTTTTATCAAAACCCTAGGTTTGCTCTAATCCCATGATTTTTCCCTAATCTTTGTGTGTTAATCTACCTAAGACTCAAGTATTAAACTCAAAAAAAGTAGGATGAACTTACCTCAAGATGCTAGGTGGAATTTCTCTCTTTGGAAGCTCCCAAATCGCCCAAACAATGGTGGAAATGTGTCAAAAATGGCTAACACCCGCAATAAATGAAGGTCACTGCTTCAGTGATTTCCGCATCTGTGGTCCTGGGCAGCACCTGTGCCCACCACATCTGCGGAAACGTGTCCGCTTCTGCGGAATTTCAACTAGGCCGTTGGGCCGCTTATGCGAGGGACAAGCCGCTTTTGCGGCTCCGCTTCTGCGGAAAATTAGCTGCTTCTGCGGCTTTGGGCTTGGCCTGGCTTGGCCGCTTCTGCGAGAGAACGACCGCATTTACGGTCTCGCACCTGCGGCTGGCCAACCGCAGGTGCGGTTATGACAGAAGACTGGAGCTTCAGCTCCTTTCAAAATTTTCCAACTTCACTCGAGCCTCGTCCGATTGACGCTCGGGGCCCCCGGGCCCCACCCGAACATACCGACAAGTTTGAAATCATAAAACAGACTCGCTCGAACCCTCGGAACGCCCGAAACAACGCTAAATCCAAGAATCGGCCCCTAAAACCAATTGAATCAAACTTATGAACTTCAAGTTCTTCAATTACTTCAAATGCGACGAAACACCCTTACGCTACTCGGATTGACACCAAATTTTGCGTGCAAGTCTTAAATGGCCATACGGAACTATTTCTGATCTCAGAACTCCATTCGGACCTCGATAACACAAAAACCCGCTCCAAACCAAATATTTAAGAACTTCAAAATCTTTAAGGAATCAACTTTCACTATTAGGCACCAAAACGCTC
>NC_031989.1:30211331-30245717 GCF_001879085.1 Nicotiana attenuata
GTCCTGAGCGCAAGTACCTACTGAGTGCGAGTGCTAAATGTCGAGTGATTGGGAGGATTAAGTGATTGTGAGGATTGAGTGGCTGTGAGGACTGAGTGACTGGCAGGACTGAGTGAATTGTTACTCTGAGAGTATGCATATGGTTTATTACTGAGTCCCATCGCATTTGACATGCACATGACATACAGGCATAGAGATGTATTTTTCCTCATGTTGTACGGTATCATGTCATTCATGATTTTTTTTACGCACATTGATATGTGGTTATAAAGAGGTATTTCACACATGCTATCTCGAAAGAAAATGAAACATCATATTTACTATCGAAAGGGTTTTCGGGAAAAAGTTACAGTTTTCAAACTTACTCATATCTTTGACGATTTTGGTAAAGGATTTGGGCTTTCATTGGTATATTAGAAAAGTGGAACTGTTTTTGGAAAACTATGAAAAGGCTGAGCACTTTATCTCTAAGCTATTTCCTTAATTATTTGCTTTACACTGTTATAAACTGCTATTGGTTATTGGTGTTGGACCGGACCTGTGTTCCAGCTCGTCATTGCTTTCAACCTAAGGTTAGGTTTATTACTTTTGAGTAGATGGGTCGGTTGTACTCATACTACACTTCTTGCACATTGCGTGCAAATTTCGTATGTCGATGTTGATGTGCATGGCGGGAGCTAGCATTGAAGAGGTACCTGTGTTCCTGCTATAACTGCCTCTTGCTCATGGTAGCCTTAGATTTATAAACTCTGTTTATGTACTTTTCAAACAGAAGATGTATTTTCTTCATATCAGCTTTGTAAACTCTATTCTTAGAAGCTCATGATTTGTACTACCATTCCTTGGGAAATGTAATAGATACAGATAATTTATTCTGTTTAATTAACTCGCTAACATTATTGAAATTGGTAATTTATTAGTTGGCTTACCTAGCGGGTTGGGTTAGGTGCCATCACGACTAGTGGATTTTGGGTCGTGATAAATTAGCTAAAGTGTTTTCTGGCCATGTCTAACTCATTTCTATACCGTTATAGGTAGACACGCATGATGACTACAGAGCAGCCGATGCAGTACATACTGGTAAAGGGGGTTAAACTCACTTGCAAGAACTGTCAGGGAACCTGGTTCTCTTGACACAGGTTAGTAGCTTCTTTGTTCTCTCATACACAATTTAAAATGGACAAAAAATGCCACATCATCAGTGTGTTAGTCGCTTTATGTTGTGTCTTTTCATCCAAAGCGTCTCACCTGCTCTGAATGATCCAACTCCCCAAGCAAAATTGTCGTCATTTCAGAACCGGTCCCTCATGATAAATACGTCTATCAACATCACAACCCTTCACTTCCAAATTCAAAACCTTCTCTTTGTCTTCTCTCTTATCAATCCAAAAACCCTTCTAGTAAAACTTTACCATGTCTGAAAATCAAGTAACCCCAGTGTACCCGACAATACTCTCATTGAGTCCACTCCAGTTAGAACTCCAGTAATAGACTCCTCCCCAAACACAACCACAATTCCAAACCCTAAAGCAGAGTCTCCTCCACACTCTACTCTCTCTCCTACCCACTCCGATTTTGTTCCTTATCACAGTCACGAGAAGATGACTCTGAGCAAGTCAGAGAATGCCTATCCTCCTCCAGTCTCACCGGTCAAATAGAGTGAACCGGGTGACCAGGGTGACTTGGTTTAAGGAGAAAATTAGGAAACATCGACTCTCTCCATGGATAAGCCCTCTAGTGAAAATCCAGTGATTAGTCATGAAAAGGCTGAGACAATGTCGCGCCCCCCTTTTTCTCACGAAATCAGGTTTCGATATTTCTGGGACAGCTCCTTTTGAGAGGGTAGGGAATTGGAATTGAAAGAGTCGCCACCTAACGGATTAAGGTGCATTAGGGCACCTAGAGCAGATAACTCATGTTACCAATTTACATCACCAGAGATCGGGTAAGGGCTCGAAATTACCTTGAGGGGAAGGTGTTAGGCACCTCTCGAGGTCCACAACGGTGGGTCCTGGCCGAACTTAACTTATGAATTAATCTAAAGAAGCGAGAGGAATATTTAATATGGATGGGGGTCCTATATTTTTTAGCCTAAAGGATCACCCCGTGCAACATAAATAATACTTCTTAACTCCCTCGATTTGGGGTGTTACTCATATTATTCAGCGAGCACAGACTATCATCTCCTGCTACCCGATTACTATCTTTGAGTTGTTACCTAAAGCGCTCTAATTGATTCTAATTCGATTCCTATACGTGCACTATCCGTCCCTTACCTATGACCCTGGAGGTATTTGGACCTCTATTTGGGATAGTTCTAGACTAAGCCTAGGTTGCTCAAAAATATAAAAGGCTAAGCGACAAACAAAACATGTTAGGACTTGCAAGTATAAAGCAAATATGGGCTCATGTTAACCTCTGCACATAAACAACAAATGCATGCAATTAATTAGCAGGTTTTGTTAATCTGCAGAATCCTATAGACAGGATATCTATGTGAGAAAATAGGCGAGCAGTGTTATGTAGAAACAACTTCATTAAGGCGGGTATCAGGACCTATTATTTGCCTAGTGATTTTATTCAGTGATATAGCGGGGGACTTCAAACACTAGTCCATCATGCTTACAGAATCCAGAATTGATATTAAGTCCTATAGGCATATTGTCTAAGTGGTGACAGTGGCAGTTATGTTCATAATCAATTGATAGAATCCTATAGGCATGATTTCTACGAGTTGGATGATTACAGACCTGTAGACATGATTTCTAGGTGTAGCACTGACTTTAACTTACAGAGATTGGTTATATTCCTTTTTTGATCCTATAGGCATGATCTCTAACTATTGTACTTAATTAAGCCTATAGGCATGATTTCTAGGTTTGAAACTGGTTTTAGTCTTATAGGCATAGTATCTATTACTGAATTGATATAAATCCTACAGGCATGGTTTCTAGATTTGAAACCAGTTTTAGTCCTATAGACATGGTATCTATTGAACAATAATACGGGCAGAAATGGTGCACATTACCAGAAACAATTAGATCAACATTGAGGTCCTATAGGCATGATTGCTAATGCACATTTGTTGGATGGATAGATCCTATGAGCAGGATTCCTAATATGCATTTTAATGCCAACCCTATAGGCAAGACTTCTAATATGCAAACACAAAGTTAAAACCATCACTAAAAATCCTATAGGCGGGTTTTCTAAGCACAGTATAGAACGCATACAGTTTTTACCAAATGAATAGAATTGATAGCATAACTGAATCCCATAGGCAGGATTTCTACCCAGTTTAGCAAAGAAAATAAGAAAACTCCCCAGTTTTACTAAATATCCCCAAATCTGTTATTACAAAGTTATTATAGACCAGAATAGAAAATGAATTACATAATAGTAATGAGACGCTATAGGGAGCCTTCATCAGGCCCAAATAAACCTAGGAACCAGGCCTTTAAATCATAACAACTTGGAGGCATGGCATAGTGGTTCATCCATAGCACATTAGAACCAGGTTTCTAGTGTGTCAAAGTTCCCAAGGGCCTCAGGGACCCAGAGCAATGCTCACACTAGAACCATACATTCAGAAGATAGCTCACAAGAGATTCGAAAAACCAGTCTCCAATGTGTCAGAATTCATAGGAGTCTCATGTGGACCCTGAGAAGTGCTCACACTGGAGTGGTTGAGAACCTAAGGGACTAAGAGTGGGGTTTTTAAAATCAGTACATAAAAAGAGGTAGGGACAGGTTTTAAAACAGTTTGATTTCAGAAGAAACAAGGTTTAAAACACATAGTTGCAGGCAGAACTGCACCAAACAAGGTTATGCTCAAACACATAGTTCAAGTAAGTTAAAAGTTTGGTTAAGCTAAATATTCATGCTAGGACAATCATTGTGTAATCACAGAAGCAATTAGGCAAAACAGTTAAGTTGGCCAGACACATGAATTAAGTAACCATACGAAAATCTGTAGAGTTAGGATTAATGAACCAATTTCATGCTAACAGTATTATAGGGACACTAAGTTCAGAACAAGTGTAACATTAATAAATAGTGCATGAAACCAATTTAGACATTAGTCTAACTTGTAAAAGGATTCACATTATTCAAAATAGCCTAATCCTAAGTTAACAGTGTCACTCATACGAGTAGATGAGATCATAGAATCACATAAAAGAGGGCAAATTTTAAAAATAGCCAGATTTACAACTGGTCGTTCAAAAATAGCCCAATTTCAAAAGTAATCGAAATTTAGCTACTTTTTATATAAAGATAAATCTGAGCGAAAACACTGTTCAAAACCCGGAAAATACTCCAGTATATTATGCTGGAGTTCCAGCATAAGTATACTTGAACTCCAGCATATTATACTGGAGTTCCAGAATAAGTATGCTGGAACTCCAGCATAATATGATGGAGTTCCAGCATAAGTACACTAGAACTCCAGCATAATATACTGGAGTTCCAGCAAGCATATTGGTCCAGTATAATATACTGGAGTTTGGAGCACCGGTGCTCCAGTCTCCAGTATATTATACTGGAGCCAGCAAAGTATACCGTTCCAGCATAATATGCTGGAGTTCATACACAAGTGCACCGAACTCTAGTATATTATGCTGGACCGGTCTCTATTGCAGCAAAATAGTGGCTATTTTTCATTGACTCGGTAAACGCTGGCTATTTTTGATTGACCAGTCCGAAAACTGGCTATACAGTGAAATTTAAACCATAAAAGATGACAGAATCATACTTGGAATTAAAATATGCTAGTCGAGCAAAGCATAGAGAATAAAATTACAAAGGATTAGGGCATACCAGTTAAGTAAGAAAGCAAGTAAATATGCCACGGCAGTTAAGTTCCAGAACAACTTGGCCTTGGCTTTTAGCCGGCCAAAACCAAAAACAATGAGCACAGAATCAGAGTGAAAGAACCAAGTTTTAGTGAGAGTATGAGAGTTCGAGTCTGTCCCCAAAAGGGAGAAGGAGAAAGGATTTAAATAGTACTCAATTAGGCAGACAAATAAGGAAATAAATCAAACATACACAAATAAGGAATGAAAATAATTCTAGAATCAATTTGAAGTCGAGTTCAATCAATTAGCAGGACATAACAGCGCGCAATCAGGCAAGTACTACTTAGACTAAGGTAGGTCTTATACAGAATCAATCAACACACAAATGCCGGATCAACTAAGGTAAGGAAATAATGGGAACAGGGTAAGTCAAGCAAAATAAGGAAACATCAGTACCATACAAGAAAGGAAAGATTAAAATCTCAGTAAAAGATTTCAAAACCCTAATTTTTGGGTAAACCATAAAATCAGCGGAGTGAAATAAGGTAGACAAGAGAATATTCAAAAGGCAAACAATAAAATCTGCACAATATCACATAATGAACCTAGACAGGAATTTTAAAAGATAACAGAATCAATTAAGATCTAAATACCCCCTAATTTTAAGTAAACACAAATTGATAGAGCAATAAAGGCAAAGGATCGTTTGTTTTAATAAAGAACATAGACAGAGAGTTATTAAAGAAAACATAAGATTTGAACCAAATCTGGTTCGATTAAAGAAGGTTAAAACCCTAGTTTAGGTAAGTAAAAGATTTAACGGAAAATAGGCAGATTTATGAGTAACAAAGTGAATATAGACAAAAAATAACATTAAAACAAACTAAAGCTGAACCAAATCTGGTTCGAATCAAAGATCTAAAAACCCTAACTTTAGGTTAGGTACAAATCAGTGGAAGATATAAAAATATTCATACTCACACAGGAAAGCTGATGAACATAGATGGAAAGGAGCAAAGATCAGAACCGGATTTGGTTCACAATAGGAGAAATCTGCTTGCCATATTGGGCAAGCAATTATGTAACACCACAAATGAGTAGCCAGTAGGGAGAAAGGCTCAATAAGGTAAGGGAATCATTGATTGATTCCATTTTGGGTCGGAATCGGAGGGGGTAACAGGTGAGGGCACTAGGGTTTGACAAGAGGAGGGATGAGAGACGAGAGCATATGGGGCGGCGGGTTTGGGATTAAGAGGGTTAGGGTTTGGCCGTGCTAGAGGCCGAGGCAGGGGTAGGGCTCAGCCCAGATCAGCAGCACCAGCGGCGGAGCCTCAGGTAGAGTTTGATAATGAGGTTCCGGCCCAGACAGTTCCAGCGGGCCCAGCTCAGGTTCCAGAGGGGTTCATCACTACCCCGGTACTCCAGGATGCTCTGGTCCGTCTAGTGGGCCTTATGGAGAGTGTCACTCAGGCAAGCATACTTCCTGTAGCACCAGCCGTCTTTCAGGCTGGGAAAGGAGCACAGACTCCCGCTACTCGCACTCCGAAGCAGATGGCTCCCCAGTTTCAGACTCCAGCAGCTCAGCTAGTTGGGTAGTTCCACCGGGTGTTGTAGCTCAGGTCGGTGACGGACCAGCTATGTCTTCTGATGCTTTGTGGAGATTGGACAGGTTCACCAAGCTTTTCACTACTACATATGGCGGTACATCTTCAGAGGATCCCCGGGACTATTTAGACAGCTATCTTGAGGTTCTTCGGAACATAGGGATAGTGGAGACCAATGAGGTTGACTTTGCAGCCTTTCGTCTGTCAGTTTCCGCCAAGAAATGGTGGAGAGATTATTGTTTGGCCAGACCAACTGGGTCACCAGCTCTCACTTTGGACCAGTTCTCGCAGCTATTTCTCGAGAAGTTCCTTCCCGTCACTCAGAGAGAGGAGTACCGTAGGTGGTTCGAGCGTCTCCAACAGGGTTCTATGACTGTCACCCAGAACGAGACGAGGTTTATTGATTTGGCTTGTCATGCTCTTCTGATACTCCCCACCAAGAGAGAGAGAGAGAGAGAGAGAGAGGGTGAGGAGGTTTATTGAGGGACTCGCTCAGCCTATTAGATCGCAGATGGCTAAGGAGACATGGAGCGAGATTTCTTTTCAGGATGCGGCCAATGTGGCCAGGGCGGTTGAGATGGTTCTAGCTCAAGGGAGCGGTCAGGGGTCTGACAAGAGGCCTCGTCATTCTGACAGATTCAGTGGTGCCTCGTTTGGAGGTAGGGATTCTTTTGGTAGAGGCCATCCTCCCAAGCCGTTTCATTCAGCACTGCAGGCTTCTCACAGTGCTCCAGGTGGCCATGGTTCTCATATGCAGTATTCTGATCAGCTAGCCTACAGTGTACCACCAGCTCCTATCAGTGCACCTTCGCTCCAGAGTTTTCATGGTAGTTACTTAGGCCGTCAGGGTCAGTTTTAGGGTCAGCAGTCTCAGCAGCCGAGGTCTTGTTATACTTGTGGCGATATGAGGCATATTGCTAGATTTTGCCCTCGAGCCTCGAGTACTTCTCAGCATCAGGGTTCTCGTGCCATGGTTCTAGCACCGGGTGTTCCACCGCCCGCTCAGCCAGCTAGAGGTAGGGGTCGAGGTGTTATAGGTGGAGGTCAAGCCGCTAGAGGTGGGTTTAAGGCCGCTAGAGGTGGAGGCCAGCCAGCAGGAGTGTCCCAGGGATGTAGTTCAGGGTGGTGGGGCCCAGCCCCAATGTTATGCTTTCCCAGTCAGGCCTGAGGCTGAGTCCTCCGATGCAGTTATCACAGGTACTGTTCTGGTTTGTAGTAGGGATGCTTCAGTTCTGTTTGATGTGGGGTCTACATACTCCTATGTGTCTTCTTATTTTGCTTCATATTTGGCTGTGCTTCGTGATTCTTTGAGTGCTCCAGTATATGTGTCCACGCCGATGGGTGATTCTGTTGTGGTAGATCGTGTCTATCGTTCTGCGTGGTTGTTATTGGAGGTCTTGATACTAGTGTAGATCTCCTACTTCTCAATATGATAGACTTCGATGTCATTTTGGGGGATAGATTGGTTGTCACCTTATCATGCTATATTGGACTGTCATTCCAAGACCGTGACATTAGCATTGCCGGGGTTGCCTTATTTGGAGTGAAGAGGGACTCCTGGTCATTCTACCAGCAGGGTTATCTCTTATATGAAGGCTTGGCGTATGGTTGAGAAGGGGTGTTTGGCTTATTTGGCTTATGTTCGTGATTCTAGTGCTGAGGTTCCTTCTATGGATTTTGTGCCAGTTGTTCGGGAATTTCCCGAGGTATTTCCTTCAGACCTGCCGGGAATGCCACCCGACAAGGATATTGACTTTTGCATTGATTTGGTTCCGGTCACTCAGCCCATTTCTATTCCGCCATATCGCATGGCCCCGCTAGAGTTGAAAGAATTGAAAGAACAGTTGCAAGACTTGCTTGATAAGGGCTTTATTAGACCTAGTGTCTCGCCTTGGGATGCGCCGGTGTTGTTTGTTAAGAAGAAGGATGGGTCGATGAGGATGTGCATTGATTATCGGCAGTTGAACAAAGTCACCATCAAGAACAAGTATCCATTGCCGCGGATTGATGATTTGTTTGATCAGCTTCAGGGTGCCAAGGTATTTTCGAAGATTGATTTAAGATCTGGCTACCATCAGTTGAGGATTAGGGCATCTGACGTCCCTAAGATAGCTTTTCGCACTCGGTACGGGCATTATGAGTTCTTAGTGATGTCATTTGGGTTGACAAATGCCCCAGCAGCTTTTATGGATTTGATGAACCGGGTGTTCAGGCCTTATTTGGATTCCTTCGTGATTGTCTTCATTGATGATATTTTGATCTACTCCCGCAGCCTAGAGAAGCATGAGCAGCATCTTCGAGTCGTTCTTCAGACTCTGAGAGATAGTCAATTGTACGCTAAGTTTTCGAAATGTGAGTTCTGGTTAAGTTCAGTTGCCTTCATGGGTCACGTTGTATCAGCAGAGGGCATTCAGGTGGATCCGAAGAAGATAGAGGCAGTCAAGGACTGGCCTAGACCCACATGAGCTATAGAGATCCGGAGTTTCTTGGGTTTGGCGGGTTATTACCATCGGTTTGTGTAGGGGTTTTCATCTATAGCAGCCTCGATGACCAGGTTGACCTAGAAGGGTGCCCAGTTCAGGTGGTCGGACGAGTGTGAGGTGAGCTTTCAAAAGCTCAAGTCAGCTTTGACTACGGCCCCGGTGTTGGTATTGCCCACAGGTTCAGGGCCATATACAGTATATTGTGATGCATCTCGTATTGCTTGGTGCGGTGTTGATGCAGAATGGCAAGGTTATTGCATATGCTTCGCGGCAGTTGAAGATTCATGAAAAGAATTATCCAGTTCATGATTTGGAGCTAGCAGCCATTGTTCACGCGCTGAAGATTTTGAGGCATTATTTATATGGCGTGTCGTGTGAGGTATTCAGAGATCACAAGAGTTTGCAATACTTGTTCAAACAAAACGAGCTAAATTTGAGGCAGAGGAGGTAGTTGGAGCTATTGAAAGACTATGATATTACAATCTTGTATCTTCCTAGGAAGGCCAATGTAGTGGCCGATGCTTTGAGTAGGAATTCAGCTAGTATGGGCAGCCTTGCGTATATTCTAGTCGGCGAGAGACCGCTTGCTTTGGATGTTCAGGCTTTAGCCAATCAGTTCGTGAGGTTGGATGTTTCTAAGCCCAGCCATGTTCTAGCTTGCACAGTAGCTCGGTCTTCATTATTTGAGCGTATCAGAGATCAGCAGTATGATGATCCTCATTTGCTAGTCCTTAGGGACACAATGCGGCACAGTGGTGCCAAGCAGGTTACAGTTCGAGATGATGGAGTTTTGAGGATGCAGGGTCGAGTTTGTGTGCCTAATATGGATGGACTACGTGAGTTGGTTCTAGAGGAGGCCCATAGTTCCCGGTATTCTATTCATTCGGGCGCCACCAAGATGTATCAGGATTTGCGGCAGCATTAATGGTGGAGGAGGATGAAGAAGGATATTTTTGCATATGTAGCTCGGTGTTTGAATTTTCAGCAGGTAAAGTACGAGCATCAGAGACCTGGTGGTTGTTTCAGAAGATTGAGATTCCTGAGTGGAAGTGGGAGCATATCACTATGGACTTCGTTGTTGGACTCCCACAGACTCAGAGGAAGTTCGATGTGGTATGGGTTATTGTTGATAGGCTAACTAAGTCAGCGCATTTCATTCCTGTGGCAGTCCTATTCTTCAGAGCGGTTAGCTAAGATCTATATCCGGGAGATTGTTCGTCTTCATGGTGTGCCCGTGTCTATCATTTCTGATCGAGGTACGCAGTTTACCTCGCATTTCTAGAGGGCAGTTCAGCGCGAGTTGGCCACACGGTTCGAGTTGAGCACAATATTTCATCCTCAGACGGACGGACTGTCCGAGCGTACTATTCAGATTTTGGAGGACATGCTTCGAGCCTGTGTTATTGACTTTGGAGGTTCTTGGGATCAGTTTTTGCCATTAGCGGAGTTTGCCTACAATAACAGTTATCAGACGAGCATCCAGATGGCTCCCTATGAGGCATTATATGGTAGGCGGTGTCGGTCGCCGGTTGGGTGGTTTGAGCCGGGAGAGGCTCGGTTGTTGGGTATAGATTTAGTTCAGGATGCCTTGGAGAAGGTTAAGATCATTCAGGATAGGCTTCGTACAGCTCAGTCCAGGCAGAAGAGTTATGCCGACCGTAAGGTTCGTGACGTGGCATTCATGGTCGGAGAGTGAGTGTTGCTTCGGGTGTCGCCCATGAAGGGCGTGATGAGATTTGGGAAGAAGGGCAAGCTAAGCCCTAGGTTCATCGGGCCTTTTGAGATCCTTGATAGAATGGGAGAGGTGGCTTACAGACTTGCGTTGCCGCCGAGTTTATCAGTTGTGCATCCAGTGTTTCATGTGTCCATGCTTCGAAAGTATCACGGCGATCCATCTCACGTGTTAGACTTCAGCACTGTCTAGTTGGACAAGGACTTGACCTATGAGGAGGAGCTGGTAGCTATTCCAGACCGGCAGGTTCGTCAGTTGAGATCGAAGAAGTTCCCTTCAGTTCGTGTGCAGTGGAGAGGTTAACCTGTTGAGGCAGCTACCTGGGAGTCCGAGTCTGATATGCGGAGCTGATATCCCCATCTTTTCACCGACTCAGGTACTTTTCTATGTCCATTCGAGGACGTATGGTTGTTTTAGAGGTGGAGAATGTGATGACCCAAAGGGTCATCTTTTGTTTTAGAACCCAAATTCGGGTTCTGAGGCCTTGAACACCTCATTTCTTTTTCCTCGATTTGTGTGCGCAGTCCGGGTGCGTTTTCGGAAAGCTTTTATGTGAAAATTTGAGAAAAATGCTAAATTTGAGAAAAATGCTAAAAATTGAATTAAGTTGACTTCGGTCAACATTTTAGGTAAACGGACCCGGACGCGTAATTTGACGGTCCCTGAGGGTCCGTAGAAAAATATGGGACTTGGGCGTATGCCCGGAATCGAATTCCGAGGTCCCTAGCCCGAGAATGAATTTTTGAAGAAAATTATTTAACTGAAAATATAGTGGTTTTTGGAAATTTAATGATGTTGGATTTCGATCGTATCGGGCCCGTATTTTGGTTCCGGAGCCCGGTACAGGTTTAATATGATATTTAAGTTATGTCTGCAAAATTTGGTAAGAAACGGAGTTTATATGACGTGATTCGGACCCTCGGTTGTGAAAATAGAAACTTTAAGAGTTCTTGAGATTTTTCCTTGATTTTGATGATAAATCCGTAGTTTTAGGTGTTATTTTAGCGATTTGATCGCGCGAGCAAGTCCGTATGTTATTTTTAGACTTGTGTGCATGTTTGGTTTGGAGCCCCGAGGGCTCGGGTGAGTTTCGGATAGGTTTCGGGATGTTTTGGACTTAGGAATTTCTGCTGTATTGCTGCTTCTGGTATTCTGATGCTTTGTGCTTCGTGTTCGCGAAGCCACTCTCGCGAATGCGAAGTGCAAGCTGGGCTGGGGAGGGGTTTCTTCTACGCGAACGCGAGGCCATGGTCGCAAACGCGGAGCACTGGAGGGAATGCTCTTCGCGAACGCGACCGACCATACACGAACGCGTAGTGTAATGGAGGGGGGCTGGGGGAGTCTCCGAGTTGTTCTTCGCGAACGCGGTCCAAGGCCCACGAGCGCGATGGTCAGGGGGAAAAGAACATCGCGAATGCGAGCAACTCTTCGCGAACTCGAAGTCCCTTCTGGCCGCAAAGCATTGCGAACGCGAAGAAGGTCTGTCCAGTGTTTTAAAACAGAATCAAAACGGTAGTCTTCCACAATTTCATATTTTCTTCCATAGAAACCGACCTTGGGCGATTTTTTGAGAGGGATTTCAACACCAAATCATAGGTTTGTGTTCTTAAACTCATCTCTTTCATTTTCCATCAACACCCATCAAATTTCTAGGCCTAAATCTTGTTCTTTCATGGTAGAATTAGGGATTTTTGGAAGAATTGGGGATTTTACAAAATTGGGAATTTAGACCTCGATTTGGGATCGGATTCTGAAACTAATTAAACATTTGGGCTCGTGGGTGAATGGGTGAATGGGTTTTGGTCCGAACCTCGAGTTTTGACTAAGCGGGCCCGGGGTCAATTTTTGACTTTTTGGGGAAAATGATAGAAAACCTATAATTAAGCATTGGAGTTGAATTCTTTAGCATTTATTGATGTTGTTAAGTTAATTATGGCTAGATACAAGCGGATTGGAGGTGGAATTTACAGGGAAAGCGGTATTCTAGGCTTGATTTTGGCCGTGGAATCGAGGTAAGTGTTTGGTCTAACCTTAGCTTGAGGGAATAGGTGTCGTTGTCTTATTTGCTACATGTTAGTGTTGTGTACGATGTATAGGTGTGGTGACGAGTATCTATACGTTGGTGTCAAGCATGCAAGTGAGTCTTATACTGTGACTGTTGTGACTCTTATTATGTACCGTTTATGCTTAAATTGATGATTATCCATGTTGAACAAGACTTATGATAGTTTCTTGGTAATTGACCATTGTTGAGTATTGACTCAAGTTGGGACTTATTTTGTGAAGTTAATTGTTGAAACACGATTGGTTATAGCTGATTCCCTTGCCGGGATGTTATTGTTTCTATTGGTGTTTCCCTTACCGGGATATTATTCTTTCTACTGTTTGGGAGAGGAAAGAGTGATAAAGCACGAAGGGTGATGCCGTGCACTTTTCTATTATTGATTGCATGATGAGGATTGAGAGTAAAAGCACGAAGGGTGATGCCGTGCACATTTACATTTATATTGATGCATATGGTGAGGAAAGAGAGTTAAAGCACGAAGGGTGTTGCCGTGCACATTTCTATTATTCATATGGTGAGGAAGAGTGATAAAGCACGAAGGGTGATGCCGTGCACATTTCTATTATTGATTGCATGGTGAGGATTGAGAGTAAAAACACGAAGGACGGAAGGGTGATGCCGTGCATTTTCTGTTTGCTACGTTTATTTGCTGCTACCGATTCAAGTGTTTTAACTGTTTAAATTCCCTTATTGCTGTAATTCTTTATGTTGAAACCCTCATAGCATGTTGCCCCTTCCCGTTCATTTCTGCTTAGTTTTATTTCCTGTTACTCTGTTATTATATTGATTAACTGCACAGGTTTATATGGTTGTCGTGTCTTAGCCTCGTCACTACTTCGCTGAGGTTAGGCTCGACACTTACCAGTACATGGGGTCGGTTGTACTGATACTGCACTCTGCACTTTTTGTGCAGATTTCTGTGCCGGACCTTGTGAGTAGATTCGAGGTTGCTGCCTTCAGTCCAGGGAGACCAACGTAGATCTGCTGGCGTTTGCAGAGCCTGAAGTCCCCTTTCCCTGTTTTAGTTTCTTCTGTCTCTTCTATTTCGAGAACACTTGTACTTCTTTCAGACTTATATTTGTAGTAAATCTTAGTCGTTCGTGAATTGTGACACCAGATCAGTTGGGGTAGTTATGTATTAGAATTGTTGGATTGCTATAACACTTCCGCATTTCCTAATTATTTTGTTTTAGTTATTATCTGTTCCTATTTGAGTTAATAATAACAATGGTAAAACTGTAACTGTTGGCTTGCCTAGCTTTCACGAGTAGGCGCCATCACGACCCCCGAAGGTGGAAAATCCGGATCGTGACAGAAATTGGGCCATTAAAATGGTTTTGGCCCAATTTTGGGAACAAACCAAGCTTTTCTTTCATTTTTTTTCCTTTTCTTTGTTTTCTTTTCTTTTCTTTTCTTTTCTTTGATTTTAAATTCGAATTAAATTAATTAAAATCCTAAAATTACGTCCTAAATCAATCTAATTTATAAAATTAAACTAATTATCTATTTGTACTATTTACATAATTAATTAATCTTAAATCAACGAAAGAAAGTTACTAATTTAACACTAAGAAAATATAAAAATGAACATCATTTTTGTGATTTTTGTTTTATTAATACAATCAACTTATGCAATTGGATTCTAAATGCAATTAAGACCTACAAATGCTATGTAATGAAGATTTGGACATTTTTGTTATTTTTCTATGGTTTTAAAATGTTAAAAATGCATGAAAATGCAACTAAATGCAAACAATTAATTAACAAAAACTCCTACAAATTCTATGAAAATTAAAAATAATTAAGAAAAAAATCTATTTATTGATTTTGTGGGAGTATTTTTGGTGACAAAAAATCACGTGCTCACAGCACCCACTCAAAGAAAGCAAAAATTTGATATTTTTTTTTGCTACAAATAGCTAATTGGCTAATATTAGTAATATTTTATGAATTGGCCATTTTTTTTAAGGAGCTACTTATAAATGGACATAGCAGGTAGTTTTCCTATCTTATTTGACTTGGTCATTGGCTCGTTCGTTCATTCATGGGCTGAATTAGATATGGCAAACGGGTGTGTTGGGTCGGATATGGGCGGTCAAAAAAACGGGTAATGCAAAAAATAGATAAATTATCCGACCCGACCCATATTTAATACGAGTAAAAACGGGTTAACCAGCGGATAATATGAATATCATATTATCCATGACTTCTTGAATATGATTATTTTTGGGGAATTCCTAGTCTCCCAAATTTGAGGCTTTATAAGTATAGAAGTTAAACCCATTAGTTATTCATTTGTTATCCAGTTTCTAAGTGGATGATATAATTCTTATCCATATTTGACCCGTCGTTAGAAAGTTCATTATCTAACCCATTTTTTAATAAAAAAAATATAAGTGAATAATTATTTTCTTTTAAGCATTTTGCCAATCACTAAGCTGAATACACAGAGATGATTGTGGATCATGGCTCTGACCGACATGGATTGAGAATAATTTGACCAACTATACAACATATTTCGAACTCTAATTCATATTGCATTTCATTCACTTGAACAAACATATAGATTCCAATTTAAAGAGAAAATAATGAATAACTTCTAAAACTTTTGTTTTGATTTTGGATTATGAAAGGAACATATATATGTAGGTGATGTTTGGCCTGTTTTGAGCCACAGTCATAAGCTCCAACATAACCTAATTGACTTGTGCATCGATTTATTAGTTTAATAATACTTTGTTCGTTTCTGTATATGTAACATTATCTTCTTATTAGTCCATTTAAAAAAGAGTGATGCACTTTTATGTTTGGAACCTATCTTATCTTTAATTAGAAGTTTTTATAACTACATAAATTTCAAGTTTTATCACACAAATGCTACGATATGTTTATGACCATAATTTTAAAAATTATTTTTACTTTTTTATATTATGTGCCGATTCGGATGATATCACATAAATTGAAACGGAGGGAGTATTAAATTGGTATTTTCTTGAAAAAATAGCGGTGTTCTAAATGGACAAAGGAAGACTTTGGATGGGCTTAAATGAATTGGATTATCTCCTGGGCTTTGAAAGAAGAATGGAATGGGCAAGAGAGTTGGGCTCTGTCGAAGCAAATCCTTTTATTATAGAAGAAGGGTGAAAATAGCACGGGCTAGTCAGTTTTCGGACTGGTAACTAAAAAATAGCCACTATTTTGCTGCAACACGGAAACTTCCAGCATAATATACTGGATATTGGTGCACCTGTGTATGAACTTCCAGCATATTATGCTGGAATTCCAGCACATGAAAAGTTCCAGGATAATATACTGGAGATTGGAGCTCATGTGTACGAACTTCCAACATATGATGCTGGACTAGTATATTATACTGGAGCTCTAGTATAATATACTGGAGTTCTAGTATAATATACTGGAACTCCAGTATATTATGCTGGAAGTTCACATGTAAAAAATTCGAACTCTAGTATATTATGCTGGAATATTTTCCGGATTTTGGACAGTATTTTCATTCAGATTTATTTTTACATGAAAAGTGAGTAAATTTCGATTACTTTTGAAACTGTGGCTATTTCTTTAATTACCACTTGTAAATCGGGCTAATTTTTTAATTCACGCACAAGAAGTGTTGTAAAAATTGGGTGGCATGGCCAATTTTTGGAGTTGTTAGCTATTATTATTTGAAATATATGCCATGCGTTTCATTTTATGTGTCTTTAGTTTGAATATGCACAAAGTTTAAGAAAGGTAAGAAAAACTTTTAACTTTTACGATCTTAAATTAAGGATGTCTGTAATGTATCAAAATACTCTTGAACCTTGTTGTTGAAGTTAAAGAGTTACTTACTAAATATAAAAAGAGATATTCTTTTTGAAACAAACTAAAAAGAAAAGTAAGCTATCTATCTATATAGAATAGGAGAAGCAAAAGCACTATATTAAGATAAGTGGCATAACCACAAAATTATCTATAAAAAATAAAAATATAAAAAATAAACTACTCATTCAAATTAGGGAGTAGTTTCAAGTTGGAGTTTTAAAAATATTTTAAAATAAAAACATAAAAAACTACCGATTCAAATTGGAGAATAATTTCTTCCTAAATTAGAGTGTGTGTGTGTGCGCGCGCGCGCATAACCATAAGACGACAAGTGTAGATTTTTAGAATAAAGCTCCAACAAAGTTGGAGTTTTAAAATTATTTTAAAATAAAAAATAAAATTAAAAAAATAAGAAGTCGCCAATTCAATTTGGGGAGTAGTTTTAAGTTGGAGTTTTAAAATTATTTTAAAATAAAAAAGAAAATAAAGAAATCAAAAACTATCAATTCAAATTTGGGAGTAGTTGTTATGCTAAATTGGTAATTTATTAAAAATTCACATGTCAATTTAATAATATTAAGTAATGGATAATACAATTAGATAAGCAAGGAACAAAAATGAAATAAAATACATATTTATGGGAAAGTATACAAATATGAGACTTATAATTAGAATTATTATGAGAAAAGTCGTACATATACACATAACTAATCATAATTAATAAATAGTCATAAATGAAGAATAAAAAAAATCAAGCGGTAGCATAAAAATATGCATACTAATTAAATTTCTCATGTAGAAAATTTCATTTAATAAATAGAACTCATAATTTTATAGTAAATAATACGAAATATTAAGAAACTATTAGGATATTATACATAAGATAATATATTATATATAAAACATAAACTATTAATTATTAGAAATATTAGTAGATTTTTTATAAAAATAATAAAGGGTTATCTCTTTATACTTTTGATGAATTTAAAATTATAATTTAGTAAAAAAAATTATTTTATTTAAAATTTCAGTAAAATACACAATGAGAAAACTAATCAAATATTGTAGAAGAGGATGTACGAAAAGAGCGGGATAAAGATAATTTTATAATACTTATATTTTAAATTAATTAATAAACAAAAGCTAAATAAACAACACTCAATAAGATTATTGATAAATTTAGACAGTTGAAGAATTTTGAACACTATAACATAAGTATAAAAAAGATATTTCGAGGATAAGAAAATATATACTTGTATTTTATTAAAAGAGAAGTAGTATCAAAATATTGAGTCAATTGACAAGTTAATAAAAAGTCACATTAGTAAATGTATAGTAAAGTACTTGCTAATTTAGTAAAGAAAAAACAAGGAATAAATAATTTATTTGATTACTATATGATGTGTATCCTTTAATTTTGTATATATTTTATTATATTTATGTACACTATATTAAATAATAAAATAATAACTACAGTAAAATTTATTAAAATAATATAATATATCAGACCATAATTTTATAAGATTAATATTCTATTAAATGCGCGATTTTTAACACTAATATAAATTATAATAGAGGCAGTAAGTACTAATAAATAGCCACTTTACAATGTGAAAATAAAATTTGAAGAAAAATATTTCTAACTAAAAGACGAAAAACTCATGCATAGTTTGCTAGAATTCCAAGCTTTTAACTTTGTCATTTCTAATTATATAAATTTTATCTTCTTAAAAGCTAATAAATTGATCTAAATTTTTACTAAAAAATTAGAAATTAAAAAGCAAAAAAAAAGAAAAAAAACTCAAAAATATCTTGTTAGAATAAAAAAAAGATCTTTTAGGAACTTCATCATTATTAAAAAATACAAAAGAAAAAAGAAAATTGCCATGTGACTGTTAAGCGTCAACGACACCTATCCACAAATGGAGGGTCCATTCTTTCCAATCCCATGATTGTTTTTTTTTTTTTTTTTCCATATTAATTAAAATTATTTTTCAAGATCCATCCTAGGAATTAGTACTCTTCGATTCCACTCTACCTCAAAATTCTTTTCTCTCTTAACAATTTTTCAAGACTCAGTATATACACTCAAACTGCTAAAGACACAAACTTGTGCACTGTTAATGTGCTTTGATAATGGATTCTTTGCATTTCTCACACTGTTATTCTACTCTAAATGCGAAAAAGAGACAACCCCAAAACCAAATTTCGAACCAATTCAGTGTTATTCCCCAGCTGAGTCAGACAAGTGTTAAAAATTCAATCTTGTTGCGCAGAAGAAATTTGGGTTTTCTCATGGATTGTAAAGGAAGGGGCTATGGAATTGTACGTGCAGTTTCTTCCGTTGAAACCAGGTATTGTTTGAATTTGAATTTATTGTACTTCCTCCGTTCCAATTTATGTAACATAGTTTGACTCGACACAAATTTTAATAAATGAAGAAATTTTTTGAAACTAGTAATCTTAAACGTGCCATAATATTGTGCAGCTATACAAGCAGGGGCGGATTTAGGGGGGCGGAAGGGGTTCACCCGGACCCCCTTCGCCGTAAAATAACACTGTATATATAAGGCAAAATCTGTTTTTTACCTCTATATATTAAGTTTTGAATCCCCTTGACACAGCCCAAAAGTGCGGCTCAGTGGTCAAGGAGGTTCAAAACCTTTGCAAGGCCATAGGTTCAACTTCCACTAGCAACATTCTTTTTTAACTTTTTTCTTTTTGAACCCCCTTTGCGGAGATCCTGCCTCCGCCACTGTATACAAGCTTCTCATTAAGCGTATAATGTGTTAACTTATTTTCAAATATATTAACGTGTTATTCTTTTTGGAACGACTAATAAAAATATAGTGTCACAAAAACTGAAATAGAAGGAGTATTGAGAATGCTGGTTGCTTGTACTCTCTCTATCCATTTTTTGGTGTCTTTTATTTTGACTTTAAAGTTCAAAATTTTCACCTAAATTCTTTATTATTTTGGAAAAAGAATAGTGTATATATATATGTATTTGTGTATATATTTTGATTTAATTTTGAGAGTGCTGTTTTCTTCTACTCACTTGTCCATTTTAGGTGTCTTGAAGTTTGATTTTAAAGCTCAACATTTTTTCATCTTGAATACTTAATAATTTGGAGAAAAATAGTGGGCACCTACTAATTGAAATTAAAATGATGTCGACCTTCAAGCATTAGTTGCAGAAGACTAAGTATATCATGAGTAATTGATGGTCATAATTTTATAAGTTTTACCTCAAAGACAGCCTAGTGCAGTTAATTTGGCTGTGATAATTCTGTGAATATGATACTCGAGTGGATGGTTCCTGGCTGATTAACTCTAAAGAAATATACGATAGTCTTCGATTCCTGTTTCAGATCATTACTTATTCCATCATACATCAATCTTATTATGCAGTTCAGCAAAACCATTGTTATTATTCGCTGAATTAAGAATTGTGGTTTTTTCCTTGACTAATTTTTTTTGGATGCAGGGAAAAGCAGCAGAAAGGAAAGAATAGTGAGAAGGTACAGCTGCGTGTTCGGCTTAAACACCAAGTTGAATTTGGGGAGCACATTGCAGTTTTGGGATCAGCCAAAGAATTAGGGTCCTGGAAGAAGAATATAATGATGGACTGGACAGAGAATGGATGGATTTCTGAATTGGAATTACGAGCTGGTGAGAGTCTTGAATATAAGTTTGTAATTGTTGGTAAGGACAAGAATATGGTATGGGAAAACGGCAGTAACCGGATCTTGAAGCTACCAGAAGGAGGAAGTTTTGAATTGGTCTGTCAATGGAATGTGACAGATGAGCCTGTGAATTTGTTGCAATTGGATCCATTTGTAGTAGAGGAGGTAGTAGAAAAGGCAACTGATAATGGAGCTACAATTATTGGCGAGACTGCTGTTCTGGACGCTGTAACAAGTCCGTTTGTGGAGCAATGGCAAGGGAGGGCTGCATCTTTTGTACGTTCAAAGGACGAACTGGATTCCCAAACAAACAGGAAGTGGGACACATCAGGTCTCACTGGGATTTCCCTAAAGCTCGTTGAAGGTGATAAAAATGCTCGGAATTGGTGGCGAAAGGTGAGAAGATTGATTAGATCTCATCTTAATGGCACGATTTGCATTCTGGAAAATGTTTGTGCAATAAAAGAGTTACATCTGTGCAAGATAGCATCACAGTGAATCTCTGCTATTCTTTCCCTACAGTTCATCAATATGCATTGTTGTATCCTCACTGCTGTATATATGCCTTCTTTTCAGCTCACTTGTTACTGGCTATGTTGCGAGGACTCTCCAAAACAGCTGCCGCACCCGTGTCGGATCCTCCAAAAATACACTCTTTTTGGAGGATCCGACACGCACCCATCGATATTTTCGGAGAGTCCGAGCAACATAGGTTACTGGTGTGTGAAGTCTTCGAAATGTACGTCTCCTTTTCGCTATGGGGCTATATATCTCATATATTTTACTGACCCTTATTATGATTATCAGTGGTGAAAGGATATGAAGGGAGAGAAGGAACGGGCAAAGAGGGAAAGGGATACCTTTTCTTTGTTTTCTGGCTAAGATCAAGTGTGGGCACAGAGGGAAGGGGAGAGAATATGTTGCCATGAGATTGAGAGTTAGCGTTTGTAGCACGGGCACTTGGTTCTTATGCGAATTGACTAATGAGTTACAACATTCTCTTCCTTCCGTTTTATTTGTTGCTTAGTAATCCATAGAGATATTGATTGCCCTCCATTTGGTGGTCTACTTTACCACAAATTGCTTTTCCCCCTATCAGAATCAACATGCTAAAGCTTAATAATTAACCGACTTCATTTTTTACTATTTTTTAGCTTGAGGTTGTCCGCGAACTAGTTGTTGAAAACATGGATAGTTCACAGCGCTTGGAGGCTCTCACGTATGCAGCTGTCTATCTAAAGGTGTTGTATGATTTTTAGGTTACTTTCTTGATTTGATTCATTTCTATCTTCGTACTGAATATTACTCTTGGGTGCAGTGGATAAACACAGGGCAAATTCCTTGCCTTGAAGATGGGGGTCACCATCGACCAAATAGGCATGCAGAGATTTCCAGGCTTATTTTTCGTGAAGTAGAAAAACTCTTGAGTAGGCGAGACACTACACTTCAGGTATTCAATCATTAACCCATTATGCTTATTTAGTTTTTATTATGTCTATGGATTCTGGAACACATTGCTCGTCTCTTGAGCCGGTTATTCAATTCTTATTGGATCTGTTAAGTGGTGGTACTTTCGGTGACTCGTTATAAGTGACTGGAATTACGACAAGGTAGAAGTGCATGCGCATTATCCAACGAGTTGCAAACAGTGCGCCATTGGGCCTCGGGGATTTCTCGGCAATAAAACAAAAAGTGACTGGAAATCATACCAGTGATTCAGTTTCATCGAACTTTGGTTGGTCTATGTTACATTCCTCGAAATTTGATTTGGGAGCAACTATCCAGAAGAGAAAATGCTATTGATTCTATTAATGAGTTAATACAGTGGTTCAGATTATTTTTTGTCTTCCCAGAATCAGCTGTGCTTTTCTAACAATGAAGGGTCTGAACTTTCTTAATGTACTCTTTCTTTAATCTCATTAATAGTTAGATAATTCCCACCACAAAGTAACAAATAGTCAAGATAAGCCCTTGCTTTAAATAGTATTAAATCATACATCTGCTGTCTGTATATATGATAACGAGATTATAAAGCTTTTGAGTTACCGAAAAATTCTCATGATATACTTTGTGGATATGAGTCTGTCATCGTCTTGTATCTGAGCTCTGCTTGCTTTAGTCTTTTTTAAGTTGCTTAGAAAAGCTTTCTTTTCATTATATGCAGGAAATACTTGTAATCCGCAAGATGCAGCCGTGCCTGCCTTCTTTTAAAGCAGAATTCACTCAATCTGTTCCGTTAACAAGAATCAGGGACATCGCTCATAGGAATGATATACCCCATGACCTTAAGGTTGTAATTGTAGCATCTACCAAATATTTTTTTTTTTAAATTTCTTTTCATTCTCAATATTTACCTGTCCTTCTCATTATATAAAATAATATTTACCTGTCCTTCAGCAAGAAATCAAACATACTATACAAAACAAGCTCCACAGAAATGCTGGCCCTGAAGATCTGGTGTCCACAGAAGCAATGCTCGAAAGAATTACCAAGAAACCTGGACAATATAGTGAGGCATTTGTAGAACAATTCAAGATTTTCCACAATGAACTAAAAGATTTCTTCAATGCTGGGAGGTAGGACATTAATCTGTTATGTTTCTCAATATTTGATTTCTGCAGAAAAAAGTCAGTCCTGATGTGGGATAATAAAGGAAATGAGATAAGCAGACCAACTATTCCAGCTTCTCCGTTGCATGCGTATGGTCCAGTTTCATTATTTTGTAAAATAGGCTTCTTCACTTGCTAGATAATAGTATCTCACATGTATGTTGTTCCTCAATTTCTTACGGTGACAAGCCCTTATGGAGAATTCATAAAGCTAGTTGTGCCCTCTTTGAACATGACTTAGCATTAGAGCCATCCGTTTGGTATTCCCCTTACGAATTTTTTACTTCTATTATGTTCTGGGTTTCACTAACTCTGTATGGATTCCGTAAAATTTTAGTATGTCTTTTCGGACAATTTCCTTCCATGAACTTTTCGGTTTGTATTGTTCCTTTTGAACACCTTCAATCATCATGGCCTCGCACTTACAAACATGTGCATTTGGAGGTCTATGTATGACATGACCCAACTTCTATTGTTTTATCCTCTACGTGCGCCACTTATACTCTCTATCAGATGTATTAAAATCTTGTCTAATCTCGTTTGATTGCAGATCCACCTCAATACTCATTTTAAGTACACACTCATCTTTTGAACATATTAGGAGTAATGACTAACGTTCACTCCCATAAAAAGTTGTTGGTGTAACGACTGTTCTATAGCATTGACTTCCACTTTGGTTGGGTAACCTCTTATCACATAAGACACGTGTAACACTTCATTTAACCTCTTAGCACTGTATGTGTACATTTTCTTCTTTTTGAAACGTTGAGCTTCAATATCTGTATTGTTTTTAGTTAGGTATCACAATCTCGTCTAATTTTACACTCCAACTTCATTCTTCTCATGCTGGTTAAACTTGCAGTGCAAATATTGTATCTTCTTAGGGCTTGAGTATAATAAACGCTGGTCTTGGGATAATTTTCCCTTTTCAGATGTGTCTCTTCGGGGTATATGTTTCTGCAGTACCTAATGCCTATGAATGTCTGTATGATTCACACGGAATTGATTAGGTGGATTATGTTTCCATAAAAAACTTGCTCACGGGAAAATGGAATTTGTTTGATATGAAAATTTTCTGTTGTTTCCTTTCAGTCTTGATGAACAACTGGAATCTATAAGGGAATCTCTCGATGAAAGTAGATCGTCAATGCTTTCATCATTCGTGGAGTCCAAAAAGGTAACTATTTTGTTTTGGTGATAGTACATAAGAGAAGGTCCAAATTTGATTACAAATATGATGAGACTTTAACAATCGCTGGTGCGCTTTTTAGTATGTAAGCAGTTGTAATATGTTTGTTAGATAGTTATGTAAATAAATTTGACTTAGATGTAATACTTTGAAGTATGTACAAGTGTCACATATCAGACAAATATATGTTTAATGACTCAAGCATAGCTTAGTGGTCAAGGGGGTTCAAAACCTTTGCAAGGTCATTGGTTCAATTCCCACTAGCTATAATCTTTCACTCTTCCTTGAGCCTAGGGTCTATCGGAAACAACCTCTTTATCTCTATAAGGTAGGGGTAAGGTCTGCGTACACACTACCCTCCCCAGACCCCATTTATGGGATTAAACTGGGTTTTTTGTTGTTGTTGTTGTTGACTCAAGCTTAAGACTTGTCTTAGGACATTCTCTCCATCTCTTCCTGCCCTTTCTTATTTTCGCACTGTTTAAGAACTTTTTAGTATCAGAACATTCTGAAAGTTCATTAGAATATAACGGTCTAAATGGCTGTGAAGCCCTTCCATTGTGTCCCAAATAATTCAATTTTCGGGTGTATGGGAAGTAGAATGACTAGATTTTATCTGAAAGATGGTATCTTTTGCTATGAAGTGGAGACGTGTGCTGAGTCATTATTCAGTAATCACTCCTTAGTTCTCTGATTATGGTGTAGATACCTGGACTCCAGCAATTGTTTTCTGTTTTTGTCCTCTTGGGTTTAAGAGCTTGAGTCTAATAAAAACTGGTGTTGGGATAATTTGCCCTTTTCAGATGGGTCTCTTACCTATTTGCATTTTCTTATACTGTTAAATATTCCATGTTCCTGGACCCATTTGTCCACAATTTTTTTTCCTTCTTTTCAAAATAGTTTTTAAAAACAATGTTTGGTTATGCATTGGACTGAATTTATGAAATTTAATTCCTTAGTGTAAGTTTCTTGATTTATTCCTGGAAGCAAGGATCTCCTTTTTGGGTTATTCCTTTATTGAAGCTTATGTTGATTCTGGTTTTGGCGTCTTTCCTAGGGATTGGCTATGTTGGATGAAAAACATAATGTTTCAGAGACTGAAAGGACTGAATTTTTAGTCAGGACAATAAACTCTCTGAATGCTCTTCGTGAAGTAATTGTTAAGGGTCTTGAAAGTGGCCTCCGTAATGATGCTCCGGATGCTGCAATAGCTATGCGGCAAAAGGTATGAATTTCTTAAATTTACCGAACGCTAAAGTTGTCATTGATTCCAGTTACTTGAATCATCTAATACTAACAACTTGTCATCATGCAGTGGCGTCTCTGCGAGATTGGGCTTGAAGACTATGCGTTTGTCCTTTTGAGCAGGTATATACTCTGAATACCAGATATGTGCTAAAGGAACATATATGTGTGTGTTTCTCGGGGCGTAATCAGTATGAGATTGGTTCGTTTTCTAATTATGATATTTTCCCTTTCCCTGGCGGTAAAAAGATCTTTAATAATTAGAGTAAAGGCGAGGATAAGTTAATCGACGGTTTCTCTTCTTCATTTGAGCATCAGTTGCATATGTTTATACACTTCCCACTTATTTTAAGATTCTTTCTGCAAAATATATAGGTTTGTCAATGCAGTTGAAGCTCGGGGAGGAGCTGATTCGCTTGCAGAGAATGTAGCGCAGAAAAATGTTAGCTCTTGGAATGATCCAATTGGAGCACTTAATGTTGGAATCCAACAACTAGGTCTATCTGGTTGGAAACCTGAGGAATGCAAAGCTGTTGGAAATGAGCTTTTGTCATGGAAAAAGAGGGGACTTTCAGAAACCGAAGGTATCTTATTGTCATTCAATGATTTATCATATGTGCAATCATGATATGCTTCAGGTCTCCTGATATTTTTTGTGCTTATCTTTACTGAAGGCAGTGAAGATGGTAAGACTATATGGGCATTGAGACTGAAAGCTACTCTTGATAGAAGTCGGAGGTTAACTGAGGAGTATTCCGAGACACTTCTCCAAATATTCCCTGAAAAAGTCCAGGTGATTTACCTGTAAACTATCCAAATTGAGCATTTAAGTTTGGACCAATTATGATAAGGGCTGACTAACTGCGTTTGTGGTATTGCAGATTTTAGGGAAATCTTTGGCGATTCCTGAAAATAGCGTGAGAACATTCACTGAAGCTGAAATTCGAGCAGGGTATGATTTGGACAGATACTTTGTTCTGAATAGTGTTTGCTCCAATCTGATTATGCTTATTTCTCTCTGACAGGGAAGATGTTACTATAAGTTGACAAGTGGCTTCTAACTTTTTAAAATACGTGTCATTTGTAGTGTGGTTTTTCAGGTTTCAAAGCTTGCTACACTACTTTTGAAGGCTACTAGAAGGACAATTGGGTCTTCGGGCTGGGATGTTCTCGTTCCAGGGGATGCTTTTGGACAGCTAATACAGGTGCATGTTATACTGTTTATTCCACACTATGTCTTCGTACATGTTATAATTTTTCTTCCTGAATGCATAACCATTGCCATTTCTCTTGCAAGCTGTCTCTATACTATCAAACACAAACAAATGCTAACATGCAAAGGAAAAACCCTTTCTCATGTAGAAATTTCACCCCTTAAAGTTTTGATGCAAATCTAAGTTGCGCGTACTAGTTCTAGGTTTTAACTTTAACTCTAATGCTGCGAATGCATGCATTTTTCTCTTTTTGAAATTTTATCTTAACTCTATCTAAACAAGTTTTTTCTTATAGTGCTATCATATCCGTAACTGGAGTATATGGGCTGATTACATACATTTCAGGTGGATAGAATTGTCCCAGGGACTCTACCATCATCGGCAACAGGACCTGTTATTCTTGTAGTGAACAAAGCTGATGGAGATGAAGAGGTTGCCCGTGCTTCTCATCCTTCTGTTTCTTTTGCGGAATCCTAAGGCTTTAGAAACTTATGTATTACTCAGAGCAGGATACTGAATGGCGTTGTTGACCATTTTACAGGTGACAGCAGCAGGAAGTAACATATCCGGGGTTGTACTTCTACAGGAGCTACCTCATTTATCTCATCTAGGTGTTAGGGCGCGACAGGCAAGTTCCAAATTTTGCCCCCATCTCCAAAAGCTAATTATAGGCTTTTTCCTTTTATGTGTGTTACTTATAGAAATGTTACTTTCTTTTGATTGCAGGAAAAGGTAGTTTTTGTGACCTGCGACGATGATGACAAAGTTTCTGATATAAGAGAACTAACTGGAAAATATGTGAGGTTATTTTCTTCAAACCCCTTGTGTCATTGATTTCTACATGCTGCACCAGTTTGACTTCTGATGAGAACTTTTAACTCCTTCATGATTGTAATGCTTTAGTAGTTTCTCTGTTTTGCCTTAATTTTCTGTGGTTATTGACCCTTCATTTTTCAGGTTAGAGGCATCATCAACTGGTGTAAAGTTAACTTCCTCTTCATCAGAGAAAGGCACTGGTGTTTCCCAAAATAAACATCTCTCAGTTACTGCTTCATCTACAAGTACAGCCTCTTCTCATTCTAAAGAGGTAAATAACTTTTCTTGCCGATGACATGTTTCCGCAAATATGTTGTGCTGTAGTTCTGTTCCACCTCCCTTTTCTCCCTCTGTAACCCCCCCCCCCCCCCTAAAAAAAAAACACACACGCACACAAATTATTTGCTATTCAAGCTAGCTTAAGTTCTTTACTTACAGGTGGTACCTACTGGAGGTATTATTCCTCTTGCTGATGCAGAAATACAGAGTAGTGGTGCAAAAGCGGCTTCTTGTGCTCAATTAGCTTTACTGGCATCCTCTTCTGCTAAAGGTAGTGTTGGTTCTTTTCAGGACAACCCTCTGATAATAACATCAGTACTGTTATTATTTTGTTCTTCGTTGCTATAGCTAAAATGTCAGTTCTGTAACACCAGATGAGTATTTTTTTTTTAAATGAACATTTCACGTAAATGTTCTTTCTCCCCTTCTATTCTTGATTTCTTTTTTCTTTTTCCTGTTACAAGTTATGTCCCTTGCCTTTCCTTTAGATCAAGCATAATCATTAATCTTATAATAAGGAATAAAAGATAAATTTAACTATGCTTGTTATACATAGCGTAATCGCGATATAGGTAGTTGGGATTTAATTTTTGTGTTTAGCTTACCATAGCATAATTTTTGTGCTTTTTGCTTTTTTCTTTTTTGTCTGATGAACTATCTGATTACAGTTTACAGTGACCAAGGGGTGCCAGCTTCATTTAAGGTCCCTGCTGGAGCAGTAATTCCATTTGGTTCTATGGAAATGGCATTAGAAACGAATAAGTTAACGGAGACCTTCACATTGCTTGTCGAACAGATAGAAACAGCTCAAATCGATGGTGGTGAACTTGATAAACACTGTGATGATCTCCAGAAGTTAATATCTTCTCTACTGCCTGGACAAGATGTCACTGAAAGCTTGGGAAAATTATTCCCGGGTAATGCACGTTTAATAGTGCGTTCAAGTGCTAATGTTGAGGATTTGGCGGGGATGTCAGCAGCTGGACTTTACGATTCGATTCCTAACGTTAGCCCTTCAGATCCGATAAGGTTTGGACATGCTGTAGCCCGCGTTTGGGCCTCATTGTATACTAGAAGAGCAGTACTGAGCCGTAGAGCTGCTGGTGTGCCCCAGAAAGACGCTACTATGGCTGTACTAGTGCAAGAAATGCTTTCACCGGATTTATCTTTTGTCCTCCACACGCTGAGTCCAACAGACAACAATCATAACTTTGTCGAGGCTGAGATTGCACCTGGACTCGGTGAAACACTCGCTTCAGGAACGAGGGGTACACCATGGCGTCTGTCTAGTGGTAAATTTGATGACACAGTACGCACACTGGCGTTCGCCAACTTTAGTGAGGAGATGGTTGTAGGTGGAAATACTCCGGCTGACGGAGAAGTTATTCATTTGACCGTGGATTATAGCAAGAAACCTTTAACAATCGACCCCATTTTCAGGCGTCAACTTGGTCAGAGGCTTGGCGCCGTTGGTTTCTACCTAGAACGTAAATTTGGTTCTCCTCAAGACGTTGAAGGATGTTTAGTTGGTAACGAAATTTTCATCGTGCAATCACGGCCCCAACCCCAGTGAGAGCTTGTGTTTTGCACTGAACTTCCTCACTATAGTGTATGTATAATTCAGCATCTCTTTGAGGTGTACATAGTTGATTAAAGAAGCAAGCTTATACTAGTCTTATAGAAGTAGTTTAAGGTGAATATTCTCCCTCAGATTGTGCAAATCTGCTGTACTGGCTGTGATCTTACATTCATAGTATTCTAGACATGATAAAGTCACTCATATATTACTTAGCTTCTTTGACTTCATCCCCTGAAACTAATGATGCCAATGGTCTCTGACAATTTCCTTAAAAGGGCAGTACAGTGCACTAAGCTACCGCTATGCGCGGAGTCCGGGGAAGGGCCAGACCACAAGGGTCTATTGTACACAGTTTTACTCTACATTTCAGCGAGTGGCCGTTTCCGGATAGATGGTGCCTTATCACGCACCCTTTGATTCATTATCAATCCGGGTGAACAGATAAATTCTTCTACATCTCCATATAAATGCTAGATTATCAAGAATATTGATAAACACTTTGAATTGTTAATTAGTCGTTAGAGATGGCTTAGAACCCAAGGAAATTGGACGTGGTGGAGTCCTCTTAGCATAACATAAGACTCGACGAATAGACTCACTAACACTTTCTTCTTTTTAGTCAGTTTCAGGAAGAATGACACACGTCTAATTTAAAAAAAAAATTTAAGTTTAAACTCTTAAGGGTGATTTGTTAGATTGGACTTGATTTTTGTTAATTTATCTATGGGAAGAATATTTATAGTTTATATAAATATCTCATGACTAGAAGTTGAAAGTAAGTAGGGATATTTTGAAAAAATGGAAATTTGTAGGTTCAAACTTCAAAGAATACATGTATCTAGAATTTTGACAAGTCCTTAGGTAAGAAAAGTCTTGGATAGTAACATTAATATGAATTGATAGGGCACTTATTATGAGACGTACATATAATGGTTAAAATAAATTAATCTAACCAGAGAACATGATTGGATGAAGATGAAAGATTCTAATTTTCACGATACTTTCTACTCCTTATTTAAGAATTTTGCACAATTTTTAAGAAAGATATTTAATAGCATAAGTTAAACAGCATCTCTGCCTTTATAGGATAGGAGTAAGGCTGCGTACACACTATCCTCCCCAGACCTCATGTATGGGATTTTAAAATTTGATCATGCCCAACTATGCCTTATAAAAAGGACTAAGCGGTCGTTGCAAATGTAATTCGGTTTACAAGTCCGGAGTCGAATCCCACAGAGAACTAAGGCTTAGCTACAATTGTTCCATATCACCAAGAAGACAAGCTTGAACAATTCCTAACTTATAGATATTAAGATTCTTGTGTTTAACTAATTAACTAACAAATTAAAATAGTAAATTAACAACTAAAGATACTAAGGGGGACAAGATTAAGGAGGTCTAGAGTTATGATTTCCCCTATTGTCGGAATCCTTCCCGCTACATTTTCTATAAATTCGCCTAAGTATTCTCTACCGATCATGAGCGCTCTGACTGTCGTAACTCTCTCCCGAGTAATTACCACAATTTACTAGACATATTCTCCCGAATTACGCTACCTGGCATTAAGTACGGCTCACTCGGATCGCACCCAAGGTTTCGTTATCCCTAATCCCACCTTTAAACCCTCCGTATTGATCATTCATAAACGTTAGGAGTGATGTTGTTCAACAACTACCTAAATATGCACTCTCTCCCGAGTAATACATACTAAATAGGCACAGTCGATTGAGAGCTCTTCAACCAACCACAATAATAACGAAGTTGAACAAATAGAGAAAATACTACAGCAAATCTATATTAACGTAACAGAAAAATCATCCTCCAATAGGTTCCATCAAAACCCTAGATAACAAATTAGCTATTCATAATAGTATACATAACTACAATACTAGAATTCATAGCCAATAATGAAAATAGGAAGAAGGAAGTGAAAAACTCGTAGAAGAATTCTTCGCCTTGGTCCTAGTGTGTTCTTGCCTCCTAAGGTCGAATCCCCGGTCTCCTTAGCCTCCTTAGGTCTAAATTATGTCAAGAGTATGTCCCCCTCTTCCTCAAAATAGCGTTTTTACATGTATTTATACCAAGTAGGGTCGGGCCCAGATGAAAATACCTTCTCCTGCGCGAAATAGGACAATCACTCTGTAAAATTTGCACTACCGCGCTGCGTGGGGAGACGCACCATGCGGTGTGCTTGTGGGGAAGTTCAGAGAGCTAATTCTGACAGGCTGCAGGAATTTTCCATAGGCGCGGCGTACGTCGCGCCGCACTATGCGCGCGGTAGTGGGAATTCGCAAAAATGCAAAACATGAAAGTTGTAGCCCTTTCAAATAGCTTTCCAGCGACATATTGTGGAGCCCAAACGGAGTTCTGAGCGAAAAGTTATGTGTATTTTACTAGACAATGCGCCGTATGCCCGCTCGATTCTTCGTTTCGTTCTTAATATCATCCGTTGATCCCCGAACACGATCCCGGCTTGATTCCTTGGGCTTTTACTCAGACTTCAAAACTTCAAATCACTTGAATTCATTCCATAATATCTACATAGCTCGGAATCACTCCTACAAGGCATAAAATACACAATTAGTGCAAAACACTAGCGATTAAAGCTCAAACTCAATTAAAGTGCAGTAAATTAGAGTGTGATAAGCGACTAAAATACGTAATTATAGCCTATCATCAACATTCTCACACTTAAACCATTGCTTGTCCTCGAGAAATAAAACTACACTTTATATAGATACGACCTTTTTAAACAATTCTCCTAACTCATCACACCAAGAATATTTAAAATAGACTAAGCACAAAAGCGTATCATTGTCACCTCAAGATTTGAATCACAAGTACCACGCATTATTCACAACTCACCCATTTACTCTAACATAGAGGTCACTGACATTACCTTTTCTTCATGAATCAAGTGCCCTCACACAACAAAAGAGAGTAGTTCCACACAATAAAATTTAAGAACAATTAGGAACTCAAGATAGAAAGAATTCACTCACTCTCAAAAATAACATTCATATGCCACAAAAGATGCACCATAGGCTTGCCCGTAGTGTACTACTCTACTAATCGAGCTCATTCAGTTTAGGATCAGGTAGGACCTTATTTGGTTGTAATGTAGGCCGCAGGACCGGTAGGATACATTTAGATATAAGAGTGACTACACCTCCTAAGCACTTTAATACATACATTTTAACATTTAAAACCCCACTTATGTCAAACAAAAACTCCACCTTCATATCAATGTATATTACCCCTCTACTTCTTTAAGCACAATTACATCAAGAGTCACCACTTAGCAAGGAATTTTTTTTCCACAACAATACAACTATTTTTTTTTCTTTCTTTTCTTTTTTTTTCCAATTCAAGTGGCTCTTACTTTTTCAAAACAGTGCACCTTTCTCTTTATTTCATTAGTTCCAGTCAAAAGTCAAACAAACCACCCCACACTTTAACTTTTACAAAGTCCATAACAATTCAAGTGCTCGTGAGAGGTGAAAAGGTTCAAATAGATAGTTAATTCAAACAAATGAGTAATGCTTGTAATGTGGTTGCCAAAGAAACATGATTACAGGCTCAAAGGGGTTAACTACGATACATAACAATTAAGCGGTTAAAATATATATTTGGCTCAACAAAAAAAATGCCATCACTTCCAAGACTGAACAAAACTTACTATTTCGCTTTGCAAACACATGGGGCAAGTTCTAGACATCAAGTGCAATGCACAGAATAACACAAAACCTTACACACACATGGCACATAACTCATTCAGGATTGGACTCATCAAGACACTCTAGTCAAAGTAGTTAAGCAAAGTTAAGATCATACAATTTAAGGTACTTCTACAAGAGTCAAAAACTGAGCCTAAGCGTCACAACCAAAGTACTCACTATTCTCAAGGATAACAAAGTCAAGAGATATTGCTTCAATTCAATTCGTCTCACACTAGCTCCTACTCCTAAAAAAAAATTAAAACTAACTACACCAGGTTTAAATAAAATCCTTGAAAAAGAACCGCGGCACAAAGAAATACCAAGGGGGAATTGCTACACTACCTAACAAAAGAAAATATTTTTGTCCTTTTTCTTTAGACTTAAATCCCTCAAGAAAATTGTCTAATAGATCCATCGTCGGGAAAAGTCCACAACTAAAGTAGCATAGAAAGTCACCCAGAAAATCTCCTCACCCCACACTTAAAATTGTGCCTTGTCCCCAATGCACATCATAACTATAAGAGGGTAAAAGAAACTCCCTGGTAGGCCAAAGGCCGAAGCACTAGCAGCTCATGGGGTACTCAGACTTCTCCCAGGCTTGGTCCTTCGTGCGGGTACCTCACACTTAGTTCCAACCATCTGGTTTGCTGTTGCATCCTTCCAATAGCTTTGCTTTCCATGCTCCTGGAAAATAAAAAATCGACACTAAAAAAATAATACAATTATAGAAAAAAAGCAGTAAAGCTGGGTTGCCTCCCAACAAACGCTTGATTTAACGTCGCGGCACGACGTGCATCACTTTTTGCCTGAACCTCAAGCTTATGAATTGAACCCCTAATTTGGCATCAAGTTTTCGGCTATGCTCGAGGAGTGGAGGAACAAATCTAATTGGCCCAAGCAACCATCGTACTATTATACACTTCTTGGATTTTAGATGAGGTATGTAGTCCTGCCTTTCTGGCAAGAAAAGTTCCAGAATGTAGGCACATTGTTCCTCATTCCTTGACTTCTCAATCGGCTCGGATGACTCTATTTCCATTCGTCATCCAAGCACAATGTAGAAAAATGTTTGGAGTGAGGAACAATGCGCTCACACACATGAACTTCAAGACTTTCAGCATCCTCAACATCAATAATACTAGAGTCAACAAAATTTATATCCTCAATGTCCTTGGCCGACTCTAGTCTCACTTCTACAACATTGACATCCTCAAATTGTAGTTAGCTAGGTTGTTGATGTTCTACTCTGACCTCCTCAATTAGCACCTCAAATTCACGCTCTTCTTGGCTCCTATCCCCAAAATTGGCTTGCTGAGTATTAAAAGCTTCAACCACTTGACTCACTTGAGCCGCCAAGTTGCGAATAGTTGCCTCTTGCCTTTCTATCTGCAATTGTTTTTCATTATTTTGTTCCAGAAGGCACTTTAACGTATCATTGATCTCCTTTAGGTCAGCTTCCCTAGGTTCTTTGTTCCTGTTATCCTCACAAGAAAAAGTAGAACCATCATAGTAAGGGGTTGGGGGAAGATAAGAAATATAAGCACAACC